>NC_082661.1:210026749-210331644 GCF_025265405.1 Mesoplodon densirostris
TTGAGGCTTTTTGCATCTATGTTCATCAGTGATATAGGCCTGTAGTTTTCTTTCTTTGGGACATCCTTGCCTGGTTTTGGTATCAAGGTGATGGTGACCTCGTAGAATGAGTTTGGGAGTGTTCCTTCCTCTGAAATTGTTTGGAAGAGTTTGAGAAGGATGGGTGTTAGCTCTTCTCTAAATGTTTGATCGAATTCGCCTGTGAAGCCATCTGGTCCTGGGCTTTTGTTTGTTGGAAGATTTTTAATCACAGTTTCAATTTCAGGGCTTGTGATTGGTCTATTCATATTTTCTATTTCTTCCTGATTCAGTCTTGGCAGGTTGTGCATTTCTAAGAATTTGTCCATTTCTTCCAGGTTGTCCATTTTATTGGCATAGAGTTGCTTGTAGTAATCTCTCATGATCTTTTGTATTTCTGCAGCGTGAGTTGTTACTTCTCCTTTTTCATTTCTAATTCTATTGATTTGAGTCTTCTCCCTTTTTTTCTTGATGAGTCTGGCTAATGGTCTGTCAATTCCTTAAGTTGATCTTTATGCACAGAATTAGTTACTGTGAACATTACTACTCTTTCCAGAGATTTTCTAATAACTTGGGCCAGAACTGGTTACCGAGGAGCAAGGACCTAATTCCATGCCTCCACACCCTCCCACTGCACCGCACCACACGTCTTACCTCACAAGCTCTAACCTAAATCACAGAGGCACGCGTTTCGTGGACTAACCATCACATCCCCTGGCGGCCTCAGGAGAGTGCTCACGTCCACTGACACCTCCCTTTAGTGCGTCAGCTCGTAGCGGCAGAACTGGGGTGGGGGAGGTTTGTGATCTGGAGCTCAGCACATGCTCGGCAACATGTTTCTCATTTCCTTAGCATTCATGGCTTGCTCTCAGGAATCTGTCGAAAAGGAATAAAAACCACCTGAGAGTCCACATTACCAGATTATGAACTTTTCCCATAGGTTTGAATTGCTTACTTACCTATTATAAATTAACCACAGCTTCATTTGGCCACCAGGTCTTAAGTCTGTTGACAGTTTTCAGCATGACCGAATTGCTCATTTTTCTTGCTTTCAGAAATTGGCTTGGTTGTCTTTAGAGTTGGTGTAAACGTGCCATGTAATAAATGATTTCCACTTAATGGTACAACAGAATTATTGGTTTCTTAGATGTATGTGTAGTAAAAGTCAATATACACGTTTATATAATTTCTTTCCTCAAAATCTTATACTTAATTTAATTTCTAAAAATTGCACATGTAAGTCATGTGTATAACATGCTAAAGTACTTTAACTGTGATCTTAAAACTGAATAAAAAATATTTAATAGAAAATCAGAATATTGGGCTTCCCTGGTGGCGCAGTGTTTGAGAGTCCACCTGCCGATGCAGGGGACGTGGGTTCGTGCCCCGGTCCGGGAAGATCCTACATGCCGCGGAGTGGCTGGGCCCGTGAGCCATGGCTGCTGAGCCTACGCGTCCGGAGCCTGTGCTCCACAACGGGAGAGGCCACAGCAGTGAGAGGCCCGCGTACCGCAAAAAAATAAAAAATAAAAAAAAACTCAGAATATTTTAGTATTGCAAGAGTTCTGCAGCTCTTAATAGTTTGTAAATCCACTCTCTCATTTGTAATTAACATTCTCAATTCTCTTACTCTATGCCTTTTTATAAGGGAATAGTTAAGACAACTTTCTTTGTTGAAAAGGGTATAAGGTATGACAAAGCCCTGAGATATTTCAGGAAATTGTATTTATTGAGAAACTGACCAAGAACCCACATTTTTCCCTGTTACTGTAAGAAGTCTCCAGAGAAAGATTTTCAAAGACTGTCAGTTCAGTTCTTCTCACTGTAAGAAGTCTGGCTATTTTGATCCCTTACTGAATTTACATAGATCATCTACATTTGAACATTCAGAGGTACTTAAGAACATTGCTTTTGTTCTGGACCATATGATGTATTTTAAAATTTAAAGTTGAAACATAACATATAGTGCTTCTTTGCAAATATGAGTCCAAATAAGAACAGAAATCAGTCACTGTAGAAAAACATGTAGCCCAACAGAAATCTTGACTGGGCAAGGAAGCTTCACCTACTTCACCTAGGGACGAACCCGCGTCCCCTGCATCGGCAGGCGGACTCTCAACCACTGCGCCACCAGGGAAGCCCTGAAAGGAATTTTTTATCCAAAGTTTATAATGAGTGTCTACAAATCAGTGAGAAAATTACAAATGCCCAGTTTAAAACTGGGCAAAAGATAAAGACAAGTTATTCACAGAGCAAACTGTATAAATAATAAGTCAACACATAAAAAAATGTTCAACCTCACTAGAAATCAGGGAAAAGCCAATTTAAACATGAGATCGTATTTTTAACTTCAAATTGGGGGGGGGGAAACCGAAAGAGGGAGTGTTGAGGAAGGATTTGGGAACCAGTTCTTTACATATAGTACTGATAAGGTTGTAAATTTCAGGGAAATTTGTGAAGGAACATTTCAAAAGTTTATACATCCAGCAGTTCTACTTCTATAAATCTTTCCTAGAGATATGTATACCTGTGTGCAAATTTATATTTACAAAAAAATATTTTCTGCTGCGTTGTTGGCAATGACAAAAAATTAGAAGGAACCCAAATTCCCATCAATATGAGTGGTTAAATGACAGTAGAGCCATACTCTAGAATGCTCAGCTTCCAGTAACCAGAATAAGCTCGACCAATGTGCACTGATGTGAAAAATTTCCAAGATACATCTTAACCCCCTTGGTAGTATTCTTTTTTTTTTTTTTTTTAATTTATTTATTTTTGGCTGTGTTGGGTCTTCGTTTCTGTGCGTGGCTTTCTCTAGTTGCGGCGAGCGGGGGCCTCTCTTCATCACGGTGCGCGGGCCTCTCACTGTCGCGGCCTCTCTTGTTGTGGAACACAAGCTCCAGATGCGCAGGCTCAGTAGTTGTGGCCCACGGGCCTAGTTGCTCCACGGCATGTGGGATCTTCCCAGACCAGGGCTCGAACCCGTGTCCCCTGCATTGGCAGGCGGATTCTCAACCACTGCGCCACCAGGGAAGCCCCGGTAGTATTCTTCATATCTTAAAATGTGCATACCTATGACACATAAATTCCATGTCTAATTTTCTGTCCTACAAACCTACGAAAAGCTACAGACTTCTGATCAATATCCCCCAAACTATTGTCAATTGTAAGAAGTATGTCCAAAAGAAAAAAAAAGAATCAGAAATCTGTTCAAAACCAGCATATTTTAAAGAACTTATTATCCCCTCACCCACCTCTGTTCTGCTATAGCAACACTGGAAGACTGCAACTAGGAAAGAGAGCAAGCCTAACTCCCACCTCAAATCTTGTCTCTCAACTACAGGGTATGATGAACTCATTTAAAAAATATATTTAAAGGAGACTGAACCCTTAGGTGAAAGACCCCAATAAGTTATTTCCCTAAAATAGACAGTAAATAAAGAATTTGGAATGAGTTGCAGTGGAAAGATGTGAAATCTCTTTCTTTGGGTCGTCTGAAAATTATCACATTCCCACATATGTCTGCAGTGTTTTAAATATTTTCCATTTATGTAGTAAACATTGAAAGACAGAAAGACAGAGGTTATTTCCAACTAGATGTTATCCTTTCCCCCCAATGGAACTATGCTTTCCTTTCTAGACACATGAGCTCTCCTTTTTCGAGTCTGAGATTGGAAGTTCTCATGGTTGAATTGTTAACACATTTATCTTTATTTGGGTTGAGTTTGATCCAGCTACTCTGAAGACTATGGTTTCTTCAGTAAAAATTGCTTCCATTGTAGATTTATCACCTGGTTGGCAAACACTGGATAACTTCAGGCACAAGAACATTACTCTGAACCTGGGTGTGGTCAGTGAGATAGAAACCAACATTATTTTTTCCTTCATGATATGAAATATACTCTATCTTTACTCCCAGGGTTTTGTCCAAAAAACTCATAAAACATAAATTGACTCTGCCCTTCAGACTCCCATGCTCTCCTCCAGTCTACACAGCAAAGTCTAAGTTCAATTACACCAAGACTGATGCCAAATTTCAAAAAACGAGAGCACCCTCCATTTCTGCTAGTGCCAGGTGTGTTGTTCCAGGTGCACAGAAGTATCTTAAAAAGTCTTAGTAAATCTCATTCTACAATAAATAATTACTCAACAAGTTCTCTCTGGACCAGGGTATACTAAGCCAGTGTCTGCTTTCTATTGCAGGCGAAGAAGTTTGTGGTCTTTCATGGAGCTTCCGTTTACCAACCTGGAAATGGCATTCATTTTATTGGCTTTTGTTATCTTTTCCCTCTTTACTCTGGCTTCCATCTACACTGACCCGGATGAGAGGAATGAAGGTAAACAGAGAGAGCTCTTCATAAGAGTCCCCATTTCCTTTCCCAACCCAATCATCTTTCCCTATGGTTTGATTTGGTTTAGTTTCTATTCTGTATGTGAGAATGAGTTTGTTTTGGGGTGTGCTGTGTGTGTGTGTGTGTATGAGAGAAGGGAGACAGAGAGACAGAGAAAGAGAGTTTTATTAAATAGCCTGAAATATCTACTGTGGCATTTTACCATTATTTATTAAGAGAGGTTTGGAAATGGAAACGATTATTCACATGACTTTTAATCCCAGAATTTTGCAGGTCTTATGCCCTGAATTTTATATCTATATCTATATCTATATCTATATCTATATCTATATCTATATGTATATATATAATTTTTCTTTCACCATCCTCCCATCACTGCCCCTCATCCCTGTCCCCCATCAGAAACTTAAAATGTGCAAAAAGCACAATATCTTTCAAAGTCATTAAAGGTAATTTTCACAGGCTAAATGCAAGTTCACAAGAAACAAATTCCATTATCGTATACATATATGGTGTGTGGAGGTGTGCGCTTTTGTTCAACTATAAATAAGAAGGAAAAGAATTAAAGGTTTTTTCCTAATGAGCTCTTGTCAAAGCCCAAACTTTCAAAAAAAATGTAGAAGCGTTTAAAAAACTCAACACCACATGTTTGCTTATTGCCAGTCATAACAATTATTAGCAATAATATGTAATTTAAATGGCAGTTCTTGGTATTTCACTGTAGTTCAGGTCCTACCAAATTTCACACAAAATTAATGGTGACTGACCATTTTTGAGGGCAAAAATTATATATGTATATATATATATATATATATATATATATGGCATATGGTAAGGAAATAATATATGTTTGTAGAGAATAAGATAAAATCATAAAAAGAAAACTGTGCTTCCTAAAATTGTGATACCTCTCCATGAATTTTTGTCTGTGAAAGAAGTGCTCTCTGTAAAAGACAATAGTATTCTCTGTCTTATAAACATACTACACTTACAGAAGTAGAAAACAAGAAGCCACAGTAAACAGACATTTAATTTCTGCTGACATGAAGATTGGGAAGCATAACTGGAGTCCGTAAAGTCTTTTCCATGCTCCATATTGTTTTAGTTTAAAATGGGTTTGGCTGAAAGAAAGAGTAAGAGCAAAATTGCAGTTACTTTAACTAGATGATAATGTCTTTCTCTCACACATAAAGGCAGCCTGGGGGTAGAAGTTCCCTCCTGACACGACTCCCTGGTATCCTGGACCCAGGCCACACTGTCTTGGTTCCCTCCCATCTCCTATGGCAGCTCCCATGTCCGGCACTGACCCAGCTGGCCCATCTTCCACTATCATCTATGCATGCCTGTCAGCAAGAAGAAGCAAGAGGGCACACCTCTGTCTTTTAAGAGCGCTCCCAGAACCTACACTCACCACTTCCCTTTGGCCAGAATTTAGTCCACGGACATACCGAAAGGAAAGCTGGGAAATGTCATAGTTATTCTGGGAGGCGTGTATGGAGCAAAAACTTTGGGTTTTGTTCCTAAAGGAAGAGGGGTACAACCAGCAGTGTCTGCCAGACCCGTAGACTCCTAACCATGCATTCACTACGGGGCTGGTAGTCATGAAATTGGGGAATATTTGAGCTAGAAGGAATGTTAAGAGAGCATCTGATTTACTGATGCTTAACCAGAACTGAATATCAGAAAGGCACCTCATACTTGGGGCCCATCACAAACCCAGCAAATACGCATTTCTGGGTGTCCCACCTGGCCACGTGTCTTTAAACAAGATCCCCTACCCCCCCCCCCATTTTTCTAGCTTTCTTCTCTGGTTAAGAAGCATTGACCAACTATTCATGTTTCAGATGTGACAACAGAGACCCACAAATGTTTAGTGAGTTTCTCAGGGGCTCAGTTAATTAGCAGAAGAGCCAAAACTAGAGCACAGACTCCCCGTTGCAGGTTCCTGCCCCCTCTCTGCACTCCCATGACTCCTGAGTTATGATCCATGGACACAGACAGCCAGAAGACTGGGCCAGTCATAGACATTGACCTTTCCTTTACACTTCTGTATTCCGTTTTTCATAAGTTCCTTTTTCTTCTGCTCTATTCCTCCTATATCTGAGGTCTACTTTCCAAGCTAAAGCAATTCCTCCATTTGAATACTGTTCACTAACAGAACTAGACCCAGCTGCCCAAGAATTCTCATCGAAGAACACCCTTGCTTCCCTTCGTGACCACCAGGTCGGTGCCAAGCACAATTTTGCATGAAAGTACAAAATGTATACACTTTCCTAAATGTGGTAAGACCCAGGAGTAAAACCCACCTTCATTAAAATTGCAGGGCTATTTTCATCTCCTTTCTGGCACAAGCAGAGAATTGCAGGAGCCACAAAAATAAACTTAAGAGAGGCAGATTTAATTTCACATGTGTATTTAAAATCTGATAGACTCAGCTATGGGCAATAGAGAATCTAAATCTGAATGGGACTCAGCTCCTATGTCAGGGAGCTGATTGTCTCATGGAGGATTCAGTTGTATAACCAGAGCCGACCCAGTGAATGGGCTACCAGAGTTTCCAACTAAGGAGGATGGGATCAGAACGGAAGCTCTTCCTTGGGGGTATTGCGGTGGGCTTCACGGAAGAGGTGGCCACCCTGATGCAGGTGATATTGACAGAGTAGGGTGGGTGGGGTGCATTCTAACTAAGAATACAGCTTAAGGAAAATTACCTGACCGAAAAAAATGAAATGTATAAGAGGAAAAATCAGCTATGGTTTGGAATGTACCTTAAGTCCAACAAGGAATTGAACAGAACTGATCATTGGCCAGAATCTTCTCAAGTCCTTCAGAGGTCAGAAGACGAACAAAGCATTTTAACAGGGAGTCTCTTAAACTTAAGAGATGGGTGCCTCTGACCTCAGCCTCCCACGTGAGAGCAAAGGCTCTCAAGCTCTAACTTGCACATAAGTCACCTAGAGATTTTATGAAAAAGTAGACTACTGTTCAGTAGGTCTGGGTGGGACCTGAGATTCTGCATTTCTAAGAAGCTTCCAGGTGACGACCATGGTCTAGAAGACGAGCCCAGCCACAGATGTGACGCTTGCAGGACCCAGGGGGCCAAGCTCATCTGTGTGCAGCAGGGGAGGTGGGAGCTTGGCTACGTGGCTGGGCGTCCACGTTCCGTCCCGTAAGCAAGGCCCTACAGGACACGGGGCAGACCCAGAGCTGGAGGGCAGGGCCTCAGCCTCCAGCACAGCGCAGTCTTGCCTCAGGTCCTAACGTGTCAGGAGTTGGTGGATTAAGGTTTAAGAAAATATTTTATATGTTTAGAAGAGTTGAGAGTCATTCTTATTTTTTTAGGGAAGAAATTGTATTTAATTAGATTAATTAATTCATCATTTAAGTTGAAGTATAGTTGATTTACAATGTTGTGTTAGTTTTAGGTGTACAGCACAGTGATTCATATATATATATTCTTCTTCAGATTCTTTTCCATTATAGGTTATTACAAAATATTGAGTATAGTTCCCTGTGCTATAGAGTAGGTCCTTAGTAGTTATGAGAGTCACTCTTTAAACATCAGAATCTTGGAGTGTACAGTTAAGGGAGGCCGAGCGGCTCCGCGAGCTCCTCTCTCTCCACTTTCCCATAGAGAAGCCCTGACTGGCCGCTGAGGGCGAGCCACACACACACCCTTGCGCCCGGCGAACCCGCGCGGTCAGTATCATAGGACACAGGCTTTGCCGCAGTTCATCTTCCTCCCTGTGTACTTTCCGTTTGCCTTCCTGGAATTCTGCTGCATCACAGAAGCTGGAAGTTCTGATGTTCCATTGAACTCACGATGGAAAGTCTTGACTTGACCGGTCAGAGTAATGAAAGGCAGTCATAGAAATAAAGATTATTCTGCAGAAGGAGAAGGAGCTGGAAAACGACCAAAACGAAAGTGCCTTCAGTGGCATCCATTGCTAGCAAAGAAACTTCTTGACTTTTCAGAAGAGGAAGAAGAGGAAGACGAAGAGGAGGATATTGATAAGGTTCAACTTGTTGGGGCCGCTGGTCTAGAGCAAGATGGTGAAACTGAAGATGATGAATCACCAGAACAGCGAGCCCGGAGACCAATGAATGCATTTCTCTTATTTTGCAAACGTCATCGCTCTCTTGTACGTCAGGAACACAGGAACAGGCTTGATAACCGAGGTGCTACCAAGATACTAGCTGATTGGTGGGCTGTTCTCGATCCAAAGGAAAAGCAGAAATACACAGACATGGCCAAGGAGTATAAACATGCATTTATGAAAGCAAATCCTGGCTACAAATGGTGTGCTACCACAAACAAGCCTGTGAAATCCCCAACATCCACTGTCAATCCACGGGAGAAACTATGGGCCTTCCCATCTGACTCTTCAAGAGCCTTGCCAAGCCCCAAGAAAACAAAGCCTGAAGAAATGCCTCAGCTTAACTTTGGGATGGCTGATCCTACTCAAATGGGAGGCCTGAGCATGCTGCTTTTAGCTGGAGAACATGTTCTTGGTACACCAGAGATATCCTCTGGCACTTGCAGGCCTGATGTTTCAGAATCCTCTGAATTGCGTCAGGAGTCACCATTATTTCAGTTTGCCGAGATATCTTCAGGTACCTCCCACCCTGATGTTCCGTCAAAACAATGTCAAGCATCAGCCTTGTTTCAGTTTGCAGAGATCTGTTCGAAGACTTCACAGTTGGGCGGTGCTGAACCTGTAAAACGCTGTGGAGAGTCTGCACTCTTTCAACTGGCAGAGATGTGCCTGGCATCAGAGGGGGTGAAAATGGAAGAATCAAAGCTAATAAAAGCCAAAGAATCAGATGGCGGAAGAATTCAAGAACTGGAGAAGGGCAAGGAAGAAAGAGAAATGAAAATGGAAAAAATAGATGAAGCCAGGTTCCAGAAAGAAGCAGAATTTGAAAAATCAGCTAAGGAAAATGTAAGAGATTCTAAGGAATTAAGAAATTTTGAGGAGCTGCGAATGGATGATATAATGGGTATAAAAATGGAAGCTCCTAAAGCAATTAAAAAGGAAGAATTAGAGGAAGATCAAAAATGTAGTCACTTCCCTGATTTTTCTTACTCTGGCAGTAGCAAGATAATAATAAGCGATGTTCCCAGTAGGAAGGATCACATGTGCCATCCTCATGGCATTAGGATCATCGAGATTCCCACAGCGTTAAGCAAACCAGAAAAGCTAAAAAAGGAAAAGAAGAAAACCAAAATGGATCGACAGGGAAATGATAAATCCACACCCAAGAAGACTTGCAAAAAGAGGAAGTCCTCGGAATCTGATATCGAGAGTGTCATGTACACCATTGAAGCTGTTGCAAAGGGAGACTGGGGCATCGAGAAGCTTGGAGATACCCCTCGCAAGCAGGTGCATACATCCTCGAGTGGCAAGGGAAGCATTTTGGATGCCAAGCCACCAAAGAAGAAAGTGAAATCAAGAGAGAAGAAAATGTCAAAGGAGAGATCCTCAGACACCACCCAAGAGTCAAGACCTCAAGATTTTATCAGTATTTCTGCCAGCAAGAACATTTCTGGTGAGGTCCCAGAGGGTATAAAAGCAGAACCTTTGACCCCTACGGAGGATGCATTACCACCCAGTCTATCGGGACAGGCCAAGCCTGAGGACAGTGAGTGTCACAGAAAAATAGAGACTTGTGGCTCCCGGAAATCTGAGAGGTCTTGCAAAGGTGCTCTTTATAAAACCCTGGTGTCTGAGGGTATGCTCACCTCTCTGCGAGCTAATGTTGGCAGAGGGAAACGAAGGTCAGGAAAAGGAAAGTCCTCTGATCATGAAGAGTGTTGGCATGAAGAAAGCTGGACATTTCACCAGAGTGGGACCAGTGGAAGCAAGAAGTTCAAGAAGACAAAGCCAAAGGAAGACTCTCTCCTTGGCTCAGCAAAGCTGGATGAAGAATTTGAAAAGAAATTCAACAGCCTCCCTCAGTATAGTCCTGTTACATTTGACCAGAAATGTGTACCTGTCCCAAGAAAAAAGAAGAAGACCGGACATATGTCCCCAGAACCGACCCAAACCAGCAAAGGTCCTTTCCAGTCTCAGAAAAAGAACTTATTCCACAAAATTGTCAGCAAATACAAGCACAAAAAGGAGAAGCCTAATGTTCCGGAAAAAGGAAGTGGGGATAAATGGTCAAACAGGCAACTCTTCTTGGCTGCCATTCACCCTACAGAAGCCATATTTTCAGAAGACAGAAACACCACAGAGCCTGCTTATAAGGTTACAAATGCCCCATCCATTCCCAACACTCCAGAGCCAACAAGGGCACAAGAACCCTTGGTGGGCAGTCAAAAGAGAAAAGCAAGGAAAACCAAGATCACACACCTTGTCAGGACAGCAGATGGCCGGGTATCACCAGCAGGAGGTACTTTGGATGACAAACCAAAGGAACACCTGCAGAGGAGTCTTGTTAAGGTGACCGAGACAGGCTGCAATGACGAATGCTCACACAACCGAGAGGCCACGGAGACGCGGAGCAGCACCCCGGAGATGCCCGCCGTGTCTGCGTTCTTCAGCCTCGCTGTGCCGGCCGAAGTGGCTGCCATGGAACATGCATAGAAGTCAGAGATCAACTCCGCTCCCCCATGATGGACAGCCAAAAGAAATGCCCCCGACTCCTGTACTTATTTCTTGCGCTGACCAGTGAAGCGCCCTTTAATTGTAAAACATTGTGCTTTACCTACTACCCTAGCCTTGTCTTTATTGAGAGATGCTAGTGAGTCCATGTGGTGGCAGATAGAGACAGCAAACAAGTGCTTGTTGCCCTACACGGCCCAGATTCACTTGAAGCAGAAGTTGGCACCCTGGGCCAGTTTGTTCTTTCAGAACCCAGAGTCTTTGAGGGTGATGTTGTCTGTCTGATAATGAGCAGAAATGGGATGATCCTAGAGCTTTGCTTTCTATGGAAGGCTTTTGATGGTAATAGGTGGTAACTTGGTAAAAGGCTGCCTTTACTGTAGCTCATCCAGCATCTCTTTTGCCAACCAGAGAGTGTGAAACTAGTTTCATATATTACCTAGTTATTCTTTCAAAACAAAAACCAAAAGCAAAAAAACAAAAACTGACACACTGCACTAGTTATTATTAGATATTCTTAGTCTTTTTTGTACATGGAGGTTTATGTTCTAAGATGGTTTATAGAATAGGCTATACCTACATTTACATTGTAGAATAATATTAAAAAGCCTCTTCCAGAGACTCCCAAACAGCACGGGCAGGCAGATGTACCGCTGTTAGCGGTGTATGCTCGGC
Source organism: Mesoplodon densirostris (assembly GCF_025265405.1). Lineage (NCBI taxonomy): Eukaryota > Metazoa > Chordata > Mammalia > Artiodactyla > Ziphiidae > Mesoplodon > Mesoplodon densirostris. The sequence continues at coordinate 210,038,403 of NC_082661.1, forward strand.
CTTGTGGTCCATATATTCTGCACTTTTATATTTGCCACCAGAGTGGTAGTTTGCTGGCACAAAGAGAAAGAGAGAGAAGAAGAAAAATTACAGTTCTTACAAGCAGAATTTTTTTCTTAGCCTTGAGTGACCAAGAAGAATTTGCTTGGGTCCAATTGTGGCGAATATTTTCCCAGACAGGGGAAGAGTCCAGCAGATTACAGATTACTGATGTTTTCATGCCTTGAGGATTCTTTTATTTTTACACAAGGGTCTGAGTGACCAATGGATCGTTCATACAGACAAAAAAAGAAAAATAGTATTCAGAAGTGAACTTAGGATTACTTCACTATTCAGAACACATTGAAGACACACTCACTTTGTGTGGTCTTTGAGCTACAGCCCTTTTACATCCATCCCAGACAGACTGGACGGGTAGCAATTGCTATGCACAGCCTAATTGGCACTGCAGGTTTTTAGAGCCATTTTGAGTTTTTGTGGTTACGGAGGTATTGATGAGGGAGGTGTGCCTGACCAGAGTGGGACTCGCAGTTATAGATCCACCTGCAAGTTTCCTGTTTCCTTTTCATGTTTTGTTGCTTTTGAACATAAAACCAACCATACATATGCCAGTGCAACTGGATTAACTGGCTTAGAACATTCAACATATTGACTCCATCACCTGACGTTCACAGTATCTTGTTTCTTAGCAACAGATGCAAAGTGACAAATCAAAATTCGTCGGCGGCTACAGATTTTACAGGGTATTTGTTCCATAGCACAAAGTATTTCCCCACTCTTGCATCACAGCACAAACTACCAAATTTTAAGTATTGGATTCCAGCAATAATTTTTACTGGTTTTCAAACTGGCGGAATTTTGATAGTGTTAGTTCAAGTTTGAAACTTTTGAATTAGATCTCTAAATGGTGACAGTTTACAAGGTTTTATCTAGCTATCTTATTTATACTTGACTGAATTGTAATGATGATTTTTTTTCTCATCGTAATTTGACCTAATAGCCATACCAAAAAATGACTCTATTAGTACTGACTAGGTTTAGCTTTTCACGGTTGTAGATGTTACTTCAGTTTCGGTGCTGGAAAATATGTACAACATACTAACAGAATTGAAAAAGAACAGAGAGATTTGGGCTTTTTTTTTTTTCAAAGCAGGTAAAGAGGGCATCAGGGCATTGGAACGGTGTCCTCAAAAATGCATATTCCTTGTGGGCATGGAGGAAGAAGGAATTAGTAAGCAAGGTTAATCAGAGGCAGAAGCTTAGCCCCATTCACACAGAAATAAATCAGGTGAGCAACCCCAGATTTTAGCATGATATTTTTACTACGATGCTGTTGTATTAATATTTTCTAAATTTCGAAACACAAAGTGAATGTTTGAAAATTGCTGGGTCCCAGTGTTGGTGGCTGTTGGAGTTTCTGGACCACTTGCTAGCAGTGATTTAAAAATTATAATTAGCTAAAATCCAAAAAAAAAAAAAATAAAATCAACAACAAAAGTTGTTTGGTGCAGAACATGCACCTTGACAATGGCACTAACTTGTTATTCTCTAGAACATGTTAGAATAGGTCTATTTTAGCCAGTGCCCTCTCCTCCAGTCCTCTGATTACATTTCACTAGAGTTCCTTAACAGAGTGCTGTATATTCATGGGACCTTTCTTAAAAAGAAGCAAAACAAAAGATGACTTTTTTCTATGTGATTAATATATCTTACTTGATCTGCTTTTCCTAAACCTCAGTGGCTTTTCCCTTAGGCAGGGGTCGGGGTGGAGGGCGACCTACTGGATACGACTGTTTTCAGGTACTTTAGAAAAAAAAAAAAACCCACCTTTTTGTAGACATGCTTAATTTTTAAGCGGTTAGGCACTGAGAGTAGCAGAAATCCTGCAAAGCTCTATAGTCTTTTAGACACTCACCTTGTCATTTCTCTGAGTAATGTCTTGATTTCAAAAATAGTGCTTTTCTCATGCCCTGAATCCACTGGAGAGGGGTGTTGGTATTTTCAGGTAACAACATTTGTGAGCACAAATACTGCAGACCAACATGTAGTACCCTCCCCCATTTATCATTTTCATTTCACTTCTCTCATTCTTTTTTATTTTAGAAAATCATATTGCTATGGTGTGTACCTTAATCTGCCAGCAAACACCATCTACACTAACATTTGTCTCACAAGCATCCTCAAGAGAAAAAGTTGTTGCACCTTATATATATTTCAAGCAAACCAAAATATGATGCTCTTCTGCCTTTGTTTTATTCTAAATTGTTGTATCATATCTTTCTGAAACCATTCTGAATCTAGTTGAAATTCTCAATATTTATGCTTTTACCTTAATTTCTAGATTCAAACCTGTATATAAATCTTTGGAACAAAATTGTCCTAGCCCTTCTCTGTGTTGCTGGAAGTGGATGATTTAGTCTCAGATGGAGACACAGTACTGTTCCAGTTTTCTTTAGCCTTTTATTTATTTAGTTATTCTGGGTATTTTCCTATGTAATTTTGAAGTGTGTAGAGTATACTATAGTTACTGAAGCTGCAGCTCCAAGAAGCTGAGTGAAAGAGAGAAAATACTGTAAGACGCCCTTCTTAAGTGTTTATTTGTTTGGATAACTGTAATGAGGCCAGGAAAAGGCAAAAGGTCCCACAGCCACTTTGAAGACACAGGTTCTTATCCCCAAACTAGGTTAGGTCCCAGATTTTAGATGAAAATGGTGAATTCTTTAAAGCCCTCTTTTTTAAAAGGATATATCATACCATCGTAATTCTGACAGTCTTTTCCCCCCTGAAAATATATTTATTTAATTCCGTCAGATGAGCTTTCTACCAGTGCCCCCTCAAAGCCATGCTCAACTCATTCCCACGTTATCACTGTTATTATAGTTCCTGCCATTCAAACTGCTGCCGAGAAAAAAAGTGATCGAACACTGTGAACAAAATGAAGCATCTGAACGGGTCTGGTTATTTATTTATTTATTTATTTATTTTTATTTTTATTTTTTTTAAATTTACCATTTTATTTTATTTTATTTTATTATTATTTTTTTTTATTTTACAAATTTAATCAGTTATACATATACATATGTTCCCATATTCCCTCCCTTTTGCGTCTCCCTCCCACCCTCCCTATCCCACCCCTCCAGGCGGTCACAAAGAACCGAGCTGATCTGCCTGTGCTATGCGGCTGCTTCCCACTAGCTATCTACCTTATATTTGGTAGTGTATATATGTCCATGCCGCTCTTTCACTTTGTCACAGCTTACCCTTCCCCCTCCCCATATCCTCAAGTCCATGCTCTAGTAGGTCTGTGTCTTTATTCCTGTCTTACCCCTATGTTCTTGATGACATTTTTTTCTTAAATTCCATATATATGTGTCAGCATACAGTATTTGTCTTTCTCTTTCTGACTTACTTCACTCTGTATGACAGACTCTAGGTCCATCCACCTCATTACAAATAGCTCAATTTCATTTCTTTTTATGGCTGAGTAATATTCCATTGTATATATGTGCCACATCTTCTTTATCCATTCATCCGATGATGGACACTTAGGTTGTTTCCATCTCCGGGCTATTGTAAATAGGGCTGCTATGAACATTTTGGTACATGTCTCTTTTTGAATTATGGTTTTCTCAGGGTATATGCCCAGTAGTGGGATTGCTGGGTCATATGGTAGTTCTATTTTTAGTTTTTTAAGGAACCTCCATACTGTTCTCCATAGTGGCTGTACCAATTCACATTCCCACCAGCAGTGCAAGAGTGTTCCCTTTTTTCCACACCCTCTCCAGCATTTATTGTTTCTAGATTTTTTGATGATGGCCATTCTGACTGGTGTGAGATGATATCTCATTGTAGTTTTGATTTGCATTTCTCTAATGAGTAAAGATGTTGAGCATCTTTTCATGTGTTTGTTGGCTGTCTGTATATCTTCTGTGGAGAAATGTCTATTTAGGTCTTCTGCCCATTTTTGGATTGGGTTGTTTGTTTTTTTGCTATTGAGCTGCATGAGCTGCTTATAAATTTTGGAGATTAATCCTTTGTCAGTTGCTTCATTTGCAAATATTTTCTCCCATTCTGAGGGTTGTCTTTTCGTCTTGTTTATGGTTTCCTTTGCTGTGCAAAAGCTTTGAAGTTTCATTAGGTCCCATGTGTTTATTTTTGTCTTTATTTCCATTTCTCTAGGAGGTGGGTCAAAAAGGATCTTGCTGTGATTTATGTCATAGAGTGTTCTGCCTATGTTTTCCTCTAGGAGTTTGATAGTGTCTGGCCTTACATTTAGGTCTTTAATCCATTTTGAGCTAATTTTTGTGTATGGTGTTAGGGAGTGATCTAATCTCATACTTTTACATGTCCCTGTCCAGTTTTCCCAGCACCAGTTATTGAAGAGACTGTCCTTTCTCCACTGTACATTCCTGCCTCCTTTATCAAAGATAAGGTGACCATATGTCCGTGGTTTTATCTCTGGGCTTTCTATCCTGTTCCATTGATCTATCTTTCTGTTTTTGTGCCAGTACCATACTGTCTTGATTACTGTAGCTTTGTAGTATAGTCTGAAGTCAGGGAGCCTGATTCCTCCAGCTCCATTTTTCGTTCTCAAGATTGCTTTGGCTATTCGGGGTCTTTTGTGTTTCCATACAAATTGTGAAATTTTTTGTTCTAGTTCTGTGAAAAATGCCATTGGTAGTTTGATAGGTATTGCATTGAATCTGTAGATTGCTTTGGGTAGTAGAGTCATTTTCACAATGTTGATTCTTCCAATCCAAGAACATGGTACATCTCTCCATCTATTTGTATCATCTTTAATTTCTTTCATCAGTGTCTTATAATTTTCTGCATATAGGTCTTTTGTCTCCTTAGGTAGTTTTATTCCTAGATATTTTATTCTTTTTGTTGCAATGGTAAATGTGAGTGTTTTCCTTGATTTCACTTTCAGATTTTTCATCATTAGTATATAGGAATGCCAGAGATTTCTGTGCATTAATTTTGTATCCTGCAACTTTACCAAATTCATTGATTAGCTCTAGTAGTTTTCTGGTAGCATCTTTAGGATTCTCTATGTATAGTATCATGTCATCTGCAAACAGTGACAGCTTTACTTCTTCTTTTCCCATTTGGATTCCTTTTATTTCCTTTTCTTCTCTGATTGCTGTGGCTAAAACTTCCAAAACTATGTTGAATAAGAGTGGTGAGAGTGGGCAACCTTGTCTTGTTCCTGATCTTAGTGGAAATGGTTTCAGTTTTTCACCATTGAGGACGATGCTGGCTGTGGGTTTGTCATATATGGCCTTTATTATGTTGAGGAAAGTTCCCTCTATGCCTACTTTCTGCAGGGTTTTTATCATAAATGGGTGTTGAATTTTGTCAAAAGCTTTCTCTGCATCTATTGAGATGATCATATGGTTTTTCTCCTTCAACTTGTTAATATGGTGTATCACATTGATTGATTTGCGTATATTGAAGAATCCTTGCATTCCTGGAATAAACCCCACTTGATCATGGTGTATGATCATTTTAATGTGCTGTTGGATTCTGTTTGCTAGTATTTTGTTGAGGATTTTTGCATCTATGTTCATCAGTGATATTGGCCTGTAGTTTTCTTTCTTTGTGACATCCTTGTCTGGTTTTGGTATCAAGGTGATGGTGGCCTCGTAGAATGAGTTTGGGAGTGTTCCTCCCTCTGCTATATTTTGGAAGAGTTTGAGAAGGATAGGTGTTAGCTCTTCTCTAAATGCTTGATAGAATTCGCCTGTGAAGCCATCTGGTCCTGGGCTTTTGTTTGTTGGAAGATTTTTAATCACAGTTTCAATTTCAGTGCTTGTGATTGGTCTGTTCATATTTTCTATTTCTTCCTGATTCAGTCTTGGCAGGTTGTGCATTTCTAAGAATTTGTCCATTTCTTCCAGGTTGTCCATTTTATTGGCATAGAGTTGCTTATAGTAATCTCTCATGATCTTTTGTATTTCTGCAGTGTCAGTTGTTACTTCTCCTTTTTCATTTCTAATTCTATTGATTTGAATCTTCTCCCTTTTTTTCTTGATGAGTCTGGCTAATGGTTTATCAATTTTGCTTATCTTCTCAAAGAACCAGCTTTTAGTTTTATTGATCTTTGCTATCGTTTCCTTCATTTCTTTTTCATTTATTTCTGATCTGATTTTTATGATTTCTTTCCTTCTGCTAACTTTGGGATGTTTTTGTTCTTCTTTCTCTAATTGCTTTAGGTGCAAGGTTAGGTTGTTTATTCGAGATATTTCCTGTTTCTTAAGGTGGGATTGTATTGCCATAAACTTCCCTCTTAGAACTGCTTTTGCTGCATCCCATAGGTTTTGGGTCGTCGTGTCTCCATTGTCATTTGTTTCTAGGTATTTTTTAATTTCCTCTTTGATTTCTTCAGTGATCACTTCGTTATTAAGTAGTGTATTGTTTAGCCTCCATGTGTTTGTATGTTTTACAGCTCTTTTCCTGTAATTGATATCTAGTCTCATAGCATTGTGGTCGGAAAAGATACTTGATACAATTTCAATTTTCTTAAATTTACCAAGGCTTGATTTGTGACCCAAGATATGATCTATCCTGGAGAATGTTCCATGAGCACTTGAGAAAAATGTGTATTCTGTTGTTTTTGGATGGAATGTCCTATAAATATCAATTAAGTCCATCTTGTTTAATGTATCATTTAAAGCTTGTGTTTCCTTATTTATTTTCATTTTGGATGACCTGTCCATTGGTGAAAGTGGGGTGTTAAAGTCCCCTACTATGATTGTGTTACTGTCGATTTCTCCTTTTATGGCTGTTAATATTTCCCTTATGTATTGAGGTGCTCCTATGTTTGGTGCATAAATATTTACAATTGTTATATCTTCTTCTTGGATTGATCCCTTGATCATTATGTAGTGTCCTTCTTTGTCTCTTCTAGTAGTCTTTATTTTAAAGTCTATTTTGTCTGATATGAGAATTGCTACTCCAGCTTTCTTTTGGTTTCCATTTGCATGGAATATCTTTTTCCATCCCCTTACTTTCAGTCTGTATGTATCTCTAGGTCTGAAGTGGGTCTCTTGTAGACAGCATATATATGGGTCTTGTTTTTGTATCCATTCAGCCAGTCTGTGTCTTTTGGTGGGAGCATTTAGTCCATTTACATTTAAGGTAATTATTGATATGTATGTTCCTATTCCCATTTTCTTAATTGTTTTGGGTTCGTTATTGTAGTTCTTTTCCTTCTGTTGTGTTTCTTGCCTAGAGAAGTTCCTTTAGCATTTGTTGTAAAGCTGGTTTGGTGGTGCTGAACTCTCTCAGCTTTTGCTTGTCTGTAAAGGTTTTAATTTCTCCATCAAATCTGAATGAGATCCTTGCTGGGTAGAGTAATCTTGGTTGCAGGTTTTTCTCCTTCATCACTTTAAGTATGTCCTGCCACTCCCTTCTGGCTTGTAGAGTTTCTGCTGAGAGATCAGCTGTTATCCTGATGGGGATTCCCTTGTGTGTTATTTGTTGTTTTTGCCTTGCTGCTTTTAATATGATTTCTTTGTGTTTAATTTTTGACAGTTTGATTAATATGTGTCTTGGTGTATTTCTCCTTGGATTTATTCTGTATGGGACTCTCTGTGCCTCCTGGACTTGATTAACTATTTCCTTTCCCATATTAGGGAAGTTTTCAACTATAATCTCTTCAAATATTTTCTCAGTCCCTTTCTTTTTCTCTTCTTCTTCTGGAACCCCTATAATTCGAATGTTGGTGCGTTTAATGTTGTCCCAGAGGTCTCTGAGACTGTCCTCTGTTCTTTTCATTCTTTTTTCTTTATTTTGCTGTGCAGCAGTTATTTCCACTATTTTATCTTCCACCTCACTTATCCGTCCTTCTGCCTCAGTTATTCTGCTATTGATCCCATCTAGAGTAATTTTTATTTCATTTATTGTGTTTTTAATCGATGCTTGATTCGTCTTTAGTTCTTCTAGGTCCTTGTTAACTGTTTCTTGCATTTTGTCTATTCTATTTCCAAGATTTTGGATCATCTTTACCATCATTATTCTGAATTCTTTTTCAGATAGACTGCCTATTACCTCTTCATTTGTTAGGTCTGGTGGGTTTTTATCTTGCTCCTTCTCCTTCTGTGTGTTTTTCTGTCTTCTCATTTTGCTTATGTTACTGTGTTTGGGGTCTCCTCTTTGCAGGCTGCAGGTTCGTAGTTCCCGTTGTTTTTGGTGTCTGTTCCCAGTGGCTAAGGTTGGTTTAGTGGGCTGTGTAGGCTTCTTGGTGGAGGGGACTACTGCCTGTGTTCTGGTGGATGAGGCTGGATCTTGTCTTTCTGGTGGGCAGGTCCACGTCTGGTGGTGTGTTTTGGGGTGTTTGCGGACTTTTTATGATTTGAGGCAGCCTCTCTGCTAATGGGTGGTGTTGTGTTCCTGTCTTGCTAGTTGTTTGGCATAGGGTGTCCAGCACTGTAGCTTGCTGGTCGTTGAGTGAAGCTGGGTGCTGGTGTTGAGATGGAGATCTCTGGAAGATTTTCGCCGTTTGATATTATGTGGAGCTGGGAGGTCTCTTGTGGACCAGTGTTCTGAAGTTCGCTCTCCCACCTCAGAGGCACAGCACTGACTCCTGGCTCCTCAATTTGGGATGATTTGTTGTCTATTCACGTATTCCACAGATGCAGGGTACATGAAGTTGATTGTGGAGCTTTAATCCGCTGCTTCTGAGGCTGCTGGGAGAGGTTTCCCTTTCTCTTCTTTGTTCTCACACCTCCTGGGTCTCAGCTTTGGATTTGGCCCCGCCTCTGCGTGTAGGTCGCCGGAGGGCGTCTGTTCTTCGCTCAGACAGGACAGGGTTAAAGGAGCAGCCTCTTCGGGGACTCTGGCTCACTCAGGCCGGGCGGGAGGGGGGGCACGGAGTGCGGGGCGAGCCTGCAGCGGCAGAGGTCGGCATGACGTTGCACCAGCCCGAGGCGCGCCGTGCGTTCTCCCAGGGAAGCCGCCCCTGGATCCCGGGACCCCGGCAATGGCAGGCTGCACAGGCTCCCGGAAGGGCGGTGTGGACAGTGTCCTGCGCTCGCACACAGGCTTCTTGGCGGCGGCAGCAGCAGCCCCAGCGTCCCACGCCCGTCTCTGGGCTCCGCGCTTTCAGCCGCGACTCGCGCCCGTCTCTGGAGCTCCTTTACGCGGCGCTCTTAATCCCCTCTCCTCGCGCACCAGGAAACCAAGAGGGAAGAAAAAGTCTCCTGCCTCTTCGGCAGCTCCAGAGTTTTCCCGGACTCCCTCCCGGCTAGCTGTGGCACATTAGCCCCCTTCAGGCTGAGTTCTCGCCGCCAGTCCCAGTCCTCTCCCTGCGCTCTGACTGAAGCCCGAGCCTCAGCTCCAGCGCCGCCCGCCCTGGCGAGGGAGCAGACAAGCCTCTCGGGCTGGTGAGTGCCGCTCGGCACCGCTCCTCTGTGCGGGAATCTCTCTGCTTTGCCCTACCCAGGTATGTGGGGAGTTTCTTGCCTTTTGGGAGGTCTGGGGTCTTCTGCCAGCGTTCAGTAGGTGTTCTGTAGGAGTTGTTGCACGTGTAGCTGTATTTCTGGTGCATCTGTGGGGAGGAAGGTGATCTCCGCGTCTTACTCTTCCGCCATCTTACCCCGATCATCGGGTCTGGTTATTTAGAATCCAACTTGTGTAATCCCTGTCACTCTCTTATCAAGTCAGATGCTACTCTGCCTGAGTCATAGAAAATTTTGTTTGCACTCTGTAGTCCTTGGCTCATCCTCTGGAAATGTTTGCACCTATGTAAAATCTCAAGCAGATTATAAATCGATACAGCACTAGGAGTAAGCTGAAAACTGAATGACATGTTTTGTCTATACAGTTCCGGGGGAGGGATGGGGAATATCAAGTAGCTCTGTTCCAAGTTTGGCATTTGGCATTAATGTGAAGCAGTGGGACCATGCTGCCTGTTAAACTACTGTATGAATCCTAAGTGTTCTGGAGACCAGCAGCTGGAGGCTGGAGGCCAGCATCCATACAGCAAAGGGGAAGCGTCGCCGCTTCTTGGGGGAAAAGGAAGGAAGTCGTGCAAGGCCTGGAGTCATCATTTGTAAAGGGGAAGTCGGGGTGTACGTGATGCTGTGAGAAGGTTCACCTTTGATTGCACTGCTTCACAGAGCCCTCAGATAAGGCCAATCCTAATGGGCTACCTCGGCTTTAACGGTTAATTCCAGTAAGTCCTGTTTCAAAGGTTTGTCTTTTTTTGCTTCTACCGTCAGGGCCACTGTTTTCCACTGCAGTGTTTTGACTTCCCAAACCACCTTCTCCAGAGAGAACAATGTATTGCTGAAAATGGGCAGTAGAAGCAAATGCTCTTATTACATTTGACCTATAAAGTATTCAGAGTGACTGTTAGGTGGGAATTAAAATTTAGCTTTCCCCACATAGGATCTTGTTTTGCACCTTATAAAGAGTGTACTAATTGTTAATTAGGTGTTGCTTTTATTTAGACAAGCATTCCCAAAGAATTAGATTTGGATTTTGTGTTTCTTTGAGTTTGGGGATTTTTTATTTTACAGTTATCTTATTTAGGTTGACTAACCTCATACTTACAATAAAAAAAGAAACAGTGGTTCAGTTCATCTTACCAGATATGTCTGGTGATGTATTCAGAGTCTGATGGACTGCTTTGCTTTTATATAGTTTGGAAGTGATAGTGAAGTTTATTATACCCCATATTAAATGACCTTGTCCTTTTCACTGGGGACATTATCTTACATTTTAGAAACAGAAGCAGCAAAAGAGTGAACAACAAGACAAGTACATTTGATTCCCCTCATACACGTCCATCTGTTTGTGCTACGCTTTCCTTAAAAATATCAATATACATTTTCTTCACACATACAAAAAGTTTCCTCTCCTGGCCAAATTTTATTTGTGGTGGTATGATTTATAATAATAACAGAAAAGAGGAAACCTTGTACTTAGAAGTTCGGTGGCCACTGTTTCCTTGTTGCAGTCAGTGGTCAAAATTGATCCTGCCCTGAAGTTGATCTTTTTTATTTATTTATTTATTTATTTATTTATTTATTTATTAGTTTCTGCTTAATAACAAAGTGAATCAGTCATACATATACATCTGTTCCCACATCCCTTCCCTCATGCATCTCCCTCCCTCCCACCCTCCCCATCCCACCCCTCCAGGCGGTCACAAAGCACCGAGCTGATCTCCCTGTGCTCTGCGGCTGCTTCCCACTATCTATCTACCTTACGTTTGGTAGTGTATATATGTCCATGCCTCTCTTTCACTTTGTCACAGCTTACCCTTCCCCCTCCCCATATCCTCAAGTCCATTCTCAAGTTAGGTCTGTGTCTTTATGCCCGTTTTACCCCTAGGTTCTTCATGACATTTTTAAAAAAAATTCCATATATATGTGTTAGCATACGGTATTTGTCTGTCTCTTTCTGACTTACTTCACTCTGTATGACAGACTCTAGGTCTATCCACCTCATTACAAATAGCTCAGTTTCGTTTCTTTTTATGGCTGAGTAATATTCCATTGTATATATGTGCCACATCTTCTTTATCCATTCATCAGATGATGGACACTTAGGTTGTTTCTATCTCCGGGCTATTGTGAATAGAGCTGCAGTGAACATTTTGGTACATGTCTCTTTTTGAATTATGGTTTTCTCAGGGTATATGCCTCGTAGTGGGATTGCTGGGTCATATGGTAGTTCTATTTTTAGTTTTTTAAGGAACCTCCATACTGTTCTCCATAGTGGCTGTACCAATTCACATTCCCACCAGCAGTGCAAGAGTGTTCCCTTTTCTCCACACCCTCTCCAGCATTTATTGTTTCTAGATTTCTTGATGATGGCGATTCTGACTGGTGTGAGATGATATCTCATTGTAGTTTTGATTTGCATTTCTCTAATGATTAATGATGTTGAGCATCCTTTCATGTGTTTGTTGGCAGTCTGTATATCTTCTTTGGAGAAATGCCTATTTAAGTCTTCTGCCCATTTTTGGATTGGGTTGTTTGTTTTTTTGCTATTGAGCTGCATGAGCTGCTTATAAATTTTGGAGATTAATCCTTTGTCAGTTGCTTCATTTGCAAATATTTTCTCCCATGCTGAGGGTTGTCTTTTGGTCTTGTTTATGGTTTCCTTTGCTGTGCAAAAGCTTTGAAGTTTCATGAGGTCCCATTTGTTTATCTTTGTTTTTATTTCCATTTCTCTAGGAGGTGGGTCCAAAAGGATCTTGCTGTGATTTATGTCATAGAGTGTTCTGCCTATGTTTTCCTCTAAGAGTTTGATAGTTTCTGGCCTTACATTGAGGCCTTTAATCCATTCTGAGCTTATTTTTGTGTATGGTGTTAGGGAATGATCTAATCTCATACTTTTACATGTCCCTGTCCAGTTTTCCCAGCACCACTTATTGAAGAGGCTGTCCTTTCTCCACTGTACATTCCTGCCTCCTTTATCAAAGATAAGTTGACCATATGTGCATGGGTTGATCTCTGGGCTTTCTATCCCGTTCCATTGATCTATCTTTCTGTTTCTGTGCCAGTACCACACTGTCTTGATTACTGTAGCTTTGTAGTATAGTCTGAAGTCAGGGAGCCTGATTCCTCCAGCTCCGTTTTTCGTTCTCAAGATTGCTTTGGCTATTCGGGGTCTTTTGTTTTTCCAAACAAATTTTGAAATGTTTTGTTCTAGTTCTGTGAAAAATGCCACTGGTAGTTTGATAGGGATTGCATTGAATCTGTAGATTGCTTTGGGTAGTAGAGTCATTTTCACAATATTGATTCTTCCAATCCAGAAGCATGGTATATCTCTCCATCTATTTGTATCATCTTTAATCTCTTTCATCAGTGTCTTATAATTTTCTGCATACAGGTCTTTTGTCTCCTTAGGTAGGTTTATTCCTAGATATTTTATTCTTTTTGTTGCAATGGTAAATGGGAGTGTTTTCTTGATTTCATTTTCAGATGTTTCATCATTAGTGTACAGGAATGCCAGAGATTTCTGTGCATTAATTTTGTATCCTGCTACTTTACCAAATTCATTGATTAGCTCTAGTAGTTTTCTGGTAGCATCTTTAGGATTCTCTATGTATAGTATCATGTCATCTGCAAACAGTGACAGCTTTACTTCTTCTTTTCTGATTTGGATTCCTTTTATTTCCTTTTCTTCTCTGATTGCTGTGGCTAAAACTTCCAAAACTAGGTTGAATAAGAGTGGTGAGCGTGGGCAACCTTGTCTTCTTCTTGATCTTTGTGGAAATGGTTTCAGTTTTCCACCATTGAGGACAATGTTGGCTGTGGGTTTGTCATATATGGCCTTGATTAGGTTGAGGAAAGTTCCCTCTATGCCTACTTTCTGCAGTGTTTTTATCATAAATGGGTGTTGAATTTTGTCAAAAGCTTTCTCTGCATCTATTGAGAGGATCCTATGGTTTTTCTCCTTCAATTTGTTAATATGGTGTACCACATTGATTGATTTGCGTATATTGAGTAATCCTTGCATTCCTGGAATAAACCCCACTTGATCATGGTGTATGATCCTTTTAATGTGCTGTTGGATTCTGTTAGCTAGTCTTATGTTGAGGCTTTTTGCATCTATGTTCATCAGTGATATAGGCCTGTAGTTTTCTTTCTTTGGGACATCCTTGCCTGGTTTTGGTATCAAGGTGATGGTGACCTCGTAGAATGAGTTTGGGAGTGTTCCTTCCTCTGAAATTGTTTGGAAGAGTTTGAGAAGGATGGGTGTTAGCTCTTCTCTAAATGTTTGATCGAATTCGCCTGTGAAGCCATCTGGTCCTGGGCTTTTGTTTGTTGGAAGATTTTTAATCACAGTTTCAATTTCAGGGCTTGTGATTGGTCTATTCATATTTTCTATTTCTTCCTGATTCAGTCTTGGCAGGTTGTGCATTTCTAAGAATTTGTCCATTTCTTCCAGGTTGTCCATTTTATTGGCATAGAGTTGCTTGTAGTAATCTCTCATGATCTTTTGTATTTCTGCAGCGTGAGTTGTTACTTCTCCTTTTTCATTTCTAATTCTATTGATTTGAGTCTTCTCCCTTTTTTTCTTGATGAGTCTGGCTAATGGTCTGTCAATTCCTTAAGTTGATCTTTATGCACAGAATTAGTTACTGTGAACATTACTACTCTTTCCAGAGATTTTCTAATAACTTGGGCCCGAACTGGTTACCGAGGAGCAAGGACCTAATTCCATGCCTCCACACCCTCCCACTGCACCGCACCACACGTCTTACCTCACAAGCTCTAACCTAAATCACAGAGGCACGCGTTTCGTGGACTAACCATCACATCCCCTGGCGGCCTCAGGGGAGTGCTCACGTCCACTGACACCTCCCTTTAGTGCGTCAGCTCGTAGCGGCAGAACTGGGGTGGGGGAGGTTTGTGATCTGGAGCTCAGCACATGCTCGGCAACATGTTTCTCATTTCCTTAGCATTCATGGCTTGCTCTCAGGAATCTGTCGAAAAGGAATAAAAACCACCTGAGAGTCCACATTACCAGATTATGAACTTTTCCCATAGGTTTGAATTGCTTACTTACCTATTATAAATTAACCACAGCTTCATTTGGCCACCAGGTCTTAAGTCTGTTGACAGTTTTCAGCATGACCGAATTGCTCATTTTTCTTGCTTTCAGAAATTGGCTTGGTTGTCTTTAGAGTTGGTGTAAACGTGCCATGTAATAAATGATTTCCACTTAATGGTACAACAGAATTATTGCTTTCTTAGATGTATGTGTAGTAAAAGTCAATATACACGTTTATATAATTTCTTTCCTCAAAATCTTATACTTAATTTAATTTCTAAAAATTGCACATGTAAGTCATGTGTATAACATGCTAAAGTACTTTAACTGTGATCTGAAAACTGAATAAAAAATATTTAATAGAAAATCAGAATATTGGGCTTCCCTGGTGGCGCAGTGTTTGAGAGTCCACCTGCCGATGCAGGGGACGCGGGTTCGTGCCCCGGTCCGGGAAGATCCTACATGCCGCGGAGTGGCTGGGCCCGTGAGCCATGGCTGCTGAGCCTACGCGTCCGGAGCCCGTGCTCCACAACGGGAGAGGCCACAGCAGTGAGAGGCCCGCGTACCGCAAAAAAATAAAAAATAAAAAAACCTCAGAATATTTTAGTATTGCAAGAGTTCTGCAGCTCTTAATAGTTTGTAAATCCACTATCTCATTTGTAATTAACATTCTCAATTCTCTTACTCTATGCCTTTTTATAAGGGAATAGGTAAGACAACTTTCTTTGTTGAAAAGGGTATAAGGTATGACAAAGCCCTGAGATATTTCAGGAAATTGTATTTATTGAGAAACTGACCAAGAACCCACATTTTCCCCTGTTACTGTAAGAAGTCTCCAGAGAAAGATTTTCAAAGACTGTCAGTTCAGTTCTTCTCACTGTAAGAAGTCTGGCTATTTTGATCCCTTACTGAATTTACATAGATCATCTACATTTGAACATTCAGAGGTACTTAAGAACATTGCTTTTGTTCTGGACCATATGATGTATTTTAAAATTTAAAGTTGAAACATAACATATAGTGCTTCTTTGCAAATATGAGTCCAAATAAGAACAGAAATCAGTCACTGTAGAAAAACATGTAGCCCAACAGAAATCTTGACTGGGCAAGGAAGCTTCACCTACTTCACCTAGGGACGAACCCACGTCCCCTGCATCGGCAGGCGGACTCTCAACCACTGCGCCACCAGTGAAGCCCTGAAAGGAATTTTTTATCCAAAGTTTATAATGAATGTCTACAAATCAGTGAGAAAATTACAAATGCCCAGTTTAAAACTGGGCAAAAGATAAAGACAAGTTATTCAGAGAGCAAACTGTATAATTAATAAATCAACACATAAAAAAATGTTCAACCTCACTAGAAATCAGGGAAAAGCCAATTTAAACATGAGATCGTATTTTTAACTTCAAATTGGGGGGGAAAACCGAAAGAGGGAGTGTTGAGGAAGGATTTGGGAACCAGTTCTTTACATATAGTACTGATAAGGTTGTAAATTTCAGGGAAATTTGTGAAGGAACATTTCAAAAGTTTATACATCCAGCAGTTCTACTTCTATAAATCTTTCCTAGAGATATGTGTACCTGTGTGCAAATTTATATTTACAAAAAAATATTTTCTGCTGCATTGTTGGCAATGACAAAAAATTAGAAGGAACCCAAATTCCCATCAATATGAGTGGTTAAATGACAGTAGAGCCATACTCTAGAATGCTCAGCTTCCAGTAACCAGAATAAGCTCGACCAATGTGCACTGATGTGAAAAATTTCCAAGATACATCTTAACCCCCTTGGTAGTATTCTTTTGTTTTTTGGAATTTAATTTATTTATTTTTGGCTGTGTTGGGTCTTCGTTTCTGTGCGTGGCTTTCTCTAGTTGCGGCGAGCGGGGGCCTCTCTTCATCACGGTGCGCGGGCCTCTCACTGTCGCTGCCTCTCTTGTTGTGGAACACAAGCTCCAGACGCGCAGGCTCAGTAGTTGTGGCCCACGGGCCTAGTTGCTCCACGGCATGTGGGATCTTCCCAGACCAGGGCTCGAACCCGTGTCCCCTGCATTGGCAGGCGGATTCTCAACCACTGTGCCACCAGGGAAGCCCCGGTAGTATTCTTCATATCTTAAAATGTGCATACCTATGACACATAAATTCCAT
Source organism: Mesoplodon densirostris (assembly GCF_025265405.1). Lineage (NCBI taxonomy): Eukaryota > Metazoa > Chordata > Mammalia > Artiodactyla > Ziphiidae > Mesoplodon > Mesoplodon densirostris. The sequence continues at coordinate 210,055,063 of NC_082661.1, forward strand.
GTCTAATTTTCTGTCCTACAAACCTACGAAAAGCTACAGACTTCTGATCAATATCCCACAAACTATTGTCAATTGTAAGAAGTATGTCCAAAAGAAAAAAAAAAGAATCAGAAATCTGTTCAAAACCAGCAGATTTTAAAGAACTTATTATCCCCTCACCCACCTCTGTTCTGCTATAGCAACACTGGAAGACTGCAACTAGGAAAGAGAGCAAGCCTAACTCCCACCTCAAATCTTGTCTCTCAACTACAGGGTATGATGAAGTCATTTAAAAAATATATTTAAAGGAGACTGAACCCTTAGGTGAAAGACCCCAATAAGTTATTTCCCTAAAATAGACAGTAAATAAAGAATTTGGAATGAGTTGCAGTGGAAAGATGTGAAATCTCTTTCTTTGGGTCTTCTTAAAATTATCACATTCCCACATATGTCTGCAGTGTTTTAAATATTTTCCATTTATGTAGTAAACATTGAAAGACAGAAAGACAGAGGTTATTTCCAACTAGATGTTATCCTTTCCCCCCAATGGAACTATGCTTTCCTTTCTAGACACATGAGCTCTCCTTTTTCGAGTCTGAGATTGGAAGTTCTCATGGTTGAATTGTTAACACATTTATCTTTATTTGGGTTGAGTTTGATCCAGCTACTCTGAAGACTATGGTTTCTTCACTAAAAATTGCTTCCATTGTAGATTTATCACCTGGTTGGCAAACGCTGGATAACTTCAGGCACAAGAACATTACTCTGAACCTGGGTGTGGTCAGTGAGATAGAAACCAACATTTTTTTTCCTTCATGATATGAAATATACTCTAACTTTACTCCCAGGGTTTTGTCCAAAAAACTCATAAAACATAAATTGACTCTGCCCTTCAGACTCCCATGTTCTCCTCCAGTCTACACAGCAAAGTCTAAGTTCAATTACACCAAGACTGATGCCAAATTTCAAAAAACGAGAGCACCCTCCATTTCTGCTAGTGCCAGGTGTGTTGTTCCAGGTGCACAGAAGTATCTTAAAAAGTCTTAGTAAATCTCATTCTACAATAAATAATTACTCAACAAGTTCTCTCTGGACCAGGGTATACTAAGCCAGTGTCTGCTTTCTATTGCAGGCGAAGAAGTTTGTGGTCTTTCATGGAGCTTCCATTTACCAACCTGGAAATGGCATTCATTTTATTGGCTTTTGTTATCTTTTCCCTCTTTACTCTGGCTTCCATCTACACTGACCCAGATGAGAGGAATGAAGGTAAACAGAGAGAGCTCTTCATAAGAGTCCCCGTCTCCTTTCCCCACCCAATCATCTTTCTTTGATTTGGTTTAGTTTCTATTCTGTATGTGAGAATGAGTTTGTTTTGGGGTGTGCTGTGTGTGTGTGTGTGTATGAGAGAAGGGAGACAGAGAGACAGAGAAAGAGAGTTTTATTAAATAGCCTGAAATATCTACTGTGGCATTTTACCATTATTTATTAAGAGAGGTTTGGAAATGGAAACGATTATTCACATGACTTTTAATCCCAGAATTTTGCAGGTCTTATGCCCTGAATTTTATATCTATATCTATATCTAAATCTATATCTATATGTATATGTATATATATAATTTTTCTTTCACCATCCTCCCATCACTGCCCCTCATCCCTGTCCCCCATCAGAAACTTAAAATGTGCAAAAAGCACAATATCTTTCAAAGTCATTAAAGGTAATTTTCACAGGCTAAATGCAAGTTCACAAGAAACAAATTCCATTATCGTATACATATATGGTGTGTGGAGGTGTGCGCTTTTGTTCAACTATAAATAAGAAGGAAAAGAATTAAAGGTTTTTTCCTAATGAGCTCTTGTCAAAGCCCAAACTTTCAAAAAAAATGTAGAAGCGTTTAAAAAACTCAACACCACATGTTTGCTTATTGCCAGTCATAACAATTATTAGCAATAATATGTAATTTAAATGGCAGTTCTTGGTATTTCACTGTAGTTCAGGTCCTACCAAATTTCACACAAAATTAATGGTGACTGACCACTTTTGAGGGCAAAAATTATATACGTATATATATATATATAAATATATATATATATATATATATATAAATATATATATATATATATATATATATTTATATATATATATATGGCATATGGTAAGGAAATAATATATGTTTGTAGAGAATAAGATAAAATCATAAAAAGAAAACTGTGCCTCCTAAAATTGTGATACCTCTCCATGAATTTTTGGCTGTGAAAGAAGTGCTCTCTGTAAAAGACAATCGTATTCTCTGTCTTATAAACATACTACACTTACAGAAGTAGAAAACAAGAAGCCACAGTAAACAGACATTTAATTTCTGCTGACATGAAGATTGGGAAGCATAACTGGAGTCCGTAAAGTCTTTTCCATGCGCCATATTGTTTTAGTTTAAAATGGGTTTGGCTGAAAGAAAGAGTAAGAGCAAAATTGCAGTTACTTTAACTAGATGATAATGTCTTTCTCTCACACATAAAGGAAGCCTGGGGGTAGAAGTTCCCTCCTGACACGACTCCCTGGTATCCTGGACCCAGGCCACACTGTCTTGGTTCCCTCCCATCTCCTATGGCAGCTCCCATGTCCGGCACTGACCCAGATGGCCCATCTTCCACTATCATCTATGCATGCCTGTCAGCAAGAAGAAGCAAGAGGGCACACCTCTGTCTTTTAAGAGTGCTCCCAGAACCTACACTCACCACTTCCCTTTGGCCAGAATTTAGTCCACGGACATACCGAAAGGAAAGCTGGGAAATGTCATAGTTATTCTGGGAGGCGTGTGTGGAGCAAAAACTTTGGGTTTTGTTCCTAAAGGAAGAGGGGTACAACCAGCAGTGTCTGCCAGACCCGTAGACTCCTAACCATGCATTCACTACGGGGCTGGTAGTCATGAAATTGGGGAATATTTGAGCTAGAAGGAATGTTAAGAGAGCATCTGATTTACTGATGCTTAACCAGAACTGAATATCAGAAAGGCACCTCATACTTGGGGCCCATCACAAACCCAGCAAATACGCATTTCTGGGTGTCCCACCTGGCCACGTGTCTTTAAACAAGATCCCCTACCCCCCCCCCATTTTTCTAGCTTTCTTCTCTGGTTAAGAAGCATTGACCAACTATTCATGTTTCAGATGTGACAACAGAGACCCACAAATGTTTAGTGAGTTTCTCAGGGGCTCAGTTAATTAGCAGAAGAGCCAAAACTAGAGCACAGACTCCCCGTTGCAGGTTCCTGCCCCCTCTCTGCACTCCCATGACTCCTGAGTTATGATCCATGGACACAGACAGCCAGAAGACTGGGCCAGTCATAGACATTGACCTTTCCTTTACACTTCTGTATTCCGTTTTTCATCAGTTCCTTTTTCTTCTGCTCTATTCCTCCTATATCTGAGGTCTACTTTCCAAGCTAAAGCAATTCCTCCATTTGAATACTGTTCACTAACAGAACTAGACCCAGCTGCCCAAGAATTCTCATCGAAGAACACCCTTGCTTCCCTTCGTGACCACCAGGTCGGTGCCAAGCACAATTTTGCATGAAAGTACAAAATGTATACACTTTCCTAAATGTGGTAAGACCCAGGAGTAAAACCCACCTTCATTAAAATTGCAGGGCTATTTTCATCTCCTTTCTGGCAGAAGCAGAGAATTGCAGGAGCCACAAAAATAAACTTAAGAGAGGCAGATTTAATTTCACATGTGTATTTAAAATCTGATAGACTCAGCTATGGGCAATGGAGAATCTAAATCTGAATGGGACTCAGCTCCTATGTCAGGGAGCTGATTGTCTCATGGAGGATTCAGTTGTATAACCAGAGCCGACCCAGTGAATGGGCTACCAGAGTTTTCAACTAAGGAGGATGGGGTCAGAACGGAAGCTCTTCCTTGGGGGTATTGCGGTGGGCTTCACGGAAGAGGTGGCGACCCTGATGCAGGTGATATTGACAGAGTAGGGTGGGTGGGGTTCATTCTAACTAAGAATACAGCTTAAGGAAAATTACCTGACCGAAAAAAATGAAATGTATAAGAGGAAAAATCAGCTATGGTTTGGAATGTACCTTAAGTCCAACAAGGAATTGAACAGAACTGATCATTGGCCAGAATCTTCTCAAGTCCTTCAGAGGTCAGAAGACGAACAAAGCATTTTAACAGGGAGTCTCTTAAACTTAAGAGATGGGTGCCTCTGACCTCAGCCTCCCACGTGAGAGCAAAGGCTCTCAAGCTCTAACTTGCACATAAGTCACGTAGAGATTTTATGAAAAAGTAGACTACTGTTCAGTAGGTCTGGGTGGGACCTGAGATTCTGCATTTCTAAGAAGCTTCCAAGTGACGACCATGCTCTAGAAGACGAGCCCAGCCACAGATGTGACACTTGCAGGCCCCAGGGGGCCAAGCTCATCTGTGTGCAGCAGGGGAGGTGGGAGCTTGGCTACGTGGCTGGGCGTCCACGTTCCGTCCCGTAAGCAAGGCCCTACAGGACACGGGGCAGACCCAGAGCTGGAGGGCAGGGCCTCAGCCTCCAGCACAGCGCAGTCTTGCCTCAGGTCCTAACGTGTCAGGAGTGGGTGGATTAAGGTTTAAGAAAATATTTTATATGTTTAGAAGAGTTGAGAGTCATTCTTATTTTTTTAGGGAAGAAATTGTATTTAATTAGATTAATTAATTAATCATTTAAGTTGAAGTATAGTTGATTTACAATGTTGTGTTAGTTTTAGGTGTACAGCACAGTGATTCATATATATATATTCTTCTTCAGATTCTTTTCCATTATAGGTTATTACAAAATATTGAGTATAGTTCCCTGTGCTATAGAGTAGGTCCTTAGTGGTTATGAGAGTCACTCTTTAAACATCAGAATCTTGGAGTGTACAGTGAAGGGAGGCCGAGCGGCTCCGCGAGCTCCTCTCTCTCCACTTTCCCATAGAGAAGCCCTGACTGGCCGCTGAGGGCGAGCCACACACACGCCCTCGCCCCCGGCGAACCCGCGCGGTCACTATCATATGACACAGGCTTTGCCGCAGTTCATCTTCCTCCCTGTGTACTTTCCGTTTGCCTTCCTGGAATTCTGCTGCATCACAGAAGCTGGAAGTTCTGATGTTCCATTGAACTCACGATGGAAAGTCTTGACTTGACCGGTCAGAGTAATGAAAGGCAGTCATAGAAATAAAGATTATTCCGCAGAAGGAGAAGGAGCTGGAAAACGACCAAAACGAAAGTGCCTTCAGTGGCATCCATTGCTAGCAAAGAAACTTCTTGACTTTTCAGAAGAGGAAGAAGAGGAAGACCAAGAGGAGGATATTGATAAGGTTCAACTTCTTGGGGCCGCGGGTCTAGAGCAAGATGGTGAAACTGAAGATGATGAATCACCAGAACAGCGAGCCCGGAGACCAATGAATGCATTTCTCTTATTTTGCAAACGTCATCGCTCTCTTGTACGTCAGGAACACAGGAACAGGCTTGATAACCGAGGTGCTACCAAGATACTAGCTGATTGGTGGGCTGTTCTCGATCCAAAGGAAAAGCAGAAATACACAGACATGGCCAAGGAGTATAAACATGCATTTATGAAAGCAAATCCTGGCTACAAATGGTGTGCTACCACAAACAAGCCTGTGAAATCCCCAACATCCACTGTCAATCCACGGGAGAAACTATGGGCCTTCCCATCTGACTCTTCAAGAGCCTTGCCAAGCCCCAAGAAAACAAAGCCTGAAGAAATGCCTCAGCTTAACTTTGGGATGGCTGATCCTACTCAAATGGGAGGCCTGAGCATGCTGCTTTTAGCTGGAGAACATGTTCTTGGTACACCAGAGATATCCTCTGGCACTTGCAGGCCTGATGTTTCAGAATCCTCTGAATTGCGTCAGGAGTCACCATTATTTCAGTTTGCCGAGATATCTTCAGGTACCTCCCACCCTGATGTTCCGTCAAAACAATGTCAAGCATCAGCCTTGTTTCAGTTTGCAGAGATCTGTTCGAAGACTTCACAGTTGGGCGGTGCTGAACCTGTAAAACGCTGTGGAGAGTCTGCACTCTTTCAACTGGCAGAGATGTGCCTGGCATCAGAGGGGGTGAAAATGGAAGAATCAAAGCTAATAAAAGCCAAAGAATCAGATGGCGGAAGAATTCAAGAACTGGAGAAGGGCAAGGAAGAAAGAGAAATGAAAATGGAGAAAATAGATGAAGCCAGGTTCCAGAAAGAAGCAGAATTTGAAAAATCAGCTAAGGAAAATGTAAGAGATTCTAAGGAATTAAGAAATTTTGAGGAGCTGCGAATGGATGATATAATGGGTATAAAAATGGAAGCTCCTAAAGCAATTAAAAAGGAAGAATTAGAGGAAGATCAAAAATGTAGTCACTTCCCTGATTTTTCTTACTCTGGCAGTAGCAAGATAATAATAAGCGATGTTCCCAGTAGGAAGGATCACATGTGCCATCCTCATGGCATTAGGATCATCGAGATTCCCACAGCGGTAAGCAAACCAGAAAAGCTAAAAAAGGAAAAGAAGAAAACCAAAATGGATCGACAGGGAAATGATAAATCCACACCCAAGAAGACTTGCAAAAAGAGGCAGTCCTCGGAATCTGATATCGAGAGTGTCATGTACACCATTGAAGCTGTTGCAAAGGGAGACTGGGGCATCGAGAAGCTTGGAGATTCCCTTCGCAAGCAGGTGCATACATCCTCGAGTGGCAAGGGAAGCATTTTGGATGCCAAGCCACCAAAGAAGAAAGTGAAATCAAGAGAGAAGAAAATGTCAAAGGAGAGATCCTCAGACACCACCCAAGAGTCAAGACCTCAAGATTTTATCAGTATTTCTGCCAGCAAGAACATTTCTGGTGAGGTCCCAGAGGGTATAAAAGCAGAACCTTTGACCCCTACGGAGGATGCATTACCACCCAGTCTATCGGGACAGGCCAAGCCTGAGGACAGTGAGTGTCACAGAAAAATAGAGACTTGTGGCTCCCGGAAATCTGAGAGGTCTTGCAAAGGTGCTCTTTATAAAACCCTGGTGTCTGAGGGTATGCTCACCTCTCTGCGAGCTAATGTTGGCAGAGGGAAACGAAGGTCAGGAAAAGGAAAGTCCTCTGATCATGAAGAGTGTTGGCATGAAGAAAGCTGGACATTTCACCAGAGTGGGACCAGTGGAAGCAAGAAGTTCAAGAAGACAAAGCCAAAGGAAGACTCTCTCCTTGGCTCAGCAAAGCTGGATGAAGAATTTGAAAAGAAATTCAACAGCCTCCCTCAGTATAGTCCTGTTACATTTGACCAGAAATGTGTACCTGTCCCAAGAAAAAAGAAGAAGACCGGACATATGTCCTCAGAACCGACCCAAACCAGCAAAGGTCCTTTCCAGTCTCAGAAAAAGAACTTATTCCACAAAATTGTCAGCAAATACAAGCACAAAAAGGAGAAGCCTAATGTTCCGGAAAAAGGAAGTGGGGATAAATGGTCAAACAAGCAACTCTTCTTGGCTGCCATTCACCCTACAGAAGCCATATTTTCAGAAGACAGAAACACCACAGAGCCTGCTTATAAGGTTACAAATGCCCCATCCATTCCCAACACTCCAGAGCCAACAAGGGCGCAAGAACCCTTGGTGGGCAGTCAAAAGAGAAAAGCAAGGAAAACCAAGATCACACACCTTGTCAGGACAGCAGATGGCCGGGTATCACCAGCAGGAGGTACTTTGGATGACAAACCAAAGGAACACCTGCAGAGGAGTCTTGTTAAGGTGACCGAGACAGGCTGCAATGACGAATGCTCACACAACCGAGAGGCCACGGAGACGCGGAGCAGCACCCCGGAGATGCCCGCCGTGTCTGCGTTCTTCAGCCTCGCTGTGCCGGCCGAAGTGGCTGCCATGGAACATGCATAGAAGTCAGAGATCAACTCCGCTCCCCCATGATGGACAGCCAAAAGAAATGCCCCCGACTCCTGTACTTATTTCTTGCGCTGACCAGTGAAGCGCCCTTTAATTGTAAAACATTGTGCTTTACCTACTACCCTAGCCTTGTCTTTATTGAGAGATGCTAGTGAGTCCATGTGGTGGCAGATAGAGACAGCAAACAAGTGCTTGTTGCCCTACACGGCCCAGATTCACTTGAAGCAGAAGTTGGCACCCTGGGCCAGTTTGTTCTTTCAGAACCCAGAGTCTTTGAGGGTGATGTTGTCTGTCTGATAATGAGCAGAAATGGGATGATCCTAGAGCTTTGCTTTCTATGGAAGGCTTTTGATGGTAATAGGTGGTAACTTGGTAAAAGGCTGCCTTTACTGTAGCTCATCCAGCATCTCTTTTGCCAACCAGAGAGTGTGAAACTAGTTTCATATATTACCTAGTTATTCTTTCAAAACAAAAACCAAAAGCAAAAAAACAAAAACTGACACACTGCACTAGTTATTATTAGATATTCTTAGTCTTTTTTGTACATGGAGGTTTATGTTCTAAGATGGTTTATATAATAGGCTATACCTACATTTACATTGTAGAATAATATTAAAAAGCCTCTTCCAGAGACTCCCAAACAGCACGGGCAGGCAGATGTACCGCTGTTAGCGGTGTATGCTCGGCCTTGTGGTCCATATATTCTGCACTTTTATATTTGCCACCAGAGTGGTAGTTTGCTGGCACAAAGAGAAAGAGAGAGAAGAAGAAAAATTACAGTTCTTACAAGCAGAATTTTTTTCTTAGCCTTGAGTGACCAAGAAGAATTTGCTTGGGTCCAATTGTGGTGAATATTTTCCCAGACAGGGGAAGAGTCCAGCAGATTACAGATTACTGATGTTTTCATGCCTTGAGGATTCTTTTATTTTTACACAAGGGTCTGAGTGACCAATGGATCGTTCATACAGACAAAAAAAGAAAAATAGTATTCAGAAGTGACCTTAGGATTACTTCACTATTCAGAACACATTGAAGACACACTCACTTTGTGTGGTCTTTGAGCTACAGCCCTTTTACATCCATCCCAGACAGACTGGACGGGTAGCAATTGCTATGCACAGCCTAATTGGCACTGCAGGTGTTTAGAGCCATTTTGAGTTTTTGTGGTTACGGAGGTATTGATGAGGGAGGTGTGCCTGACCAGAGTGGGACTCGCAGTTATAGATCCACCTGCAAGTTTCCTGTTTCCTTTTCATGTTTTGTTGCTTTTGAACATAAAACCAACCATACATATGCCAGTGCAACTGGATTAACTGGCTTAGAACATTCAACATATTGACTCCATCACCTGACGTTCACAGTATCTTGTTTCTTAGCAACAGATGCAAAGTGATAAATCAAAATTCGTCGGCGGCTACAGATTTTACAGGGTATTTGTTCCATAGCACAAAGTATTTCCCCACTCTTGCATCACAGCACAAACTACCAACTTTTAAGTATTGGATTCCAGCAATAATTTTTACTGGTTTTCAAACTGGCGGAATTTTGATAGTGTTAGTTCAAGTTTGAAACTTTTGAATTAGATCTCTAAATGGTGACAGTTTACAAGGTTTTATCTAGCTATCTTATTTATACTTGACTGAATTGTAATGATGATATTTTTTCTCATCGTAATTTGACCTAATAGCCATACCAAAAAATGACTCTATTAGTACTGACTAGGTTTAGCTTTTCACGGTTGTAGATGTTACTTCAGTTTCGGTGCTGGAAAATATGTACAACATACTAACAGAATTGAAAAAGAACAGAGAGATTTGGGCTTTTTTTTTTTTCAAAGCAGGTAAAGAGGGCATCAGGGCATTGGAACGGTGTCCTCAAAAATGCATATTCCTTGTGGGCATGGAGGAAGAAGGAATTAGTAAGCAAGGTTAATCAGAGGCAGAAGCTTAGCCCCATTCACACAGAAATAAATCAGGTGAGCAACCCCAGATTTTAGCATGATATTTTTACTACGATGCTGTTGTATTAATATTTTCTAAATTTCGAAACACAAAGTGAATGTTTGAAAATTGCTGGGTCCCAGTGTTGGTGGCTGTTGGAGTTTCTGGACCACTTGCTAGCAGTGATTTAAAAATTATAATTAGCTAAAATCCAAAAAAATAAAAAATAAAATCAACAACAAAAGTTGTTTGGTGCAGAACATGCACCTTGACAATGGCACTAACTTGTTATTCTCTAGAACATGTTAGAATAGGTCTATTTTTGCCAGTGCCCTCTCCTCCAGTCCTCTGATTACATTTCACTAGAGTTCCTTAACAGAGTGCTGTATATTCATGGGACCTTTCTTAAAAAGAAGCAAAACAAAAGATGACTTTTTTCTATGTGATTAATATATCTTACTTGATCTGCTTTTCCTAAACCTCAGTGGCTTTTCCCTTAGGCAGGGGTCGGGGTGGAGGGCGACCTACTGGATACGACTGTTTTCAGGTACTTTAGAAAAAAAAAAAACCCAACTTTTTGTAGACATGCTTAATTTTTAAGCGGTTAGGCACTGAGAGTAGCAGAAATCCTGCAAAGCTCTATAGTCTTTTAGACACTCACCTTGTCATTTCTCTGAGTAATGTCTTGATTTCAAAAATAGTGCTTTTCTCATGCCCTGAATCCACTGGAGAGGGGTGTTGGTATTTTCAGGTAACAACATTTGTGAGCACAAATACTGCAGACCAACATGTAGTACCCTCCCCCATTTATCATTTTCATTTCACTTCTCTCATTCTTTTTTATTTTAGAAAATCATATTGCTATGGTGTGTACCTTAATCTGCCAGCAAACACCATCTACACTAACATTTGTCCCACAAGCATCCTCAAGAGAAAAAGTTGTTGCACCTTATATATATTTCAAGCAAACCAAAATATGATGCTCTTCTGCCTTTGTTTTATTCTAAATTGTTGTATCATATCTTTCTGAAACCATTCTGAATCTAGTTGAAATTCTCAATATTTATGCTTTTACCTTAATTTCTAGATTCAAACCTGTATATAAATCTTTGGAACAAAATTGTCCTAGCCCTTCTCTGTGTTGCTGGAAGTGGATGATTTAGTCTCAGATGGAGACACAGTACTGTTCCAGTTTTCTTTAGCCTTTTATTTATTTAGTTATTCTGGGTATTTTCCTATGTAATTTTGAAGTGTGTAGAGTATACTATAGTTACTGAAGCTGCAGCTCCAAGAAGCTGAGTGAAAGAGAGAAAATACTGTAAGACGCCCTTCTTAAGTGTTTATTTGTTTGGATAACTGTAATGAGGCCAGGAAAAGGCAAAAGGTCCCACAGCCACTTTGAAGACACAGGTTCTTATCCCCAAACTAGGTTACGCCCCAGATTTTAGATGAAAATGGTGAATTCTTTAAAGCCCTCTTTTTTAAAAGGATATATAATACCATTGTAATTCTGACAGTCTTTTCCCCCCCGAAAATATATTTATTTAATTCCGTCAGATGAGCTTTCTACCAGTGCCCCCTCAAAGCCATGCTCAACTCATTCCCACGTTATCACTGTTATTATAGTTCCTGCCATTCAAACTGCTGCCGAGAAAAAAAGTGATCGAACACTGTGAACAAAATGAAGCATCTGAACGGGTCTGGTTATTTATTTATTTATTTATTTATTTTTATTTTTATTTTTTTTTAATTTACCATTTTATTTTATTTTATTTTATTATTATTTTTTTTTATTTTACAAATTTAATCAGTTATACATATACATATGTTCCCATATTCCCTCCCTTTTGCGTCTCCCTCCCACCCTCCCTATCCCACCCCTCCAGGCGGTCACAAAGAACCGAGCTGATCTCCCTGTGCTATGCGGCTGCTTCCCACTAGCTATCTACCTTACATTTGGTAGTGTATATATGTCCATGCCGCTCTTTCACTTTGTCACAGCTTACCCTTCCCCCTCCCCATATCCTCAAGTCCATGCTCTAGTAGGTCTGTGTCTTTATTCCTGTCTTACCCCTATGTTCTTGATGACATTTTTTTCTTAAATTCCATATATATGTGTCAGCATACAGTATTTGTCTTTCTCTTTCTGACTTACTTCACTCTGTATGACAGACTCTAGGTCCATCCACCTCATTACAAATAGCTCAATTTCATTTCTTTTTATGGCTGAGTAATATTCCATTGTATATATGTGCCACATCTTCTTTATCCATTCATCCGATGATGGACACTTAGGTTGTTTCCATCTCCGGGCTATTGTAAATAGGGCTGCTATGAACATTTTGGTACATGTCTCTTTTTGAATTATGGTTTTCTCAGGGTATATGCCCAGTAGTGGGATTGCTGGGTCATATGGTAGTTCTATTTTTAGTTTTTTAAGGAACCTCCATACTGTTCTCCATAGTGGCTGTACCAATTCACATTCCCACCAGCAGTGCAAGAGTGTTCCCTTTTTTCCACACCCTCTCCAGCATTTATTGTTTCTAGATTTTTTGATGATGGCCATTCTGACTGGTGTGAGATGATATCTCATTGTAGTTTTGATTTGCATTTCTCTAATGAGTAAAGATGTTGAGCATCTTTTCATGTGTTTGTTGGCTGTCTGTATATCTTCTGTGGAGAAATGTCTATTTAGGTCTTCTGCCCATTTTTGGATTGGGTTGTTTGTTTTTTTGCTATTGAGCTGCATGAGCTGCTTATAAATTTTGGAGATTAATCCTTTGTCAGTTGCTTCATTTGCAAATATTTTCTCCCATTCTGAGGGTTGTCTTTTCGTCTTGTTTATGGTTTCCTTTGCTGTGCAAAAGCTTTGAAGTTTCATTAGGTCCCATGTGTTTATTTTTGTCTTTATTTCCATTTCTCTAGGAGGTGGGTCCAAAAGGATCTTGCTGTGATTTATGTCATAGAGTGTTCTGCCTATGTTTTCCTCTAGGAGTTTGATAGTGTCTGGCCTTACATTTAGGTCTTTAATCCATTTTGAGCTAATTTTTGTGTATGGTGTTAGGGAGTGATCTAATCTCATACTTTTACATGTCCCTGTCCAGTTTTCCCAGCACCAGTTATTGAAGAGACTGTCCTTTCTCCACTGTACATTCCTGCCTCCTTTATCAAAGATAAGGTGACCATATGTCCGTGGTTTTATCTCTGGGCTTTCTATCCTGTTCCATTGATCTATCTTTCTGTTTTTGTGCCAGTACCATACTGTCTTGATTACTGTAGCTTTGTAGTATAGTCTGAAGTCAGGGAGCCTGATTCCTCCAGCTCCGTTTTTCGTTCTCAAGATTGCTTTGGCTATTCGGGGTCTTTTGTGTTTCCATACAAATTGTGAAATTTTTTGTTCTAGTTCTGTGAAAAATGCCATTGGTAGTTTGATAGGTATTGCATTGAATCTGTAGATTGCTTTGGGTAGTAGAGTCATTTTCACAATGTTGATTCTTCCAATCCAAGAACATGGTACATCTCTCCATCTATTTGTATCATCTTTAATTTCTTTCATCAGTGTCTTATAATTTTCTGCATACAGGTCTTTTGTCTCCTTAGGTAGTTTTATTCCTAGATATTTTATTCTTTTTGTTGCAATGGTAAATGTGAGTGTTTCCTTGATTTCACTTTCAGATTTTTCATCATTAGTATATAGGAATGCCAGAGATTTCTGTGCATTAATTTTGTATCCTGCAACTTTACCAAATTCATTGATTAGCTCTAGTAGTTTTCTGGTAGCATCTTTAGGATTCTCTATGTATAGTATCATGTCATCTGCAAACAGTGACAGCTTTACTTCTTCTTTTCCCATTTGGATTCCTTTTATTTCCTTTTCTTCTCTGATTGCTGTGGCTAAAACTTCCAAAACTATGTTGAATAAGAGTGGTGAGAGTGGGCAACCTTGTCTTGTTCCTGATCTTAGTGGAAATGGTTTCAGTTTTTCACCATTGAGGACGATGCTGGCTGTGGGTTTGTCATATATGGCCTTTATTATGTTGAGGAAAGTTCCCTCTATGCCTACTTTCTGCAGGGTTTTTATCATAAATAGGTGTTGAATTTTGTCAAAAGCTTTCTCTGCATCTATTGAGATGATCATATGGTTTTTCTCCTTCAGCTTGTTAATATGGTGTATCACATTGATTGATTTGCGTATATTGAAGAATCCTTGCATTCCTGGAATAAACCCCACTTGATCATGGTGTATGATCATTTTAATGTGCTGTTGGATTCTGTTTGCTAGTATTTTGTTGAGGATTTTTGCATCTATGTTCATCAGTGATATTGGCCTGTAGTTTTCTTTCTTTGTGACATCCTTGTCTGGTTTTGGTATCAAGGTGATGGTGGCCTCGTAGAATGAGTTTGGGAGTGTTCCTCCCTCTGCTATATTTTGGAAGAGTTTGAGAAGGATAGGTGTTAGCTCTTCTCTAAATGCTTGATAGAATTCGCCTGTGAAGCCATCTGGTCCTGGGCTTTTGTTTGTTGGAAGATTTTTAATCACAGTTTCAATTTCAGTGCTTGTGATTGGTCTGTTCATATTTTCTATTTCTTCCTGATTCAGTCTTGGCAGGTTGTGCATTTCTAAGAATTTGTCCATTTCTTCCAGGTTGTCCATTTTATTGGCATAGAGTTGCTTATAGTAATCTCTCATGATCTTTTGTATTTCTGCAGTGTCAGTTGTTACTTCTCCTTTTTCATTTCTAATTCTATTGATTTGAATCTTCTCCCTTTTTTTCTTGATGAGTCTGGCTAATGGTTTATCAATTTTGCTTATCTTCTCAAAGAACCAGCTTTTAGTTTTATTGATCTTTGCTATCGTTTCCTTCATTTCTTTTTCATTTATTTCTGATCTGATTTTTATGATTTCTTTCCTTCTGCTAACTTTGGGATGTTTTTGTTCTTCTTTCTCTAATTGCTTTAGGTGCAAGGTTAGGTTGTTTATTCGAGATATTTCCTGTTTCTTAAGGTGGGATTGTATTGCCATAAACTTCCCTCTTAGAACTGCTTTTGCTGCATCCCATAGGTTTTGGGTCGTCGTGTCTCCATTGTCATTTGTTTCTAGGTATTTTTTAATTTCCTCTTTGATTTCTTCAGTGATCACTTCGTTATTAAGTAGTGTATTGTTTAGCCTCCATGTGTTTGTATGTTTTACAGCTCTTTTCCTGTAATTGATATCTAGTCTCATAGCATTGTGGTCGGAAAAGATACTTGATACAATTTCAATTTTCTTAAATTTACCAAGGCTTGATTTGTGACCCAAGATATGATCTATCCTGGAGAATGTTCCATGAGCACTTGAGAAAAATGTGTATTCTGTTGTTTTTGGATGGAATGTCCTATAAATATCAATTAAGTCCATCTTGTTTAATGTATCATTTAAAGCTTGTGTTTCCTTATTTATTTTCATTTTGGATGACCTGTCCATTGGTGAAAGTGGGGTGTTAAAGTCCCCTACTATGATTGTGTTACTGTCGATTTCTCCTTTTATGGCTGTTAATATTTCCCTTATGTATTGAGGTGCTCCTATGTTTGGTGCATAAATATTTACAATTGTTATATCTTCTTCTTGGATTGATCCCTTGATCATTATGTAGTGTCCTTCTTTGTCTCTTCTAGTAGTCTTTATTTTAAAGTCTATTTTGTCTGATATGAGAATTGCTACTCCAGCTTTCTTTTGGTTTCCATTTGCATGGAATATCTTTTTCCATCCCCTTACTTTCAGTCTGTATGTATCTCTAGGTCTGAAGTGGGTCTCTTGTAGACAGCATATATATGGGTCTTGTTTTTGTATCCATTCAGCCAGTCTGTGTCTTTTGGTGGGAGCATTTAGTCCATTTACATTTAAGGTAATTATTGATATGTATGTTCCTATTCCCATTTTCTTAATTGTTTTGGGTTCGTTATTGTAGTTCTTTTCCTTCTGTTGTGTTTCTTGCCTAGAGAAGTTCCTTTAGCATTTGTTGTAAAGCTGGTTTGGTGGTGCTGAACTCTCTCAGCTTTTGCTTGTCTGTAAAGGTTTTAATTTCTCCATCAAATCTGAATGAGATCCTTGCTGGGTAGAGTAATCTTGGTTGCAGGTTTTTCTCCTTCATCACTTTAAGTATGTCCTGCCACTCCCTTCTGGCTTGTAGAGTTTCTGCTGAGAGATCAGCTGTTATCCTGATGGGGATTCCCTTGTGTGTTATTTGTTGTTTTTGCCTTGCTGCTTTTAATATGATTTCTTTGTGTTTAATTTTTGACAGTTTGATTAATATGTGTCTTGGTGTATTTCTCCTTGGATTTATTCTGTATGGGACTCTCTGTGCCTCCTGGACTTGATTAACTATTTCCTTTCCCATATTAGGGAAGTTTTCAACTATAATCTCTTCAAATATTTTCTCAGTCCCTTTCTTTTTCTCTTCTTCTTCTGGAACCCCTATAATTCGAATGTTGGTGCGTTTAATGTTGTCCCAGAGGTCTCTGAGACTGTCCTCTGTTCTTTTCATTCTTTTTTCTTTATTTTGCTGTGCAGCAGTTATTTCCACTATTTTATCTTCCACCTCACTTATCCGTCCTTCTGCCTCAGTTATTCTGCTATTGATCCCATCTAGAGTAATTTTTATTTCATTTATTGTGTTTTTAATCGATGCTTGATTCGTCTTTAGTTCTTCTAGGTCCTTGTTAACTGTTTCTTGCATTTTGTCTATTCTATTTCCAAGATTTTGGATCATCTTTACCATCATTATTCTGAATTCTTTTTCAGATAGACTGCCTATTACCTCTTCATTTGTTAGGTCTGGTGGGTTTTTATCTTGCTCCTTCTCCTTCTGTGTGTTTTTCTGTCTTCTCATTTTGCTTATGTTACTGTGTTTGGGGTCTCCTCTTTGCAGGCTGCAGGTTCGTAGTTCCCGTTGTTTTTGGTGTCTGTTCCCAGTGGCTAAGGTTGGTTTAGTGGGCTGTGTAGGCTTCTTGGTGGAGGGGACTACTGCCTGTGTTCTGGTGGATGAGGCTGGATCTTGTCTTTCTGGTGGGCAGGTCCACGTCTGGTGGTGTGTTTTGGGGTGTTTGCGGACTTTTTATGATTTGAGGCAGCCTCTCTGCTAATGGGTGGTGTTGTGTTCCTGTCTTGCTAGTTGTTTGGCATAGGGTGTCCAGCACTGTAGCTTGCTGGTCGTTGAGTGAAGCTGGGTGCTGGTGTTGAGATGGAGATCTCTGGAAGATTTTCGCCGTTTGATATTATGTGGAGCTGGGAGGTCTCTTGTGGACCAGTGTTCTGAAGTTCGCTCTCCCACCTCAGAGGCACAGCACTGACTCCTGGCTCCTCAATTTGGGATGATTTGTTGTCTATTCACGTATTCCACAGATGCAGGGTACATGAAGTTGATTGTGGAGCTTTAATCCGCTGCTTCTGAGGCTGCTGGGAGAGGTTTCCCTTTCTCTTCTTTGTTCTCACACCTCCTGGGTCTCAGCTTTGGATTTGGCCCCGCCTCTGCGTGTAGGTCGCCGGAGGGCGTCTGTTCTTCGCTCAGACAGGACAGGGTTAAAGGAGCAGCCTCTTCGGGGACTCTGGCTCACTCAGGCCGGGCGGGAGGGGGGGCACGGAGTGCGGGGCGAGCCTGCAGCGGCAGAGGTCGGCATGACGTTGCACCAGCCCGAGGCGCGCCGTGCGTTCTCCCAGGGAAGCCGCCCCTGGATCCCGGGACCCCGGCAATGGCAGGCTGCACAGGCTCCCGGAAGGGCGGTGTGGACAGTGTCCTGCGCTCGCACACAGGCTTCTTGGCGGCGGCAGCAGCAGCCCCAGCGTCCCACGCCCGTCTCTGGGCTCCGCGCTTTCAGCCGCGACTCGCGCCCGTCTCTGGAGCTCCTTTACGCGGCGCTCTTAATCCCCTCTCCTCGCGCACCAGGAAACCAAGAGGGAAGAAAAAGTCTCCTGCCTCTTCGGCAGCTCCAGAGTTTTCCCGGACTCCCTCCCGGCTAGCTGTGGCACATTAGCCCCCTTCAGGCTGAGTTCTCGCCGCCAGTCCCAGTCCTCTCCCTGCGCTCTGACTGAAGCCCGAGCCTCAGCTCCAGCGCCGCCCGCCCTGGCGAGGGAGCAGACAAGCCTCTCGGGCTGGTGAGTGCCGCTCGGCACCGCTCCTCTGTGCGGGAATCTCTCTGCTTTGCCCTACCCAGGTATGTGGGGAGTTTCTTGCCTTTTGGGAGGTCTGGGGTCTTCTGCCAGCGTTCAGTAGGTGTTCTGTAGGAGTTGTTGCACGTGTAGCTGTATTTCTGGTGCATCTGTGGGGAGGAAGGTGATCTCCGCGTCTTACTCTTCCGCCATCTTACCCCGATCATCGGGTCTGGTTATTTAGAATCCAACTTGTGTAATCCCTGTCACTCTCTTATCAAGTCAGATGCTACTCTGCCTGAGTCATAGAAAATTTTGTTTGCACTCTGTAGTCCTTGGCTCATCCTCTGGAAATGTTTGCACCTATGTAAAATCTCAAGCAGATTATAAATCGATACAGCACTAGGAGTAAGCTGAAAACTGAATGACATGTTTTGTCTATACAGTTCCGGGGGAGGGATGGGGAATATCAAGTAGCTCTGTTCCAAGTTTGGCATTTGGCATTAATGTGAAGCAGTGGGACCATGCTGCCTGTTAAACTACTGTATGAATCCTAAGTGTTCTGGAGACCAGCAGCTGGAGGCTGGAGGCCAGCATCCATACAGCAAAGGGGAAGCATCGCCGCTTCTTGGGGGAAAAGGAAGGAAGTCGTGCAAGGCCTGGAGTCATCATTTGTAAAGGGGAAGTCGGGGTGTACGTGATGCTGTGAGAAGGTTCACCTTTGATTGCACTGCTTCACAGAGCCCTCAGATAAGGCCAATCCTAATGGGCTACCTCGGCTTTAATGGTTAATTCCAGTAAGTCCTGTTTCAAAGGTTTGTCTTTTTTTGCTTCTACCGTCAGGGCCACTGTTTTCCACTGCAGTGTTTTGACTTCCCAAGCCACCTTCTCCAGAGAGAACAATGTATTGCTGAAAATGGGCAGTAGAAGCAAATGCTCTTATTACATTTGACCTATAAAGTATTCAGAGTGACTGTTAGGTGGGAATTAAAATTTAGCTTTCCCCACATAGGATCTTGTTTTGCACCTTATAAAGAGTGTACTAATTGTTAATTAGGTGTTGCTTTTATTTAGACAAGCATTCCCAAAGAATTAGATTTGGATTTTGTGTTTCTTTGAGTTTGGGGATTTTTTATTTTACAGTTATCTTATTTAGATTGACTAACCTCATACTTACAATAAAAAAAGAAACAGTGGTTCAGTTCATCTTACCAGATATGTCTGGTGATGTATTCAGAGTCTGATGGACTGCTTTGCTTTTATATAGTTTGGAAGTGATAGTGAAGTTTATTATACCCCATATTAAATGACCTTGTCCTTTTCACTGGGGACATTATCTTACATTTTAGAAACAGAAGCAGCAAAAGAGTGAACAACAAGACAAGTACATTTGATTCCCCTCATACACCTCCATCTGTTTGTGCTACGCTTTCCTTAAAAATATCAATATACATTTTCTTCACACATACAAAAAGTTTCCTCTCCTGGCCAAATTTTATTTGTGGTGGTATGATTTATAATAATAACAGAAAAGAGGAAACCTTGTACTTAGAAGTTCGGTGGCCACTGTTTCCTTGTTGCAGTCAGTGGTCAAAATTGATCCTGCCCTGAAGTTGATCTTTTTTATTTATTTATTTATTTATTTATTTATTTATTTATTAGTTTCTGCTTAATAACAAAGTGAATCAGTCATACATATACATCTGTTCCCACATCCCTTCCCTCATGCATCTCCCTCCCTCCCACCCTCCCCATCCCACCCCTCCAGGCGGTCACAAAGCACCGAGCTGATCTCCCTGTGCTCTGCGGCTGCTTCCCACTATCTATCTACCTTACGTTTGGTAGTGTATATATGTCCATGCCTCTCTTTCACTTTGTCACAGCTTACCCTTCCCCCTCCCCATATCCTCAAGTCCATTCTCAAGTTAGGTCTGTGTCTTTATGCCCGTTTTACCCCTAGGTTCTTCATGACATTTTTAAAAAAAATTCCATATATATGTGTTAGCATACGGTATTTGTCTGTCTCTTTCTGACTTACTTCACTCTGTATGACAGACTCTAGGTCTATCCACCTCATTACAAATAGCTCAGTTTCGTTTCTTTTTATGGCTGAGTAATATTCCATTGTATATATGTGCCACATCTTCTTTATCCATTCATCAGATGATGGACACTTAGGTTGTTTCTATCTCCGGGCTATTGTGAATAGAGCTGCAGTGAACATTTTGGTACATGTCTCTTTTTGAATTATGGTTTTCTCAGGGTATAATCCTCGTAGTGGGATTGCTGGGTCATATGGTAGTTCTATTTTTAGTTTTTTAAGGAACCTCCATACTGTTCTCCATAGTGGCTGTACCAATTCACATTCCCACCAGCAGTGCAAGAGTGTTCCCTTTCTCCACACCCTCTCCAGCATTTATTGTTTCTAGATTTCTTGATGATGGCGATTCTGACTGGTGTGAGATGATATCTCATTGTAGTTTTGATTTGCATTTCTCTAATGATTAATGATGTTGAGCATCCTTTCATGTGTTTGTTGGCAGTCTGTATATCTTCTTTGGAGAAATGCCTATTTAAGTCTTCTGCCCATTTTTGGATTGGGTTGTTTGTTTTTTTGCTATTGAGCTGCATGAGCTGCTTATAAATTTTGGAGATTAATCCTTTGTCAGTTGCTTCATTTGCAAATATTTTCTCCCATGCTGAGGGTTGTCTTTTGGTCTTGTTTATGGTTTCCTTTGCTGTGCAAAAGCTTTGAAGTTTCATGAGGTCCCATTTGTTTATCTTTGTTTTTATTTCCATTTCTCTAGGAGGTGGGTCCAAAAGGATCTTGCTGTGATTTATGTCATAGAGTGTTCTGCCTATGTTTTCCTCTAAGAGTTTGATAGTTTCTGGCCTTACATTGAGGTCTTTAATCCATTTTGAGCTTATTTTTGTGTATGGTGTTAGGGAATGATCTAATCTCATACTTTTACATGTCCCTGTCCAGTTTTCCCAGCACCACTTATTGAAGAGGCTGTCCTTTCTCCACTGTACATTCCTGCCTCCTTTATCAAAGATAAGTTGACCATATGTGCATGGGTTGATCTCTGGGCTTTCTATCCCATTCCATTGATCTATCTTTCTGTTTCTGTGCCAGTACCACACTGTCTTGATTACTGTAGCTTTGTAGTATAGTCTGAAGTCAGGGAGCCTGATTCCTCCGGCTCCGTTTTTCGTTCTCAAGATTGCTTTGGCTATTCGGGGTCTTTTTTTTTTCCAAACAAATTTTGAAATTTTTTGTTCTAGTTCTGTGAAAAATGCCACTGGTAGTTTGATAGGGATTGCATTGAATCTGTAGATTGCTTTGGGTAGTAGAGTCATTTTCACAATATTGATTCTTCCAATCCAGAAGCATGGTATATCTCTCCATCTATTTGTATCATCTTTAATCTCTTTCATCAGTGTCTTATAATTTTCTGCATACAGGTCTTTTGTCTCCTTAGGTAGGTTTATTCCTAGATATTTTATTCTTTTTGTTGCAATGGTAAATGGGAGTGTTTTCTTGATTTCCTTTTCAGATGTTTCATCATTAGTGTACAGGAATGCCAGAGATTCCTGTGCATTAATTTTGTATCCTTCTACTTTACCAAATTCATTGATTAGCTCTAGTAGTTTTCTGGTAGCATCTTTAGGATTCTCTATGTATAGTATCATGTCATCTGCAAACAGTGACAGCTTTACTTCTTCTTTTCCGATTTGGATTCCTTTTATTTCCTTTTCTTCTCTGATTGCTGTGGCTAAAACTTCCAAAACTAGGTTGAATAAGAGTGGTGAGAGTGGGCAACCTTGTCTTGTTCTTGATCTTTGTGGAAATGGTTTCAGTTTTCCACCATTGAGGACAATGTTGGCTGTGGGTTTGTCATATATGGCCTTGATTAGGTTGAGGAAAGTTCCCTCTATGCCTACTTTCTGCAGTGTTTTTATCATAAATGGGTGTTGAATTTTGTCAAAAGCTTTCTCTGCATCTATTGAGAGGATCCTATGGTTTTTCTCCTTCAATTTGTTAATATGGTGTATCACATTGATTGATTTGCGTATATTGAGTAATCCTTGCATTCCTGGAATAAACCCCACTTGATCATGGTGTATGATCCTTTTAATGTGCTGTTGGATTCTGTTAGCTAGTCTTATGTTGAGGCTTTTTGCATCTATGTTCATCAGTGATATAGGCCTGTAGTTTTCTTTCTTTGGGACATCCTTGCCTGGTTTTGGTATCAAGGTGATGGTGACCTCGTAGAATGAGTTTGGGAGTGTTCCTTCCTCTGAAATTGTTTGGAAGAGTTTGAGAAGGATGGGTGTTAGCTCTTCTCTAAATGTTTGATCGAATTCGCCTGTGAAGCCATCTGGTCCTGGGCTTTTGTTTGTTGGAAGATTTTTAATCACAGTTTCAATTTCAGGGCTTGTGATTGGTCTATTCATATTTTCTATTTCTTCCTGATTCAGTCTTGGCAGGTTGTGCATTTCTAAGAATTTGTCCATTTCTTCCAGGTTGTCCATTTTATTGGCATAGAGTTGCTTGTAGTAATCTCTCATGATCTTTTGTATTTCTGCAGCGTGAGTTGTTACTTCTCCTTTTTCATTTCTAATTCTATTGATTTGAGTCTTCTCCCTTTTTTTCTTGATGAGTCTGGCTAATGGTCTGTCAATTCCTTAAGTTGATCTTTATGCACAGAATTAGTTACTGTGAACATTACTACTCTTTCCAGAGATTTTCTAATAACTTGGGCCAGAACTGGTTACCGAGGAGCAAGGACCTAATTCCATGCCTCCACACCCTCCCACTGCACCGCACCACACGTCTTACCTCACAAGCTCTAACCTAAATCACAGAGGCACGCGTTTCGTGGACTAACCATCACATCCCCTGGCGGCCTCAGGGGAGTGCTCACGTCCACTGACACCTCCCTTTAGTGCGTCAGCTCGTAGCGGCAGAACTGGGGTGGGGGAGGTTTGTGATCTGGAGCTCAGCACATGCTCGGCAACATGTTTCTCATTTCCTTAGCATTCATGGCTTGCTCTCAGGAATCTGTCGAAAAGGAATAAAAACCACCTGAGAGTCCACATTACCAGATTATGAACTTTTCCCATAGGTTTGAATTGCTTACTTACCTATTATAAATTAACCACAGCTTCATTTGGCCACCAGGTCTTAAGTCTGTTGACAGTTTTCAGCATGACCGAATTGCTCATTTTTCTTGCTTTCAGAAATTGGCTTGGTTGTCTTTAGAGTTGGTGTAAACGTGCCATGTAATAAATGATTTCCACTTAATGGTACAACAGAATTATTGGTTTCTTAGATGTTTGTGTAGTAAAAGTCAATATACACGTTTATATAATTTCTTTCCTCAAAATCTTATACTTAATTTAATTTCTAAAAATTGCACATGTAAGTCATGTGTATAACATGCTAAAGTACTTTAACTGTGATCTTAAAACTGAATAAAAAATATTTAATAGAAAATCAGAATATTGGGCTTCCCTGGTGGCGCAGTGTTTGAGAGTCCACCTGCCGATGCAGGGGACGCGGGTTCGTGCCCCGGTCCGGGAAGATCCTACATGCCGCGGAGTGGCTGGGCCCGTGAGCCATGGCTGCTGAGCCTACGCGTCCGGAGCCCGTGCTCCACAACGGGAGAGGCCACAGCAGTGAGAGGCCCGCGTACCGCAAAAAAATAAAAAATAAAAAAAAACTCAGAATATTTTAGTATTGCAAGAGTTCTGCAGCTCTTAATAGTTTGTAAATCCACTATCTCATTTGTAATTAACATTCTCAATTCTCTTACTCTATGCCTTTTTATAAGGGAATAGTTAAGACAACTTTCTTTGTTGAAAAGGGTATAAGGTATGACAAAGCCCTGAGATATTTCAGGAAATTGTATTTATTGAGAAACTGACCAAGAACCCACATTTTTCCCTGTTACTGTAAGAAGTCTCCAGAGAAAGATTTTCAAAGACTGTCAGTTCAGTATTCACTGGAAGAAGTCTGGCTCTTTTGATCCCTAACTGAATTTACATAGATCATCTACATTTGAACATTCAGAGGTACTTAAGAACATTGCTTTTGTTCTGGACCATATGATGTATTTTAAAATTTAAAGTTGAAACATAACATATAGTGCTTCTTTGCAAATATGAGTCCAAATAAGAACAGAAATCAGTCACTGTAGAAAAACATGTAGCCCAACAGAAATCTTGACTGGGCAAGGAAGCTTCACCTACTTCACCTAGGGACGAACCCGCGTCCCCTGCATCGGCAGGCAGACTCTCAACCACTGCGCCACCAGGGAAGCCCTGAAAGGAATTTTTTATCCAAAGTTTATAATGAGTGTCTACAAATCAGTGAGAAAATTACAAATGCCCAGTTTAAAACTGGGCAAAAGATAAAGACAAGTTATTCACAGAGCAAACTGTATAAATAATAAATCAACACATAAAAAATGTTCAACCTCACTAGAAATCAGGGAAAAGCCAATTTAAACATGAGATCGTATTTTTAACTTCAAATTGG
Organism: Mesoplodon densirostris; assembly: GCF_025265405.1. Lineage (NCBI taxonomy): Eukaryota > Metazoa > Chordata > Mammalia > Artiodactyla > Ziphiidae > Mesoplodon > Mesoplodon densirostris. The sequence continues at coordinate 210,079,570 of NC_082661.1, forward strand.
GGGGAAAACCGAAAGAGGGAGTGTTGAGGAAGGATTTGGGAACCAGTTCTTTACATATAGTACTGATAAGGTTGTAAATTTCAGGGAAATTTGTGAAGGAACATTTCAAAAGTTTATACATCCAGCAGTTCTACTTCTATAAATCTTTCCTAGAGATATGTGTACCTGTGTGCAAATTTATATTTACAAAAAAATATTTTCTGCTGCGTTGTTGGCAATGACAAAAAATTAGAAGGAACCCAAATTCCCATCAATATGAGTGGTTAAATGACAGTAGAGCCATACTCTAGAATGCTCAGCTTCCAGTAACCAGAATAAGCTCGACCAATGTGCACTGATGTGAAAAATTTCCAAGATACATCTTAACCCCCTTGGTAGTATTCTTTTTTTTTTTTTTTTAATTTAATTTATTTATTTTGGGCTGTGTTGGGTCTTCGTTTCTGTGCGTGGCTTTCTCTAGTTGCGGCGAGCGGGGGCCTCTCTTCATCACGGTGCGCGGGCCTCTCACTGTCGCGGCCTCTCTTGTTGTGGAACACAAGCTCCAGATGCGCAGGCTCAGTAGTTGTGGCCCACGGGCCTAGTTGCTCCACGGCATGTGGGATCTTCCCAGACCAGGGCTCGAACCCGTGTCCCCTGCATTGGCAGGCGGATTCTCAACCACTGCGCCACCAGGGAAGCCCCGGTAGTATTCTTCATATCTTAAAATGTGCATACCTATGACACATAAATTCCATGTCTAATTTTCTGTCCTACAAACCTACGAAAAGCTACAGACTTCTGATCAATATCCCCCAAACTATTGTCAATTGTAAGAAGTATGTCCAAAAGAAAAAAAAAGAATCAGAAATCTGTTCAAAACCAGCAGATTTTAAAGAACTTATTATCCCCTCACCCACCTCTGTTCTGCTATAGCAACACTGGAAGACTGCAACTAGGAAAGAGAGCAAGCCTAACTCCCACCTCAAATCTTGTCTCTCAACTACAGGGTATGATGAACTCATTTAAAAAATATATTTAAAGGAGACTGAACCCTTAGGTGAAAGACCCCAATAAGTTATTTCCCTAAAATAGACAGTAAATAAAGACTTTGGAATGCGTTGCAGTGGAAAGATGTGAAATCTCTTTCTTTGGGTCTTCTTAAAATTATCACATTCCCACATATGTCTGCAGTGTTTTAAATATTTTCCATTTATGTAGTAAACATTGAAAGACAGAAAGACAGAGGTTATTTCCAGCTAGATGTTATCCTTTCCCCCCAATGGAACTATGCTTTCCTTTCTAGACACATGAGCTCTCCTTTTTCGAGTCTGAGATTGGAAGTTCTCATGGTTGAATTGTTAACACATTTATCTTTATTTGGGTTGAGTTTGATCCAGCTACTCTGAAGACTATGGTTTCTTCACTAAAAATTGCTTCCATTGTAGATTTATCACCTGGTTGGCAAACGCTGGATAACTTCAGGCACAAGAACATTACTCTGAACCTGGGTGTGGTCAGTGAGATAGAAACCAACATTTTTTTTCCTTCATGATATGAAATATACTCTAACTTTACTCCCAGGGTTTTGTCCAAAAAACTCATAAAACATAAATTGACTCTGCCCTTCAGACTCCCATGTTCTCCTCCAGTCTACACAGCAAAGTCTAAGTTCAATTACACCAAGACTGATGCCAAATTTCAAAAAACGAGAGCACCCTCCATTTCTGCTAGTGCCAGGTGTGTTGTTCCAGGTGCACAGAAGTATCTTAAAAAGTCTTAGTAAATCTCATTCTACAATAAATAATTACTCAACAAGTTCTCTCTGGACCAGGGTATACTAAGCCAGTGTCTGCTTTCTATTGCAGGCGAAGAAGTTTGTGGTCTTTCATGGAGCTTCCATTTACCAACCTGGAAATGGCATTCATTTTATTGGCTTTTGTTATCTTTTCCATCTTTTTTTTTTTTTTTCTTTTTGCGGTATGTGGGCCTCTCACTGTTGTGGCCTCTCCCGTTGCGGAGCACAGGCTCCGGATGCGCAGGCCCAGCGGCCATGGCTCACGGGCCCAGCCGCTCCGCGGCATATGGGATCCTCCCAGACCGGGGCACGAACCCGTATCCCCTGCATCGGCAGGCGGACTCTTAACCACTTGCGCCACCAGGGAGGCCCTCTTTTCCCTCTTTACTCTGGCTTCCATCTACACTGACCCGGATGAGAGGAATGAAGGTAAACACAGAGAGCTCTTCATAAGAGTCCCCGTTTCCTTTCCCCACCCAGTCATCTTTCTTTGATTTGGTTTAGTTTCTATTCTGTATGTGAGAATGAGTTTGTTTTGGGGTGTGCTGTGTGTGTGTGTGTGTATGAGAGAAGGGAGACAGAGAGACAGAGAAAGAGAGTTTTATTAAATAGCCAGAAATATCTACTGTGGCATTTTACCATTATTTATTAAGAGAGGTTTGGAAATGGAAACGATTATTCACATGACTTTTAATCCCAGAATTTTGCAGGTCTTATGCCCTGAATTTTATATCTATATCTATATCTATATCTATATCTCTCTATATATGTATATGTATATATATAATTTTTCTTTCACCATCCTCCCATCACTGCCCCTCATCCCTGTCCCCCATCAGAAACTTAAAATGTGCAAAAAGCACAATATCTTTCAAAGTTATTAAAGGTAATTTTCACAGGCTAAATGCAAGTTCACAAGAAACAAATTCCATTATCGTATACATATATGGTGTGTGGAGGTGTGCGCTTTTGTTCAACTATAAATAAGAAGGAAAAGAATTAAAAGTCTTTTCCTAATGAGCTCTTGTCAAAGCCCAAACTTTCAAAAAAAATGTAGAAGCGTTTAAAAAACTCAACACCACATGTTTGCTTATTGCCAGTCATAACAATTATTAGCAATAATATGTAATTTAAATGGCAGTTCTTGGTATTTCACTGTAGTTCAGGTCCTACCAAATTTCACACAAAATTAATGGTGACTGACCATTTTTGAGGGCAAAAATTATATATGTGTATATATATATATATATATATATATATATATTTATATATTTATATATATATATATGGCATATGGTAAGGAAATAATATATGTTTGTAGAGAATAAGATAAAATCATAAAAAGAAAACTGTGCTTCCTAAAATTGTGATACCTCTCCATGAATTTTTGGCTGTGAAAGAAGTGCTCTCTGTAAAAGACAATAGTATTCTCTGTCTTATAAACATACTACACTTACAGAAGTAGAAAACAAGAAGCCACAGTAAACAGACATTTAATTTCTGCTGACATGAAGATTGGGAAGCGTAACTGGAGTCCGTAAAGTCTTTTCCATGCTCCATATTGTTTTAGTTTAAAATGGGTTTGGCTGAAAGAAAGAGTAAGAGCAAAATTGCAGTTACTTTAACTAGATGATAATGTCTTTCTCTCACACATAAAGGAAGCCTGGGGGTAGAAGTTCCCTCCTGACACGACTCCCTGGTATCCTGGACCCAGGCCACACTGTCTTGGTTCCCTCCCATCTCCTATGGCAGCTCCCATGTCCGGCACTGACCCAGCTGGCCCATCTTCCACTATCATCTATGCATGCCTGTCAGCAAGAAGAAGCAAGAGGGCACACCTCTGTCTTTTAAGAGCGCTCCCAGAACCTACACTCACCACTTCCCTTTGGCCAGAATTTAGTCCACGGACATCCCGAAAGGAAAGCTGGGAAATGTCATAGTTATTCTGGGAGGCGTGTGTGGAGCAAAAACTTTGGGTTTTGTTCCTAAAGGAAGAGGGGTACAACCAGCAGTGTCTGCCAGACCCGTAGACTCCTAACCATGCATTCACTACGGGGCTGGTAGTCATGAAATTGGGGAATATTTGAGCTAGAAGGAATGTTAAGAGAGCATCTGATTTACTGATGCTTAACCAGAACTGAATATCAGAAAGGCACCTCATACTTGGGGCCCATCACAAACCCAGCAAATACGCATTTCTGGGTGTCCCACCTGGCCACGTGTCTTTAAACAAGATCCCCTACCCCCCCCCCCCATTTTTCTAGCTTTCTTCTCTGGTTAAGAAGCATTGACCAACTATTCATGTTTCAGATGTGACAACAGAGACCCACAAATGTTTAGTGAGTTTCTCAGGGGCTCAGTTAATTAGCAGAAGAGCCAAAACTAGAGCACAGACTCCCCGTTGCAGGTTCCTGCCCCCTCTCTGCACTCCCATGACTCCTGAGTTATGATCCATGGACACAGACAGCCAGAAGACTGGGCCAGTCATAGACATTGACCTTTCCTTTACACTTCTGTATTCCGTTTTTCATAAGTTCCTTTTTCTTCTGCTCTATTCCTCCTATATCTGAGGTCTACTTTCCAAGCTAAAGCAATTCCTCCATTTGAATACTGTTCACTAACAGAACTAGACCCAGCTGCCCAAGAATTCTCATCGAAGAACACCCTTGCTTCCCTTCGTGACCACCAGGTCGGTGCCAAGCACAATTTTGCATGAAAGTACAAAATGTATACACTTTCCTAAATGTGGTAAGACCCAGGAGTAAAACCCACCTTCATTAAAATTGCAGGGCTATTTTCATCTCCTTTCTGGCACAAGCAGAGAATTGCAGGAGCCACAAAAATAAACTTAAGAGAGGCAGATTTAATTTCACATGTGTATTTAAAATCTGATAGACTCAGCTATGGGCAATGGAGAATCTAAATCTGAATGGGACTCAGCTCCTATGTCAGGGAGCTGATTGTCTCATGGAGGATTCAGTTGTATAACCAGAGCAGACCCAGTGAATGGGCTACCAGAGTTTTCAACTAAGGAGGATGGGGTCAGAACGGAAGCTCTTCCTTGGGGGTATTGCGGTGGGCTTCACGGAAGAGGTGGCCACCCTGATGCAGGTGATATTGACAGAGTAGGGTGGGTGGGGTGCATTCTAACTAAGAATACAGCTTAAGGAAAATTACCTGACCGAAAAAAATGAAATGTATAAGAGGAAAAATCAGCTATGGTTTGGAATGTACCTTAAGTCCAACAAGGAATTGAACAGAACTGATCATTGGCCAGAATCTTCTCAAGTCCTTCAGAGGTCAGAAGACGAACAAAGCATTTTAACAGGGAGTCTCTTAAACTTAAGAGATGGGTGCCTCTGACCTCAGCCTCCCACGTGAGAGCAAAGGCTCTCAAGCTCTAACTTGCACATAAGTCACGTAGAGATTTTATGAAAAAGTAGACTACTGTTCAGTAGGTCTGGGTGGGACCTGAGATTCTGCATTTCTAAGAAGCTTCCAGGTGACGACCATGGTCTAGAAGACGAGCCCAGCCACAGATGTGACGCTTGCAGGCCCCAGGGGGCCAAGCTCATCTGTGTGCAGCAGGGGAGGTGGGAGCTTGGCTACGTGGCTGGGCGTCCACGTTCCGTCCCGTAAGCAAGGCCCTACAGGACACGGGGCAGACCCAGAGCTGGAGGGCAGGGCCTCAGCCTCCAGCACAGCGCAGTCTTGCCTCAGGTCCTAACGTGTCAGGAGTGGGTGGATTAAGGTTTAAGAAAATATTTTATATGTTTAGAAGAGTTGAGAGTCATTCTTATTTTTTTAGGGAAGAAATTGTATTTAATTAGATTAATTAATTCATCATTTTAAGTTGAAGTATAGTTGATTTACAATGTTGTGTTAGTTTTAGGTGTACAGCACAGTGATTCATATATATATATTCTTCTTCAGATTCTTTTCCATTATAGGTTATTACAAAATATTGAGTATAGTTCCCTGTGCTATAGAGTAGGTCCTTAGTGGTTATGAGAGTCACTCTTTAAACAGCAGAATCTTGGAGTGTACAGTGAAGGGAGGCCGAGTGGCTCCGCGAGCTCCTCTCTCTCCACTTTCCCATAGAGAAGCCCTGACTGGCCGCTGAGGGCGAGCCACACACACGCCCTCGCGCCCGGCGAACCCGCGCGGTCAGTATCATAGGACACAGGCTTTGCCGCAGTTCATCTTCCTCCCTGTGTACTTTCCGTTTGCCTTCCTGGAATTCTGCTGCATCACAGAAGCTGGAAGTTCCGATGTTCCATTGAACTCACGATGGAAAGTCTTGACTTGACCGGTCAGAGTAATGAAAGGCAGTCATAGAAATAAAGATTATTCCGCAGAAGGAGAAGGAGCTGGAAAACGACCAAAACGAAAGTGCCTTCAGTGGCATCCATTGCTAGCAAAGAAACTTCTTGACTTTTCAGAAGAGGAAGAAGAGGAAGACCAAGAGGAGGATATTGATAAGGTTCAACTTCTTGGGGCCGCGGGTCTAGAGCAAGATGGTGAAACTGAAGATGATGAATCACCAGAACAGCGAGCCCGGAGACCAATGAATGCATTTCTCTTATTTTGCAAACGTCATCGCTCTCTTGTACGTCAGGAACACAGGAACAGGCTTGATAACCGAGGTGCTACCAAGATACTAGCTGATTGGTGGGCTGTTCTCGATCCAAAGGAAAAGCAGAAATACACAGACATGGCCAAGGAGTATAAACATGCATTTATGAAAGCAAATCCTGGCTACAAATGGTGTGCTACCACAAACAAGCCTGTGAAATCCCCAACATCCACTGTCAATCCACGGGAGAAACTGTGGGCCTTCCCATCTGACTCTTCAAGAGCCTTGCCAAGCCCCAAGAAAACAAAGCCTGAAGAAATGCCTCAGCTTAACTTTGGGCTGGCTGATCCTACTCAAATGGGAGGCCTGAGCATGCTGCTTTTAGCTGGAGAACATGTTCTTGGTACACCAGAGATATCCTCTGGCACTTGCAGGCCTGATGTTTCAGAATCCTCTGAATTGCGTCAGGAGTCACCATTATTTCAGTTTGCCGAGATATCTTCAGGTACCTCCCACCCTGATGTTCCGTCAAAACAATGTCAAGCATCAGCCTTGTTTCAGTTTGCAGAGATCTGTTCGAAGACTTCACAGTTGGGCGGTGCTGAACCTGTAAAACGCTGTGGAGAGTCTGCACTCTTTCAACTGGCAGAGATGTGCCTGGCATCAGAGGGGGTGAAAATGGAAGAATCAAAGCTAATAAAAGCCAAAGAATCAGATGGCGGAAGAATTCAAGAACTGGAGAAGGGCAAGGAAGAAAGAGAAATGAAAATGGAGAAAATAGATGAAGCCAGGTTCCAGAAAGAAGCAGAATTTGAAAAATCAGCTAAGGAAAATGTAAGAGATTCTAAGGAATTAAGAAATTTTGAGGAGCTGCGAATGGATGATATAATGGGTATAAAAATGGAAGCTCCTAAAGCAATTAAAAAGGAAGAATTAGAGGAAGATCAAAAATGTAGTCACTTCCCTGATTTTTCTTACTCTGGCAGTAGCAAGATAATAATAAGCGATGTTCCCAGTAGGAAGGATCACATGTGCCATCCTCATGGCATTAGGATCATCGAGATTCCCACAGCGTTAAGCAAACCAGAAAAGCTAAAAAAGGAAAAGAAGAAAACCAGAATGGATCGACAGGGAAATGATAAATCCACACCCAAGAAGACTTGCAAAAAGAGGCAGTCCTCGGAATCTGATATCGAGAGTGTCATGTACACCATTGAAGCTGTTGCAAAGGGAGACTGGGGCATCGAGAAGCTTGGAGATACCCCTCGCAAGCAGGTGCATACATCCTCGAGTGGCAAGGGAAGCATTTTGGATGCCAAGCCACCAAAGAAGAAAGTGAAATCAAGAGAGAAGAAAATGTCAAAGGAGAGATCCTCAGACACCACCCAAGAGTCAAGACCTCAAGATTTTATCAGTATTTCTGCCAGCAAGAACATTTCTGGTGAGGTCCCAGAGGGTATAAAAGCAGAACCTTTGACCCCTACGGAGGATGCATTACCACCCAGTCTATCGGGACAGGCCAAGCCTGAGGACAGTGAGTGTCACAGAAAAATAGAGACTTGTGGCTCCCGGAAATCTGAGAGGTCTTGCAAAGGTGCTCTTTATAAAACCCTGGTGTCTGAGGGTATGCTCACCTCTCTGCGAGCTAATGTTGGCAGAGGGAAACGAAGGTCAGGAAAAGGAAAGTCCTCTGATCATGAAGAGTGTTGGCATGAAGAAAGCTGGACATTTCACCAGAGTGGGACCAGTGGAAGCAAGAAGTTCAAGAAGACAAAGCCAAAGGAAGACTCTCTCCTTGGCTCAGCAAAGTTGGATGAAGAATTTGAAAAGAAATTCAACAGCCTCCCTCAGTATAGTCCTGTTACATTTGACCAGAAATGTGTACCTGTCCCAAGAAAAAAGAAGAAGACCGGACATATGTCCTCAGAACCGACCAAAACCAGCAAAGGTCCTTTCCAGTCTCAGAAAAAGAACTTATTCCACAAAATTGTCAGCAAATACAAGCACAAAAAGGAGAAGCCTAATGTTCCAGAAAAAGGAAGTGGGAATAAATGGTCAAACAAGCAACTCTTCTTGGCTGCCATTCACCCTACAGAAGCCATATTTTCAGAAGACAGAAACACCACAGAGCCTGCTTATAAGGTTACAAATGCCCCATCCATTCCCAACACTCCAGAGCCAACAAGGGCGCAAGAACCCTTGGTGGGCAGTCAAAAGAGAAAAGCAAGGAAAACCAAGATCACACACCTTGTCAGGACAGCAGATGGCCGGGTATCACCAGCAGGAGGTACTTTGGATGACAAACCAAAGGAACACCTGCAGAGGAGTCTTGTTAAGGTGACCGAGACAGGCTGCAATGACGCATGCTCACACAACCGAGAGGCCACGGAGACGCGGAGCAGCACCCCGGAGATGCCCGCCGTGTCTGCGTTCTTCAGCCTCGCTGTGCCGGCCGAAGTGGCTGCCATGGAACATGCATAGAAGTCAGAGATCAACTCCGCTCCCCCATGATGGACAGCCAAAAGAAATGCCCCCGACTCCTGTACTTATTTCTTGCGCTGACCAGTGAAGCGCCCTTTAATTGTAAAACATTGTGCTTTACCTACTACCCTAGCCTTGTCTTTATTGAGAGATGCTAGTGAGTCCATGTGGTGGCAGATAGAGACAGCAAACAAGTGCTTGTTGCCCTACACGGCCCAGATTCACTTGAAGCAGAAGTTGGCACCCTGGGCCAGTTTGTTCTTTCAGAACCCAGAGTCTTTGAGGGTGATGTTGTCTGTCTGATAATGAGCAGAAATGGGATGATCCTAGAGCTTTGCTTTCTATGGAAGGCTTTTGATGGTAATAGGTGGTAACTTGGTAAAAGGCTGCCTTTACTGTAGCTCATCCAGCATCTCTTTTGCCAACCAGAGAGTGTGAAACTAGTTTCATATATTACCTAGTTATTCTTTCAAAACAAAAACCAAAAGCAAAAAAACAAAAACTGACACACTGCACTAGTTATTATTAGATATTCTTAGTCTTTTTTGTACATGGAGGTTTATGTTCTAAGATGGTTTATATAATAGGCTATACCTACATTTACATTGTAGAATAATATTAAAAAGCCTCTTCCAGAGACTCCCAAACAGCACGGGCAGGCAGATGTACCGCTGTTAGCGGTGTATGCTCGGCCTTGTGGTCCATATATTCTGCACTTTTATATTTGCCACCAGAGTGGTAGTTTGCTGGCACAAAGAGAAAGAGAGAGAAGAAGAAAAATTACAGTTCTTACAAGCAGAATTTTTTTCTTAGCCTTGAGTGACCAAGAAGAATTTGCTTGGGTCCAATTGTGGCGAATATTTTCCCAGACAGGGGAAGAGTCCAGCAGATTACAGATTACTGATGTTTTCATGCCTTGAGGATTCTTTTATTTTTACACAAGGGTCTGAGTGACCAATGGATCGTTCATACAGACAAAAAAAGAAAAATAGTATTCAGAAGTGACCTTAGGATTACTTCACTATTCAGAACACATTGAAGACACACTCACTTTGTGTGGTCTTTGAGCTACAGCCCTTTTACATCCATCCCAGACAGACTGGACGGGTAGCAATTGCTATGCACAGCCTAATTGGCACTGCAGGTTTTTAGAGCCATTTTGAGTTTTTGTGGTTACGGAGGTATTGATGAGGGAGGTGTGCCTGACCAGAGTGGGACTCGCAGTTATAGATCCACCTGCAAGTTTCCTGTTTCCTTTTCATGTTTTGTTGCTTTTGAACATAAAACCAACCATACATATGCCAGTGCAACTGGATTAACTGGCTTAGAACATTCAACATATTGACTCCATCACCTGACGTTCACAGTATCTTGTTTCTTAGCAACAGATGAAAAGTGATAAATCAAAATTAGTCTTCGGCTACAGATTTTACAGGGTATTTGTTCCATAGCACAAAGTATTTCCCCACTCTTGCATCACAGCACAAACTACCAACTTTTAAGTATTGGATTCCAGCAATAATTTTTACTGGTTTTCAAACTGGCGGAATTTTGATAGTGTTAGTTCAAGTTTGAAACTTTTGAATTAGATCTCTAAATGGTGACAGTTTACAAGGTTTTATCTAGCTATCTTATTTATACTTGACTGAATTGTAATGATGATTTTTTTTCTCATTGTAATTTGACCTAATAGCCATACCAAAAAATGACTCTATTAGTACTGACTAGGTTTAGCTTTTCACGGTTGTAGATGTTACTTCAGTTTCGGTGCTGGAAAATATGTACAACATACTAACAGAATTGAAAAAGAACAGAGAGATTTGGGCTTTTTTTTTTTTCAAAGCAGGTAAAGAGGGCATCAGGGCATTGGAACGGTGTCCTCAAAAATGCATATTCCTTGTGGGCATGGAGGAAGAAGGAATTAGTAAGCAAGGTTAATCAGAGGCAGAAGCTTAGCCCCATTCACACAGAAATAAATCAGGTGAGCAACCCCAGATTTTAGCATGATATTTTTACTACGATGCTGTTGTATTAATATTTTCTAAATTTCGAAACACAAAGTGAATGTTTGAAAATTGCTGGGTCCCAGTGTTGGTGGCTGTTGGAGTTTCTGGACCACTTGCTAGCAGTGATTTAAAAATTATAATTAGCTAAAATCCAAAAAAAAAATAAAATCAACAACAAAAGTTGTTTGGTGCAGAACATGCACCTTGACAATGGCACTAACTTGTTATTCTCTAGAACATGTTAGAATAGGTCTATTTTTGCCAGTGCCCTCTCCTCCAGTCCTCTGATTACATTTCACTAGAGTTCCTTAACAGAGTGCTGTATATTCATGGGACCTTTCTTAAAAAGAAGCAAAACAAAAGATGACTTTTTTCTATGTGATTAATATATCTTACTTGATCTGCTTTTCCTAAACCTCAGTGGCTTTTCCCTTAGGCAGGGGTCGGGGTGGAGGGCGACCTACTGGATACGACTGTTTTCAGGTACTTTAGAAAAAAAAAAACCCACCTTTTTGTAGACATGCTTAATTTTTAAGTGGTTAGGCACTGAGAGTAGCAGAAATCCTGCAAAGTTCTATAGTCTTTTAGACACTCACCTTGTCATTTCTCTGAGTAATGTCTTGATTTCAAAAATAGTGCTTTTCTCATGCCCTGAATCCACTGGAGAGGGGTGTTGGTATTTTCAGGTAACAACATTTGTGAGCACAAATATTGCAGACCAACATGTAGTACCCTCCCCCATTTATCATTTTCATTTCACTTCTCTCATTCTTTTTTATTTTAGAAAATCATATTGCTATGGTGTGTACCTTAATCTGCCAGCAAACACCATCTACACTAACATTTGTCCCACAAGCATCCTCAAGAGAAAAAGTTGTTGCACCTTATATATATTTCAAGCAAACCAAAATATGATGCTCTTCTGCCTTTGTTTTATTCTAAATTGTTGTATCATATCTTTCTGAAACCATTCTGAATCTAGTTGAAATTCTCAATATTTATGCTTTTACCTTAATTTCTAGATTCAAACCTGTATATAAATCTTTGGAACAAAATTGTCCTAGCCCTTCTCTGTGTTGCTGGAAGTGGATGATTTAGTCTCAGATGGAGACACAGTACTGTTCCAGTTTTCTTTAGCCTTTTATTTATTTAGTTATTCTGGGTATTTTCCTATGTAATTTTGAAGTGTGTAGAGTATACTATAGTTACTGAAGCTGCAGCTCCAAGAAGCTGAGTGAAAGAGAGAAAATACTGTAAGACGCCCTTCTTAAGTGTTTATTTGTTTGGATAACTGTAATGAGGCCAGGAAAAGGCAAAAGGTCCCACAGCCACTTTGAAGACACAGGTTCTTATCCCCAAACTAGGTTAGGTCCCAGATTTTAGATGAAAATGGTGAATTCTTTAAAGCCCTCTTTTTTAAAAGGATATATCATACCATTGTAATTCTGACAGTCTTTTCCCCCCCGAAAATTTATTTATTTAATTCCGTCAGATGAGCTTTCTACCAGTGCCCCCTCAAAGCCATGCTCAACTCATTCCCACGTTATCACTGTTATTATAGTTCCTGCCATTCAAACTGCTGCCGAGAAAAAAAGTGATCGAACACTGTGAACAAAATGAAGCATCTGAACGGGTCTGGTTATTTAGAATCCAACTTGTGTAATCCCTGTCACTCTCTTATCAAGTCAGATGCTACTCTGCCTGAGTCATAGAAAATTTTGTTTGCACTCTGTAGTCCTTGGCTCATCCTCTGGAAATGTTTGCACCTATGTAAAATCTCAAGCAGATTATAAATCGATACAGCACTAGGAGTAAGCTGAAAACTGAATGACATGTTTTGTTTATACAGTTCCGGGGGAGGGATGGGGAATATCAAGTAGCTCTGTTCCAAGTTTGGCATTTGGCATTAATGTGAAGCAGTGGGACCATGCTGCCTGTTAAACTACTGTATGAATCCTAAGTGGTCTGGAGACCAGCAGCTGGAGGCTGGAGGCCAGCATCCATACAGCAAAGGGGAAGCATCGCCGCTTCTTGGGGGAAAAGGAAGGAAGTCGTGCAAGGCCTGGAGTCATCATTTGTAAAGGGGAAGTCGGGGTGTACGTGATGCTGTGAGAAGGTTCACCTTTGATTGCACTGCTTCACAGAGCCCTCAGATAAGGCCAGTCCTAATGGGCTACCTCGGCTTTCACGGTTAATTCCAGTAAGTCCTGTTTGAAAGGTTTGTCTTTTTTTGCTTCTACCGTCAGGGCCACTGTTTTCCACTGCAGTGTTTTGACTTCCCAAACCACCTTCTCCAGAGAGAACAATGTATTGCTGAAAATGGGCAGTAGAAGCAAATGCTCTTATTACATTTGACCTATAAAGTATTCAGAGTGACTGTTAGGTGGGAATTAAAATTTAGCTTTCCCCACATAGGATCTTGTTTTGCACCTTATAAAGAGTGTACTAATTGTTAATTAGGGGTTGCTTTTATTTAGACAAGCATTCCCAAAGAATTAGATTTGGATTTTGTGTTTCTTTGAGTTTGGGGATTTTTAATTTTACAGTTATCTTATTTAGATTGACTAACCTCATACTTACAATAAAAAAAGAAACAGTGGTTCAGTTCATCTTACCAGATATGTCTGGTGATGTATTCAGAGTCTGATGGACTGCTTTGCTTTTATATAGTTTGGAAGTGATAGTGAAGTTTATTATACCCCATATTAAATGACCTTGTCCTTTTCACTGGGGACATTATCTTACATTTTAGAAACAGAAGCAGCAAAAGAGTGAACAACAAGACAAGTACATTTGATTCCCCTCATACACGTCCATCTGTTTGTGCTACGCTTTCCTTAAAAATATCAATATACATTTTCTTCACACATACAAAAAGTTTCCTCTCCTGGCCAAATTTTATTTGTGGTGGTATGATTTATAATAATAACAGAAAAGAGGAAACCTTGTACTTAGAAGTTCGGTGGCCACTGTTTCCTTGTTGCAGTCAGTGGTCAAAATTGATCCTGCCCTGAAGTTGATCTTTTTTATTTATTTATTTATTTATTTATTTATTTATTTATTTATTAGTTTCTGCTTAATAACAAAGTGAATCAGTCATACATATACATCTGTTCCCACATCCCTTCCCTCATGCATCTCCCTCCCTCCCACCCTCCCCATCCCACCCCTCCAGGCGGTCACAAAGCACCGAGCTGATCTCCCTGTGCTCTGCGGCTGCTTCCCACTATCTATCTACCTTACGTTTGGTAGTGTATATATGTCCATGCCTCTCTTTCGCTTTGTCACAGCTTACCCTTCCCCCTCCCCATATCCTCAAGTCCATTCTCAAGTTAGGTCTGTGTCTTTATGCCCGTTTTACCCCTAGGTTCTTCATGACATTTTAAAAAAAAATTCCATATATATGTGTTAGCATACGGTATTTGTCTGTCTCTTTCTGACTTACTTCACTCTGTATGACAGACTCTAGGTCTATCCACCTCATTACAAATAGCTCAGTTTCGTTTCTTTTTATGGCTGAGTAATATTCCATTGTATATATGTGCCACATCTTCTTTATCCATTCATCGGATGATGGACACTTAGGTTGTTTCTATCTCCGGGCTATTGTGAATAGAGCTGCAATGAACATTTTGGTACATGGTCTCTTTTTGAATTATGGTTTTCTCAGGGTATATGCCTCGTAGTGGGATTGCTGGGTCATATGGTAGTTCTATTTTTAGTTTTTTAAGGAACCTCCATACTGTTCTCCATAGTGGCTGTACCAATTCACATTCCCACCAGCGGTGCAACAGGGTTCCCTTTCTCCACACCCTCTCCAGCATTTATTGTTTCTAGATTTCTTGATGATGGCGATTCTGACTGGTGTGAGATGATATCTCATTGTAGTTTTGATTTGCATTTCTCTAATGATTAATGATGTTGAGCATCCTTTCATGTGTTTGTTGGCAGTCTGTATATCTTCTTTGGAGAAATGCCTATTTAAGTCTTCTGCCCATTTTTGGATTGGGTTGTTTGTTTTTTTGCTATTGAGCTGCATGAGCTGCTTATAAATTTTGGAGATTAATCCTTTGTCAGTTGCTTCATTTGCAAATATTTTCTCCCATGCTGAGGGTTGTGTTTTGGTCTTGTTTATGGTTTCCTTTGCTGTGCAAAAGCTTTGAAGTTTCATGAGGTCCCATTTGTTTATCTTTGTTTTTATTTCCATTTCTCTAGGAGGTGGGTCCAAAAGGATCTTGCTGTGATTTATGTCATAGAGTGTTCTGCCTATGTTTTCCTCTAAGAGTTTGATAGTTTCTGGCCTTACATTTAGGTCTTTAATCCATTTTGAGCTTATTTTTGTGTATGGTGTTAGGGAATGATCTAATCTCATACTTTTACATGTCCCTGTCCAGTTTTCCCAGCACCACTTATTGAAGAGGCTGTCCTTTCTCCACTGTACATTCCTGCCTCCTTTATCAAAGATAAGTTGACCATATGTGCATGGGTTGATCTCTGGGCTTTCTATCCCATTCCATTGATCTATCTTTCTGTTTCTGTGCCAGTACCACACTGTCTTGATTACTGTAGCTTTGTAGTATAGTCTGAAGTCAGGGAGCCTGATTCCTCCGGCTCCGTTTTTCGTTCTCAAGATTGCTTTGGCTATTCGGGGTCTTTTTTTTTTCCAAACAAATTTTGAAATTTTTTGTTCTAGTTCTGTGAAAAATGCCACTGGTAGTTTGATAGGGATTGCATTGAATCTGTAGATTGCTTTGGGTAGTAGAGTCATTTTCACAATATTGATTCTTCCAATCCAGAAGCATGGTATATCTCTCCATCTATTTGTATCATCTTTAATCTCTTTCATCAGTGTCTTATAATTTTCTGCATACAGGTCTTTTGTCTCCTTAGGTAGGTTTATTCCTAGATATTTTATTCTTTTTGTTGCAATGGTAAATGGGAGTGTTTTCTTGATTTCCTTTTCAGATGTTTCATCATTAGTGTACAGGAATGCCAGAGATTCCTGTGCATTAATTTTGTATCCTGCTACTTTACCAAATTCATTGATTAGCTCTAGTAGTTTTCTGGTAGCATCTTTAGGATTCTCTATGTATAGTATCATGTCATCTGCAAACAGTGACAGCTTTACTTCTTCTTTTCCGATTTGGATTCCTTTTATTTCCTTTTCTTCTCTGATTGCTGTGGCTAAAACTTCCAAAACTAGGTTGAATAAGAGTGGTGAGAGTGGGCAACCTTGTCTTGTTCTTGATCTTTGTGGAAATGGTTTCAGTTTTCCACCATTGAGGACAATGTTGGCTGTGGGTTTGTCATATATGGCCTTGATTAGGTTGAGGAAAGTTCCCTCTATGCCTACTTTCTGCAGTGTTTTTATCATAAATGGGTGTTGAATTTTGTCAAAAGCTTTCTCTGCATCTATTGAGAGGATCCTATGGTTTTTCTCCTTCAATTTGTTAATATGGTGTATCACATTGATTGATTTGCGTATATTGAGTAATCCTTGCATTCCTGGAATAAACCCCACTTGATCATGGTGTATGATCCTTTTAATGTGCTGTTGGATTCTGTTAGCTAGTCTTATGTTGAGGCTTTTTGCATCTATGTTCATCAGTGATATAGGCCTGTAGTTTTCTTTCTTTGGGACATCCTTGCCTGGTTTTGGTATCAAGGTGATGGTGACCTCGTAGAATGAGTTTGGGAGTGTTCCTTCCTCTGAAATTGTTTGGAAGAGTTTGAGAAGGATGGGTGTTAGCTCTTCTCTAAATGTTTGATCGAATTCGCCTGTGAAGCCATCTGGTCCTGGGCTTTTGTTTGTTGGAAGATTTTTAATCACAGTTTCAATTTCAGGGCTTGTGATTGGTCTATTCATATTTTCTATTTCTTCCTGATTCAGTCTTGGCAGGTTGTGCATTTCTAAGAATTTGTCCATTTCTTCCAGGTTGTCCATTTTATTGGCATAGAGTTGCTTGTAGTAATCTCTCATGATCTTTTGTATTTCTGCAGCGTGAGTTGTTACTTCTCCTTTTTCATTTCTAATTCTATTGATTTGAGTCTTCTCCCTTTTTTTCTTGATGAGTCTGGCTAATGGTCTGTCAATTCCTTAAGTTGATCTTTATGCACAGAATTAGTTACTGTGAACATTACTACTCTTTCCAGAGATTTTCTAATAACTTGGGCCAGAACTGGTTACCGAGGAGCAAGGACCTAATTCCATGCCTCCACACCCTCCCACTGCACCGCACCACACGTCTTACCTCACAAGCTCTAACCTAAATCACAGAGGCACGCGTTTCGTGGACTAACCATCACATCCCCTGGCGGCCTCAGGGGAGTGCTCACGTCCACTGACACCTCCCTTTAGTGCGTCAGCTCGTAGCGGCAGAACTGGGGTGGGGGAGGTTTGTGATCTGGAGCTCAGCACATGCTCGGCAACATGTTTCTCATTTCCTTAGCATTCATGGCTTGCTCTCAGGAATCTGTCGAAAAGGAATAAAAACCACCTGAGTGTCCACATTACCAGATTATGAACTTTTCCCATAGGTTTGAATTGCTTACTTACCTATTATAAATTAACCACAGCTTCATTTGGCCACCAGGTCTTAAGTCTGTTGACAGTTTTCAGCATGACCGAATTGCTCATTTTTCTTGCTTTCAGAAATTGGCTTGGTTGTCTTTAGAGTTGGTGTAAACGTGCCATGTAATAAATGATTTCCACTTAATGGTACAACAGAATTATTGGTTTCTTAGATGTTTGTGTAGTAAAAGTCAATATACACGTTTATATAATTTCTTTCCTCAAAATCTTATACTTAATTTAATTTCTAAAAATTGCACATGTAAGTCATGTGTATAACATGCTAAAGTACTTTAACTGTGATCTTAAAACTGAATAAAAAATATTTAATAGAAAATCAGAATATTGGGCTTCCCTGGTGGCGCAGTGTTTGAGAGTCCACCTGCCGATGCAGGGGACGCGGGTTCGTGCCCCGGTCCGGGAAGATCCTACATGCCGCGGAGTGGCTGGGCCCGTGAGCCATGGCTGCTGAGCCTACGCGTCCGGAGCCCGTGCTCCACAACGGGAGAGGCCACAGCAGTGAGAGGCCCGCGTACCGCAAAAAAATAAAAAATAAAAAAAAACTTAGAATATTTTAGTATTGCAAGAGTTCTGCAGCTCTTAATAGTTTGTAAATCCACTCTCTCATTTGTAATTAACATTCTCAATTCTCTTACTCTATGCCTTTTTATAAGGGAATAGTGAAGACAACTTTCTTTGTTGAAAAGGGTATAAGGTATGACAAAGCCCTCAGATATTTTAGGAAATTGTATTTATTGAGAAACTGACCAAGAACCCACATTTTTCCCTGTTACTGTAAGAAGTCTCCAGAGAAAGATTTTCAAAGACTGTCAGTTCAGTATTCACTGGAAGAAGTCTGGCTATTTTGATCCCTAACTGAATTTACATAGATCATCTACATTTGAACATTCAGAGGTACTTAAGAACATTGCTTTTGTTCTGGACCATATGATGTATTTTAAAATTTAAAGTTGAAACATAACATATAGTGCTTCTTTGCAAATATGAGTCCAAATAAGAACAGAAATCAGTCACTGTAGAAAAACATGTAGCCCAACAGAAATCTTGACTGGGCAAGGAAGCTTCACCTACTTCACCTAGGGACGAACCCGCGTCCCCTGCATCGGCAGGCGGACTCTCAACCACTGCGCCACCAGGGAAGCCCTGAAAGGAATTTTTTATCCAAAGTTTATAATGAGTGTCTACAAATCAGTGAGAAAATTACAAATGCCCAGTTTAAAACTGGGCAAAAGATAAAGACAAGTTATTCACAGAGCAAACTGTATAAATAATAAATCAACACATAAAAAATGTTCAACCTCACTAGAAATCAGGGAAAAGCCAATTTAAACATGAGATCGTATTTTTAACTTCAAATTGGGGGGGAAAACCGAAAGAGGGAGTGTTGAGGAAGGATTTGGGAACCAGTTCTTTACATATAGTACTGATAAGGTTGTAAATTTCAGGGAAATTTGTGAAGGAACATTTCAAAAGTTTATACATCCAGCAGTTCTACTTCTATAAATCTTTCCTAGAGATATGTGTACCTGTGTGAAAATTTATATTTACAAAAAAATATTTTCTGCTGCGTTGTTGGCAATGACAAAAAATTAGAAGGAACCCAAATTCCCATCAATATGAGTGGTTAAATAACAGTAGAGCCATACTCTAGAATGCTCAGCTTCCAGTAACCAGAATAAGCTCGACCAATGTGCACTGATGTGAAAAATTTCCAAGATACATCTTAACCCCCTTGGTAGTATTCTTTTATTTTTTTTTTAATTTAATTTATTTATTTTGGGCTGTGTTGGGTCTTCGTTTCTGTGCGTGGCTTCCTCTAGTTGCGGCGAGCGGGGGCCTCTCTTCATCACGGTGCGCGGGCCTCTCACTGTCGCGGCCTCTCTTGTTGTGGAACACAAGCTCCAGACGCGCAGGCTCAGTAGTTGTGGCCCACGGGCCTAGTTGCTCCACGGCATGTGGGATCTTCCCAGACCAGGGCTCGAACCCGTGTCCCCTGCATTGGCAGGCGGATTCTCAACCACTGCGCCACCAGGGAAGCCCCGGTAGTATTCTTCATATCTTAACATGTGCATACCTATGACACATAAATTCCATGTCTAATTTTCTGTCCTACAAACCTACGAAAAGCTACAGACTTCTGATCAATATCCCCCAAACTATTGTCAATTGTAAGAAGTATGTCCAAAAGAAAAAAAAAGAATCAGAAATCTGTTCAAAACCAGCAGATTTTAAAGAACTTATTATCCCCTCACCCACCTCTGTTCTGCTATAGCAACACTGGAAGACTGCAACTAGGAAAGAGAGCAAGCCGAACTCCCACCTCAAATCTTGTCTCTCAACTACAGGGTATGATGAAGTCATTTAAAAAATATATTTAAAGGAGACTGAACCCTTAGGTGAAAGACCCCAATAAGTTATTTCCCTAAAATAGACAGTAAATAAAGACTTTGGAATGCGTTGCAGTGGAAAGATGTGAAATCTCTTTCTTTGGGTCTTCTTAAAATTATCACATTCCCACATATGTCTGCAGTGTTTTAAATATTTTCCATTTATGTAGTAAACATTGAAAGACAGAAAGACAGAGGTTATTTCCAGCTAGATGTTATCCTTTCCCCCCAATGGAACTATGCTTTCCTTTCTAGACACACGAGCTCTCCTTTTTCGAGTCTGAGATTGGAAGTTCTCATGGTTGAATTGTTAACACATTTATCTTTATTTGGGTTGAGTTTGATCCAGCTACTCTGAAGACTATGGTTTCTTCACTAAAAATTGCTTCCATTGTAGATTTATCACCTGGTTGGCAAACGCTGGATAACTTCAGGCACAAGAACATTACTCTGAACCTGGGTGTGGTCAGTGAGATAGAAACCAACATTATTTTTTCCTTCATGATATGAAATATACTCTAACTTTACTCCCAGGGCTTTGTCCAAAAAGCTCATAAAACATAAATTGACTCTGCCCTTCAGACTCCCATGTTCTCCTCCAGTCTACACAGCAAAGTCTAAGTTCAATTACACCAAGACTGATGCCAAATTTCAAAAAACGAGAGCACCCTCCATTTCTGCTAGTGCCAGGTGTGTTGTTCCAGGTGCACAGAAGTATCTTAAAAAGTCTTAGTAAATCTCATTCTACAATAAATAATTACTCAACAAGTTCTCTCTGGACCAGGGTATACTAAGCCAGTGTCTGCTTTCTATTGCAGGCGAAGAAGTTTGTGGTCTTTCATGGAGCTTCCATTTACCAACCTGGAAATGGCATTCATTTTATTGGCTTTTGTTATCTTTTCCCTCTTTACTCTGGCTTCCATCTACACTGACCCGGATGAGAGGAATGAAGGTAAACAGAGAGAGCTCTTCATAAGAGTCCCCATTTCCTTTCCCCACCCAATCATCTTTCTTTGATTTGGTTTAGTTTCTATTCTGTATGTGAGAATGAGTTTGTTTTGGGGTGTGCTGTGTGTGTGTGTGTGTATGAGAGAAGGGAGACAGAGAGACAGAGAAAGAGAGTTTTATTAAATGGCCTGAAATATCTACTGTGGCATTTTACCATTATTTATTAAGAGAGGTTTGGAAATGGAAACGATTATTCACATGACTTTTAATCCCAGAATTTTGCAGGTCTTATGCCCTGAATTTTATATCTATATCTATATCTATATCTATATCTCTCTATATATGTATATGTATATATATAATTTTTCTTTCACCATCCTCCCATCCCTGCCCCTCATCCCTGTCCCCCATCAGAAACTTAAAATGTGCAAAAAGCACAATATCTTTCAAAGTCATTAAAGGTAATTTTCACAGGCTAAATGCAAGTTCACAAGAAACAAATTCCATTATCGTATACATATATGGTGTGTGGAGGTGTGCGCTTTTGTTCAACTATAAATAAGAAGGAAAAGAATTAAAGGTTTTTTCCTAATGAGCTCTTGTCAAAGCCCAAACTTTCAAAAAAAATGTAGAAGCGTTTAAAAAACTCAACACCACATGTTTGCTTATTGCCAGTCATAACAATTATTAGCAATAATATGTAATTTAAATGGCAGTTCTTGGTATTTCACTGTAGTTCAGGTCCTACCAAATTTCACACAAAATTAATGGTGACTGACCATTTTTGAGGGCAAAAATTATATATATATATATATATATATATATATATATATATATATATTTATATATATATATATGGCATATGGTAAGGAAATAATATATGTTTGTAGAGAATAAGATAAAATCATAAAAAGAAAACTGTGCTTCCTAAAATTGTGATACCTCTCCATGAATTTTTGTCTGTGAAAGAAGTGCTCTCTGTAAAAGACAATAGTATTCTCTGTCTTATAAACATACTACACTTACAGAAGTAGAAAACAAGAAGCCACAGTAAACAGACATTTAATTTCTGCTGACATGAAGATTGGGAAGCGTAACTGGAGTCCGTAAAGTCTTTTCCATGCTCCATATTGTTTTAGTTTAAAATGGGTTTGGCTGAAAGAAAGAGTAAGAGCAAAATTGCAGTTACTTTAACTAGATGATAATGTCTTTCTCTCACACATAAAGGAAGCCTGGGGGTAGAAGTTCCCTCCTGACACGACTCCCTGGTATCCTGGACCCAGGCCACACTGTCTTGGTTCCCTCCCATCTCCTATGGCAGCTCCCATGTCCGGCACTGACCCAGCTGGCCCATCTTCCACTATCATCTATGCATGCCTGTCAGCAAGAAGAAGCAAGAGGGCACACCTCTGTCTTTTAAGAGCGCTCCCAGAACCTACACTCACCACTTCCCTTTGGCCAGAATTTAGTCCACGGACATCCCGAAAGGAAAGCTGGGAAATGTCATAGTTATTCTGGGAGGCGTGTGTGGAGCAAAAACTTTGGGTTTTGTTCCTAAAGGAAGAGGGGTACAACCAGCAGTGTCTGCCAGACCCGTAGACTCCTAACCATGCATTCACTACGGGGCTGGCAGTCATGAAATTGGGGAATATTTGAGCTAGAAGGAATGTTAAGAGAGCATCTGATTTACTGATGCTTAACCAGAACTGAATATCAGAAAGGCACCTCATACTTGGGGCCCATCACAAACCCAGCAAATATGCATTTCTGGGTGTCCCACCTGGCCACGTGTCTTTAAACAAGATCCCCTACCCCCCCCCCCATTTTTCTAGCTTTCTTCTCTGGTTAAGAAGCATTGACCAACTATTCATGTTTCAGATGTGACAACAGAGACCCACAAATGTTTAGTGAGTTTCTCAGGGGCTCAGTTAATTAGCAGAAGAGCCAAAACTAGAGCACAGACTCCCCGTTGCAGGTTCCTGCCCCCTCTCTGCACTCCCATGACTCCTGAGTTATGATCCATGGACACAGACAGCCAGAAGACTGGGCCAGTCATAGACATTGACCTTTCCTTTACACTTCTGTATTCCGTTTTTCATAAGTTCCTTTTTCTTCTGCTCTATTCCTCCTATATCTGAGGTCTACTTTCCAAGCTAAAGCAATTCCTCCATTTGAATACTGTTCACTAACAGAACTAGACCCAGCTGCCCAAGAATTCTCATCGAAGAACACCCTTGCTTCCCTTCGTGACCACCAGGTCGGTGCCAAGCACAATTTTGCATGAAAGTACAAAATGTATACACTTTCCTAAATGTGGTAAGACCCAGGAGTAAAACCCACCTTCATTAAAATTGCAGGGCTATTTTCATCTCCTTTCTGGCAGAAGCAGAGAATTGCAGGAGCCACAAAAATAAACTTAAGAGAGGCAGATTTAATTTCACATGTGTATTTAAAATCTGATAGACTCAGCTATGGGCAATGGAGAATCTAAATCTGAATGGGACTCAGCTCCTATGTCAGGGAGCTGATTGTCTCATGGAGGATTCAGTTGTATAACCAGAGCCGACCCAGTGAATGCGCTACCAGAGTTTTCAACTAAGGAGGATGGGGTCAGAACGGAAGCTCTTCCTTGGGGGTATTGCGGTGGGCTTCACGGAAGAGGTGGCCACCCTGATGCAGGTGATATTGACAGAGTAGGGTGGGTGGGGTGCATTCTAACTAAGAATACAGCTTAAGGAAAATTACCTGACCGAAAAAAATGAAATGTATAAGAGGAAAAATCAGCTATGGTTTGGAATGTACCTTAAGTCCAACAAGGAATTGAACAGAACTGATCATTGGCCAGAATCTTCTCAAGTCCTTCAGAGGTCAAAAGACGAACAAAGCATTTTAACAGGGAGTCTCTTAAACTTAAGAGATGGGTGCCTCTGACCTCAGCCTCCCACGTGAGAGCAAAGGCTCTCAAGCTCTAACTTGCACATAAGTCACGTAGAGATTTTATGAAAAAGTAGACTACTGTTCAGTAGGTCTGGGTGGGACCTGAGATTCTGCATTTCTAAGAAGCTTCCAGGTGACGACCATGGTCTAGAAGACGAGCCCAGCCACAGATGTGACGCTTGCAGGCCCCAGGGGGCCAAGCTCATCTGTGTGCAGCAGGGGAGGTGGGAGCTTGGCTACGTGGCTGGGCGTCCAGGTTCCGTCCCGTAAGCAAGGCCCTACAGGACACGGGGCAGACCCAGAGCTGGAGGGCAGGGCCTCAGCCTCCAGCACAGCGCAGTCTTGCCTCAGGTCCTAACGTGTCAGGAGTGGGTGGATTAAGGTTTAAGAAAATATTTTATATGTTTAGAAGAGTTGAGAGTCATTCTTATTTTTTTAGGGAAGAAATTGTATTTAATTAGATTAATTAATTCATCATTTTAAGTTGAAGTATAGTTGATTTACAATGTTGTGTTAGTTTTAGGTGTACAGCACAGTGATTCATATATATATATTCTTCTTCAGATTCTTTTCCATTATAGGTTATTACAAAATATTGAGTATAGTTCCCTGTGCTATAGAGTAGGTCCTTAGTGGTTATGAGAGTCACTCTTTAAACAGCAGAATCTTGGAGTGTACAGTGAAGGGAGGCCGAGCGGCTCCGCGAGCTCCTCTCTCTCCACTTTCCCATAGAGAAGCCCTGACTGGCCGCTGAGGGCGAGCCACACACACGCCCTCGCGCCCGGCGAACCCGCGCGGTCAGTATCATAGGACACAGGCTTTGCCGCAGTTCATCTTCCTCCCTGTGTACTTTCCGTTTGCCTTCCTGGAATTCTGCTGCATCACAGAAGCTGGAAGTTCCGATGTTCCATTGAACTCACGATGGAAAGTCTTGACTTGACCGGTCAGAGTAATGAAAGGCAGTCATAGAAATAAAGATTATTCCGCAGAAGGAGAAGGAGCTGGAAAACGACCAAAACGAAAGTGCCTTCAGTGGCATCCATTGCTAGCAAAGAAACTTCTTGACTTTTCAGAAGAGGAAGAAGAGGAAGACCAAGAGGAGGATATTGATAAGGTTCAACTTCTTGGGGCCGCGGGTCTAGAGCAAGATGGTGAAACTGAAGATGATGAATCACCAGAACAGCGAGCCCGGAGACCAATGAATGCATTTCTCTTATTTTGCAAACGTCATCGCTCTCTTGTACGTCAGGAACACAGGAACAGGCTTGATAACCGAGGTGCTACCAAGATACTAGCTGATTGGTGGGCTGTTCTCGATCCAAAGGAAAAGCAGAAATACACAGACATGGCCAAGGAGTATAAACATGCATTTATGAAAGCAAATCCTGGCTACAAATGGTGTGCTACCACAAACAAGCCTGTGAAATCCCCAACATCCACTGTCAATCCACGGGAGAAACTGTGGGCCTTCCCATCTGACTCTTCAAGAGCCTTGCCAAGCCCCAAGAAAACAAAGCCTGAAGAAATGCCTCAGCTTAACTTTGGGCTGGCTGATCCTACTCAAATGGGAGGCCTGAGCATGCTGCTTTTAGCTGGAGAACATGTTCTTGGTACACCAGAGATATCCTCTGGCACTTGCAGGCCTGATGTTTCAGAATCCTCTGAATTGCGTCAGGAGTCACCATTATTTCAGTTTGCCGAGATATCTTCAGGTACCTCCCACCCTGATGTTCCGTCAAAACAATGTCAAGCATCAGCCTTGTTTCAGTTTGCAGAGATCTGTTCGAAGACTTCACAGTTGGGCGGTGCTGAACCTGTAAAACGCTGTGGAGAGTCTGCACTCTTTCAACTGGCAGAGATGTGCCTGGCATCAGAGGGGGTGAAAATGGAAGAATCAAAGCTAATAAAAGCCAAAGAATCAGATGGCGGAAGAATTCAAGAACTGGAGAAGGGCAAGGAAGAAAGAGAAATGAAAATGGAGAAAATAGATGAAGCCAGGTTCCAGAAAGAAGCAGAATTTGAAAAATCAGCTAAGGAAAATGTAAGAGATTCTAAGGAATTAAGAAATTTTGAGGAGCTGCGAATGGATGATATAATGGGTATAAAAATGGAAGCTCCTAAAGCAATTAAAAAGGAAGAATTAGAGGAAGATCAAAAATGTAGTCACTTCCCTGATTTTTCTTACTCTGGCAGTAGCAAGATAATAATAAGCGATGTTCCCAGTAGGAAGGATCACATGTGCCATCCTCATGGCATTAGGATCATCGAGATTCCCACAGCGTTAAGCAAACCAGAAAAGCTAAAAAAGGAAAAGAAGAAAACCAGAATGGATCGACAGGGAAATGATAAATCCACACCCAAGAAGACTTGCAAAAAGAGGCAGTCCTCGGAATCTGATATCGAGAGTGTCATGTACACCATTGAAGCTGTTGCAAAGGGAGACTGGGGCATCGAGAAGCTTGGAGATACCCCTCGCAAGCAGGTGCATACATCCTCGAGTGGCAAGGGAAGCATTTTGGATGCCAAGCCACCAAAGAAGAAAGTGAAATCAAGAGAGAAGAAAATGTCAAAGGAGAGATCCTCAGACACCACCCAAGAGTCAAGACCTCAAGATTTTATCAGTATTTCTGCCAGCAAGAACATTTCTGGTGAGGTCCCAGAGGGTATAAAAGCAGAACCTTTGACCCCTACGGAGGATGCATTACCACCCAGTCTATCGGGACAGGCCAAGCCTGAGGACAGTGAGTGTCACAGAAAAATAGAGACTTGTGGCTCCCGGAAATCTGAGAGGTCTTGCAAAGGTGCTCTTTATAAAACCCTGGTGTCTGAGGGTATGCTCACCTCTCTGCGAGCTAATGTTGGCAGAGGGAAACGAAGGTCAGGAAAAGGAAAGTCCTCTGATCATGAAGAGTGTTGGCATGAAGAAAGCTGGACATTTCACCAGAGTGGGACCAGTGGAAGCAAGAAGTTCAAGAAGACAAAGCCAAAGGAAGACTCTCTCCTTGGCTCAGCAAAGTTGGATGAAGAATTTGAAAAGAAATTCAACAGCCTCCCTCAGTATAGTCCTGTTACATTTGACCAGAAATGTGTACCTGTCCCAAGAAAAAAGAAGAAGACCGGACATATGTCCTCAGAACCGACCAAAACCAGCAAAGGTCCTTTCCAGTCTCAGAAAAAGAACTTATTCCACAAAATTGTCAGCAAATACAAGCACAAAAAGGAGAAGCCTAATGTTCCAGAAAAAGGAAGTGGGAATAAATGGTCAAACAAGCAACTCTTCTTGGCTGCCATTCACCCTACAGAAGCCATATTTTCAGAAGACAGAAACACCACAGAGCCTGCTTATAAGGTTACAAATGCCCCATCCATTCCCAACACTCCAGAGCCAACAAGGGCGCAAGAACCCTTGGTGGGCAGTCAAAAGAGAAAAGCAAGGAAAACCAAGATCACACACCTTGTCAGGACAGCAGATGGCCGGGTATCACCAGCAGGAGGTACTTTGGATGACAAACCAAAGGAACACCTGCAGAGGAGTCTTGTTAAGGTGACCGAGACAGGCTGCAATGACGCATGCTCACACAACCGAGAGGCCACGGAGACGCGGAGCAGCACCCCGGAGATGCCCGCCGTGTCTGCGTTCTTCAGCCTCGCTGTGCCGGCCGAAGTGGCTGCCATGGAACATGCATAGAAGTCAGAGATCAACTCCGCTCCCCCATGATGGACAGCCAAAAGAAATGCCCCCGACTCCTGTACTTATTTCTTGCGCTGACCAGTGAAGCGCCCTTTAATTGTAAAACATTGTGCTTTACCTACTACCCTAGCCTTGTCTTTATTGAGAGATGCTAGTGAGTCCATGTGGTGGCAGATAGAGACAGCAAACAAGTGCTTGTTGCCCTACACGGCCCAGATTCACTTGAAGCAGAAGTTGGCACCCTGGGCCAGTTTGTTCTTTCAGAACCCAGAGTCTTTGAGGGTGATGTTGTCTGTCTGATAATGAGCAGAAATGGGATGATCCTAGAGCTTTGCTTTCTATGGAAGGCTTTTGATGGTAATAGGTGGTAACTTGGTAAAAGGCTGCCTTTACTGTAGCTCATCCAGCATCTCTTTTGCCAACCAGAGAGTGTGAAACTAGTTTCATATATTACCTAGTTATTCTTTCAAAACAAAAACCAAAAGCAAAAAAACAAAAACTGACACACTGCACTAGTTATTATTAGATATTCTTAGTCTTTTTTGTACATGGAGGTTTATGTTCTAAGATGGTTTATATAATAGGCTATACCTACATTTACATTGTAGAATAATATTAAAAAGCCTCTTCCAGAGACTCCCAAACAGCACGGGCAGGCAGATGTACCGCTGTTAGCGGTGTATGCTCGGCCTTGTGGTCCATATATTCTGCACTTTTATATTTGCCACCAGAGTGGTAGTTTGCTGGCACAAAGAGAAAGAGAGAGAAGAAGAAAAATTACAGTTCTTACAAGCAGAATTTTTTTCTTAGCCTTGAGTGACCAAGAAGAATTTGCTTGGGTCCAATTGTGGCGAATATTTTCCCAGACAGGGGAAGAGTCCAGCAGATTACAGATTACTGATGTTTTCATGCCTTGAGGATTCTTTTATTTTTACACAAGGGTCTGAGTGACCAATGGATCGTTCATACAGACAAAAAAAGAAAAATAGTATTCAGAAGTGACCTTAGGATTACTTCACTATTCAGAACACATTGAAGACACACTCACTTTGTGTGGTCTTTGAGCTACAGCCCTTTTACATCCATCCCAGACAGACTGGACGGGTAGCAATTGCTATGCACAGCCTAATTGGCACTGCAGGTTTTTAGAGCCATTTTGAGTTTTTGTGGTTACGGAGGTATTGATGAGGGAGGTGTGCCTGACCAGAGTGGGACTCGCAGTTATAGATCCACCTGCAAGTTTCCTGTTTCCTTTTCATGTTTTGTTGCTTTTGAACATAAAACCAACCATACATATGCCAGTGCAACTGGATTAACTGGCTTAGAACATTCAACATATTGACTCCATCACCTGACGTTCACAGTATCTTGTTTCTTAGCAACAGATGCAAAGTGATAAATCAAAATTAGTCTTCGGCTACAGATTTTACAGGGTATTTGTTCCATAGCACAAAGTATTTCCCCACTCTTGCATCACAGCACAAACTACCAACTTTTAAGTATTGGATTCCAGCAATAATTTTTACTGGTTTTCAAACTGGCGGAATTTTGATAGTGTTAGTTCAAGTTTGAAACTTTTGAATTAGATCTCTAAATGGTGACAGTTTACAAGGTTTTATCTAGCTATCTTATTTATACTTGACTGAATTGTAATGATGATTTTTTTTCTCATTGTAATTTGACCTAATAGCCATACCAAAAAATGACTCTATTAGTACTGACTAGGTTTAGCTTTTCACGGTTGTAGATGTTACTTCAGTTTCGGTGCTGGAAAATATGTACAACATACTAACAGAATTGAAAAAGAACAGAGAGATTTGGGCTTTTTTTTTTTTCAAAGCAGGTAAAGAGGGCATCAGGGCATTGGAACGGTGTCCTCAAAAATGCATATTCCTTGTGGGCATGGAGGAAGAAGGAATTAGTAAGCAAGGTTAATCAGAGGCAGAAGCTTAGCCCCATTCACACAGAAATAAATCAGGTGAGCAACCCCAGATTTTAGCATGATATTTTTACTACGATGCTGTTGTATTAATATTTTCTAAATTTCGAAACACAAAGTGAATGTTTGAAAATTGCTGGGTCCCAGTGTTGGTGGCTGTTGGAGTTTCTGGACCACTTGCTAGCAGTGATTTAAAAATTATAATTAGCTAAAATCCAAAAAAAAAATAAAATCAACAACAAAAGTTGTTTGGTGCAGAACATGCACCTTGACAATGGCACTAACTTGTTATTCTCTAGAACATGTTAGAATAGGTCTATTTTTGCCAGTGCCCTCTCCTCCAGTCCTCTGATTACATTTCACTAGAGTTCCTTAACAGAGTGCTGTATATTCATGGGACCTTTCTTAAAAAGAAGCAAAACAAAAGATGACTTTTTTCTATGTGATTAATATATCTTACTTGATCTGCTTTTCCTAAACCTCAGTGGCTTTTCCCTTAGGCAGGGGTCGGGGTGGAGGGCGACCTACTGGATACGACTGTTTTCAGGTACTTTAGAAAAAAAAAAACCCACCTTTTTGTAGACATGCTTAATTTTTAAGTGGTTAGGCACTGAGAGTAGCAGAAATCCTGCAAAGTTCTATAGTCTTTTAGACACTCACCTTGTCATTTCTCTGAGTAATGTCTTGATTTCAAAAATAGTGCTTTTCTCATGCCCTGAATCCACTGGAGAGGGGTGTTGGTATTTTCAGGTAACAACATTTGTGAGCACAAATATTGCAGACCAACATGTAGTACCCTCCCCCATTTATCATTTTCATTTCACTTCTCTCATTCTTTTTTATTTTAGAAAATCATATTGCTATGGTGTGTACCTTAATCTGCCAGCAAACACCATCTACACTAACATTTGTCCCACAAGCATCCTCAAGAGAAAAAGTTGTTGCACCTTATATATATTTCAAGCAAACCAAAATATGATGCTCTTCTGCCTTTGTTTTATTCTAAATTGTTGTATCATATCTTTCTGAAACCATTCTGAATCTAGTTGAAATTCTCAATATTTATGCTTTTACCTTAATTTCTAGATTCAAACCTGTATATAAATCTTTGGAACAAAATTGTCCTAGCCCTTCTCTGTGTTGCTGGAAGTGGATGATTTAGTCTCAGATGGAGACACAGTACTGTTCCAGTTTTCTTTAGCCTTTTATTTATTTAGTTATTCTGGGTATTTTCCTATGTAATTTTGAAGTGTGTAGAGTATACTATAGTTACTGAAGCTGCAGCTCCAAGAAGCTGAGTGAAAGAGAGAAAATACTGTAAGACGCCCTTCTTAAGTGTTTATTTGTTTGGATAACTGTAATGAGGCCAGGAAAAGGCAAAAGGTCCCACAGCCACTTTGAAGACACAGGTTCTTATCCCCAAACTAGGTTAGGTCCCAGATTTTAGATGAAAATGGTGAATTCTTTAAAGCCCTCTTTTTTAAAAGGATATATCATACCATTGTAATTCTGACAGTCTTTTCCCCCCCGAAAATTTATTTATTTAATTCCGTCAGATGAGCTTTCTACCAGTGCCCCCTCAAAGCCATGCTCAACTCATTCCCACGTTATCACTGTTATTATAGTTCCTGCCATTCAAACTGCTGCCGAGAAAAAAAGTGATCGAACACTGTGAACAAAATGAAGCATCTGAACGGGTCTGGTTATTTAGAATCCAACTTGTGTAATCCCTGTCACTCTCTTATCAAGTCAGATGCTACTCTGCCTGAGTCATAGAAAATTTTGTTTGCACTCTGTAGTCCTTGGCTCATCCTCTGGAAATGTTTGCACCTATGTAAAATCTCAAGCAGATTATAAATCGATACAGCACTAGGAGTAAGCTGAAAACTGAATGACATGTTTTGTTTATACAGTTCCGGGGGAGGGATGGGGAATATCAAGTAGCTCTGTTCCAAGTTTGGCATTTGGCATTAATGTGAAGCAGTGGGACCATGCTGCCTGTTAAACTACTGTATGAATCCTAAGTGGTCTGGAGACCAGCAGCTGGAGGCTGGAGGCCAGCATCCATACAGCAAAGGGGAAGCATCGCCGCTTCTTGGGGGAAAAGGAAGGAAGTCGTGCAAGGCCTGGAGTCATCATTTGTAAAGGGGAAGTCGGGGTGTACGTGATGCTGTGAGAAGGTTCACCTTTGATTGCACTGCTTCACAGAGCCCTCAGATAAGGCCAGTCCTAATGGGCTACCTCGGCTTTCACGGTTAATTCCAGTAAGTCCTGTTTGAAAGGTTTGTCTTTTTTTGCTTCTACCGTCAGGGCCACTGTTTTCCACTGCAGTGTTTTGACTTCCCAAACCACCTTCTCCAGAGAGAACAATGTATTGCTGAAAATGGGCAGTAGAAGCAAATGCTCTTATTACATTTGACCTATAAAGTATTCAGAGTGACTGCTAGGTGGGAATTAAAATTTAGCTTTCCCCACATAGGATCTTGTTTTGCACCTTATAAAGAGTGTACTAATTGTTAATTAGGGGTTGCTTTTATTTAGACAAGCATTCCCAAAGAATTAGATTTGGATTTTGTGTTTCTTTGAGTTTGGGGATTTTTAATTTTACAGTTATCTTATTTAGATTGACTAACCTCATACTTACAATAAAAAAAGAAACAGTGGTTCAGTTCATCTTACCAGATATGTCTGGTGATGTATTCAGAGTCTGATGGACTGCTTTGCTTTTATATAGTTTGGAAGTGATAGTGAAGTTTATTATACCCCATATTAAATGACCTTGTCCTTTTCACTGGGGACATTATCTTACATTTTAGAAACAGAAGCAGCAAAAGAGTGAACAACAAGACAAGTACATTTGATTCCCCTCATACACGTCCATCTGTTTGTGCTACGCTTTCCTTAAAAATATCAATATACATTTTCTTCACACATACAAAAAGTTTCCTCTCCTGGCCAAATTTTATTTGTGGTGGTATGATTTATAATAATAACAGAAAAGAGGAAACCTTGTACTTAGAAGTTCGGTGGCCACTGTTTCCTTGTTGCAGTCAGTGGTCAAAATTGATCCTGCCCTGAAGTTGATCTTTTTTATTTATTTATTTATTTATTTATTTATTTATTTATTTATTAGTTTCTGCTTAATAACAAAGTGAATCAGTCATACATATACATCTGTTCCCACATCCCTTCCCTCATGCATCTCCCTCCCTCCCACCCTCCCCATCCCACCCCTCCAGGCGGTCACAAAGCACCGAGCTGATCTCCCTGTGCTCTGCGGCTGCTTCCCACTATCTATCTACCTTACGTTTGGTAGTGTATATATGTCCATGCCTCTCTTTCGCTTTGTCACAGCTTACCCTTCCCCCTCCCCATATCCTCAAGTCCATTCTCAAGTTAGGTCTGTGTCTTTATGCCCGTTTTACCCCTAGGTTCTTCATGACATTTTAAAAAAAAATTCCATATATATGTGTTAGCATACGGTATTTGTCTGTCTCTTTCTGACTTACTTCACTCTGTATGACAGACTCTAGGTCTATCCACCTCATTACAAATAGCTCAGTTTCGTTTCTTTTTATGGCTGAGTAATATTCCATTGTATATATGTGCCACATCTTCTTTATCCATTCATCGGATGATGGACACTTAGGTTGTTTCTATCTCCGGGCTATTGTGAATAGAGCTGCAATGAACATTTTGGTACATGGTCTCTTTTTGAATTATGGTTTTCTCAGGGTATATGCCTCGTAGTGGGATTGCTGGGTCATATGGTAGTTCTATTTTTAGTTTTTTAAGGAACCTCCATACTGTTCTCCATAGTGGCTGTACCAATTCACATTCCCACCAGCGGTGCAACAGGGTTCCCTTTCTCCACACCCTCTCCAGCATTTATTGTTTCTAGATTTCTTGATGATGGCGATTCTGACTGGTGTGAGATGATATCTCATTGTAGTTTTGATTTGCATTTCTCTAATGATTAATGATGTTGAGCATCCTTTCATGTGTTTGTTGGCAGTCTGTATATCTTCTTTGGAGAAATGCCTATTTAAGTCTTCTGCCCATTTTTGGATTGGGTTGTTTGTTTTTTTGCTATTGAGCTGCATGAGCTGCTTATAAATTTTGGAGATTAATCCTTTGTCAGTTGCTTCATTTGCAAATATTTTCTCCCATGCTGAGGGTTGTCTTTTGGTCTTGTTTATGGTTTCCTTTGCTGTGCAAAAGCTTTGAAGTTTCATGAGGTCCCATTTGTTTATCTTTGTTTTTATTTCCATTTCTCTAGGAGGTGGGTCCAAAAGGATCTTGCTGTGATTTATGTCATAGAGTGTTCTGCCTATGTTTTCCTCTAAGAGTTTGATAGTTTCTGGCCTTACATTTAGGTCTTTAATCCATTTTGAGCTTATTTTTGTGTATGGTGTTAGGGAATGATCTAATCTCATACTTTTACATGTCCCTGTCCAGTTTTCCCAGCACCACTTATTGAAGAGGCTGTCCTTTCTCCACTGTACATTCCTGCCTCCTTTATCAAAGATAAGTTGACCATATGTGCATGGGTTGATCTCTGGGCTTTCTATCCCATTCCATTGATCTATCTTTCTGTTTCTGTGCCAGTACCACACTGTCTTGATTACTGTAGCTTTGTAGTATAGTCTGAAGTCAGGGAGCCTGATTCCTCCGGCTCCGTTTTTCGTTCTCAAGATTGCTTTGGCTATTCGGGGTCTTTTTTTTTTCCAAACAAATTTTGAAATTTTTTGTTCTAGTTCTGTGAAAAATGCCACTGGTAGTTTGATAGGGATTGCATTGAATCTGTAGATTGCTTTGGGTAGTAGAGTCATTTTCACAATATTGATTCTTCCAATCCAGAAGCATGGTATATCTCTCCATCTATTTGTATCATCTTTAATCTCTTTCATCAGTGTCTTATAATTTTCTGCATACAGGTCTTTTGTCTCCTTAGGTAGGTTTATTCCTAGATATTTTATTCTTTTTGTTGCAATGGTAAATGGGAGTGTTTTCTTGATTTCCTTTTCAGATGTTTCATCATTAGTGTACAGGAATGCCAGAGATTCCTGTGCATTAATTTTGTATCCTGCTACTTTACCAAATTCATTGATTAGCTCTAGTAGTTTTCTGGTAGCATCTTTAGGATTCTCTATGTATAGTATCATGTCATCTGCAAACAGTGACAGCTTTACTTCTTCTTTTCCGATTTGGATTCCTTTTATTTCCTTTTCTTCTCTGATTGCTGTGGCTAAAACTTCCAAAACTAGGTTGAATAAGAGTGGTGAGAGTGGGCAACCTTGTCTTGTTCTTGATCTTTGTGGAAATGGTTTCAGTTTTCCACCATTGAGGACAATGTTGGCTGTGGGTTTGTCATATATGGCCTTGATTAGGTTGAGGAAAGT
The DNA here is from genome assembly GCF_025265405.1 of Mesoplodon densirostris. Lineage (NCBI taxonomy): Eukaryota > Metazoa > Chordata > Mammalia > Artiodactyla > Ziphiidae > Mesoplodon > Mesoplodon densirostris. The sequence goes on from NC_082661.1 coordinate 210,114,303, forward strand.
TCCCTCTATGCCTACTTTCTGCAGTGTTTTTATCATAAATGGGTGTTGAATTTTGTCAAAAGCTTTCTCTGCATCTATTGAGAGGATCCTATGGTTTTTCTCCTTCAATTTGTTAATATGGTGTATCACATTGATTGATTTGCGTATATTGAGTAATCCTTGCATTCCTGGAATAAACCCCACTTGATCATGGTGTATGATCCTTTTAATGTGCTGTTGGATTCTGTTAGCTAGTCTTATGTTGAGGCTTTTTGCATCTATGTTCATCAGTGATATAGGCCTGTAGTTTTCTTTCTTTGGGACATCCTTGCCTGGTTTTGGTATCAAGGTGATGGTGACCTCGTAGAATGAGTTTGGGAGTGTTCCTTCCTCTGAAATTGTTTGGAAGAGTTTGAGAAGGATGGGTGTTAGCTCTTCTCTAAATGTTTGATCGAATTCGCCTGTGAAGCCATCTGGTCCTGGGCTTTTGTTTGTTGGAAGATTTTTAATCACAGTTTCAATTTCAGGGCTTGTGATTGGTCTATTCATATTTTCTATTTCTTCCTGATTCAGTCTTGGCAGGTTGTGCATTTCTAAGAATTTGTCCATTTCTTCCAGGTTGTCCATTTTATTGGCATAGAGTTGCTTGTAGTAATCTCTCATGATCTTTTGTATTTCTGCAGCGTGATTTGTTACTTCTCCTTTTTCATTTCTAATTCTATTGATTTGAGTCTTCTCCCTTTTTTTCTTGATGAGTCTGGCTAATGGTCTGTCAATTCCTTAAGTTGATCTTTATGCACAGAATTAGTTACTGTGAACATTACTACTCTTTCCAGAGATTTTCTAATAACTTGGGCCAGAACTGGTTACCGAGGAGCAAGGACCTAATTCCATGCCTCCACACCCTCCCACTGCACCGCACCACACGTCTTACCTCACAAGCTCTAACCTAAATCACAGAGGCACGCGTTTCGTGGACTAACCATCACATCCCCTGGCGGCCTCAGGGGAGTGCTCACGTCCACTGACACCTCCCTTTAGTGCGTCAGCTCGTAGCGGCAGAACTGGGGTGGGGGAGGTTTGTGATCTGGAGCTCAGCACATGCTCGGCAACATGTTTCTCATTTCCTTAGCATTCATGGCTTGCTCTCAGGAATCTGTCGAAAAGGAATAAAAACCACCTGAGTGTCCACATTACCAGATTATGAACTTTTCCCATAGGTTTGAATTGCTTACTTACCTATTATAAATTAACCACAGCTTCATTTGGCCACCAGGTCTTAAGTCTGTTGACAGTTTTCAGCATGACCGAATTGCTCATTTTTCTTGCTTTCAGAAATTGGCTTGGTTGTCTTTAGAGTTGGTGTAAACGTGCCATGTAATAAATGATTTCCACTTAATGGTACAACAGAATTATTGGTTTCTTAGATGTTTGTGTAGTAAAAGTCAATATACACGTTTATATAATTTCTTTCCTCAAAATCTTATACTTAATTTAATTTCTAAAAATTGCACATGTAAGTCATGTGTATAACATGCTAAAGTACTTTAACTGTGATCTTAAAACTGAATAAAAAATATTTAATAGAAAATCAGAATATTGGGCTTCCCTGGTGGCGCAGTGTTTGAGAGTCCACCTGCCGATGCAGGGGACGCGGGTTCGTGCCCCGGTCCGGGAAGATCCTACATGCCGCGGAGTGGCTGGGCCCGTGAGCCATGGCTGCTGAGCCTACGCGTCCGGAGCCCGTGCTCCACAACGGGAGAGGCCACAGCAGTGAGAGGCCCGCGTACCGCAAAAAAATAAAAAATAAAAAAAAACTCAGAATATTTTAGTATTGCAAGAGTTCTGCAGCTCTTAATAGTTTGTAAATCCACTCTCTCATTTGTAATTAACATTCTCAATTCTCTTACTCTATGCCTTTTTATAAGGGAATAGTGAAGACAACTTTCTTTGTTGAAAAGGGTATAAGGTATGACAAAGCCCTGAGATATTTCAGGAAATTGTATTTATTGAGAAACTGACCAAGAACCCACATTTTTCCCTGTTACTGTAAGAAGTCTCCAGAGAAAGATTTTCAAAGACTGTCAGTTCAGTATTCACTGGAAGAAGTCTGGCTATTTTGATCCCTAACTGAATTTACATAGATCATCTACATTTGAACATTCAGAGGTACTTAAGAACATTGCTTTTGTTCTGGACCATATGATGTATTTTAAAATTTAAAGTTGAAACATAACATATAGTGCTTCTTTGCAAATATGAGTCCAAATAAGAACAGAAATCAGTCACTGTAGAAAAACATGTAGCCCAACAGAAATCTTGACTGGGCAAGGAAGCTTCACCTACTTCACCTAGGGACGAACCCGCGTCCCCTGCATCGGCAGGCGGACTCTCAACCACTGCGCCACCAGGGAAGCCCTGAAAGGAATTTTTTATCCAAAGTTTATAATGAGTGTCTACAAATCAGTGAGAAAATTACAAATGCCCAGTTTAAAACTGGGCAAAAGATAAAGACAAGTTATTCACAGAGCAAACTGTATAAATAATAAATCAACACATAAAAAATGTTCAACCTCACTAGAAATCAGGGAAAAGCCAATTTAAACATGAGATCGTATTTTTAACTTCAAATTGGGGGGGAAAACCGAAAGAGGGAGTGTTGAGGAAGGATTTGGGAACCAGTTCTTTACATATAGTACTGATAAGGTTGTAAATTTCAGGGAAATTTGTGAAGGAACATTTCAAAAGTTTATACATCCAGCAGTTCTACTTCTATAAATCTTTCCTAGAGATATGTGTACCTGTGTGAAAATTTATATTTACAAAAAAATATTTTCTGCTGCGTTGTTGGCAATGACAAAAAATTAGAAGGAACCCAAATTCCCATCAATATGAGTGGTTAAATAACAGTAGAGCCATACTCTAGAATGCTCAGCTTCCAGTAACCAGAATAAGCTCGACCAATGTGCACTGATGTGAAAAATTTCCAAGATACATCTTAACCCCCTTGGTAGTATTCTTTTATTTTTTTTTTAATTTAATTTATTTATTTTGGGCTGTGTTGGGTCTTCGTTTCTGTGCGTGGCTTCCTCTAGTTGCGGCGAGCGGGGGCCTCTCTTCATCACGGTGCGCGGGCCTCTCACTGTCGCGGCCTCTCTTGTTGTGGAACACAAGCTCCAGACGCGCAGGCTCAGTAGTTGTGGCCCACGGGCCTAGTTGCTCCACGGCATGTGGGATCTTCCCAGACCAGGGCTCGAACCCGTGTCCCCTGCATTGGCAGGCGGATTCTCAACCACTGTGCCACCAGGGAAGCCCCGGTAGTATTCTTCATATCTTAACATGTGCATACCTATGACACATAAATTCCATGTCTAATTTTCTGTCCTACAAACCTACGAAAAGCTACAGACTTCTGATCAATATCCCCCAAACTATTGTCAATTGTAAGAAGTATGTCCAAAAGAAAAAAAAAGAATCAGAAATCTGTTCAAAACCAGCAGATTTTAAAGAACTTATTATCCCCTCACCCACCTCTGTTCTGCTATAGCAACACTGGAAGACTGCAACTAGGAAAGAGAGCAAGCCGAACTCCCACCTCAAATCTTGTCTCTCAACTACAGGGTATGATGAAGTCATTTAAAAAATATATTTAAAGGAGACTGAACCCTTAGGTGAAAGACCCCAATAAGTTATTTCCCTAAAATAGACAGTAAATAAAGACTTTGGAATGCGTTGCAGTGGAAAGATGTGAAATCTCTTTCTTTGGGTCTTCTTAAAATTATCACATTCCCACATATGTCTGCAGTGTTTTAAATATTTTCCATTTATGTAGTAAACATTGAAAGACAGAAAGACAGAGGTTATTTCCAGCTAGATGTTATCCTTTCCCCCCAATGGAACTATGCTTTCCTTTCTAGACACACGAGCTCTCCTTTTTCGAGTCTGAGATTGGAAGTTCTCATGGTTGAATTGTTAACACATTTATCTTTATTTGGGTTGAGTTTGATCCAGCTACTCTGAAGACTATGGTTTCTTCACTAAAAATTGCTTCCATTGTAGATTTATCACCTGGTTGGCAAACGCTGGATAACTTCAGGCACAAGAACATTACTCTGAACCTGGGTGTGGTCAGTGAGATAGAAACCAACATTATTTTTTCCTTCATGATATGAAATATACTCTAACTTTACTCCCAGGGCTTTGTCCAAAAAGCTCATAAAACATAAATTGACTCTGCCCTTCAGACTCCCATGTTCTCCTCCAGTCTACACAGCAAAGTCTAAGTTCAATTACACCAAGACTGATGCCAAATTTCAAAAAACGAGAGCACCCTCCATTTCTGCTAGTGCCAGGTGTGTTGTTCCAGGTGCACAGAAGTATCTTAAAAAGTCTTAGTAAATCTCATTCTACAATAAATAATTACTCAACAAGTTCTCTCTGGACCAGGGTATACTAAGCCAGTGTCTGCTTTCTATTGCAGGCGAAGAAGTTTGTGGTCTTTCATGGAGCTTCCATTTACCAACCTGGAAATGGCATTCATTTTATTGGCTTTTGTTATCTTTTCCCTCTTTACTCTGGCTTCCATCTACACTGACCCGGATGAGAGGAATGAAGGTAAACAGAGAGAGCTCTTCATAAGAGTCCCCATTTCCTTTCCCCACCCAATCATCTTTCTTTGATTTGGTTTAGTTTCTATTCTGTATGTGAGAATGAGTTTGTTTTGGGGTGTGCTGTGTGTGTGTGTGTGTATGAGAGAAGGGAGACAGAGAGACAGAGAAAGAGAGTTTTATTAAATGGCCTGAAATATCTACTGTGGCATTTTACCATTATTTATTAAGAGAGGTTTGGAAATGGAAACGATTATTCACATGACTTTTAATCCCAGAATTTTGCAGGTCTTATGCCCTGAATTTTATATCTATATCTATATCTATATCTATATCTCTCTATATATGTATATGTATATATATAATTTTTCTTTCACCATCCTCCCATCCCTGCCCCTCATCCCTGTCCCCCATCAGAAACTTAAAATGTGCAAAAAGCACAATATCTTTCAAAGTCATTAAAGGTAATTTTCACAGGCTAAATGCAAGTTCACAAGAAACAAATTCCATTATCGTATACATATATGGTGTGTGGAGGTGTGCGCTTTTGTTCAACTATAAATAAGAAGGAAAAGAATTAAAGGTTTTTTCCTAATGAGCTCTTGTCAAAGCCCAAACTTTCAAAAAAAATGTAGAAGCGTTTAAAAAACTCAACACCACATGTTTGCTTATTGCCAGTCATAACAATTATTAGCAATAATATGTAATTTAAATGGCAGTTCTTGGTATTTCACTGTAGTTCAGGTCCTACCAAATTTCACACAAAATTAATGGTGACTGACCATTTTTGAGGGCAAAAATTATATATATATATATATATATATATATATATATATATATATATATATTTATATATATATATATGGCATATGGTAAGGAAATAATATATGTTTGTAGAGAATAAGATAAAATCATAAAAAGAAAACTGTGCTTCCTAAAATTGTGATACCTCTCCATGAATTTTTGTCTGTGAAAGAAGTGCTCTCTGTAAAAGACAATAGTATTCTCTGTCTTATAAACATACTACACTTACAGAAGTAGAAAACAAGAAGCCACAGTAAACAGACATTTAATTTCTGCTGACATGAAGATTGGGAAGCGTAACTGGAGTCCGTAAAGTCTTTTCCATGCTCCATATTGTTTTAGTTTAAAATGGGTTTGGCTGAAAGAAAGAGTAAGAGCAAAATTGCAGTTACTTTAACTAGATGATAATGTCTTTCTCTCACACATAAAGGAAGCCTGGGGGTAGAAGTTCCCTCCTGACACGACTCCCTGGTATCCTGGACCCAGGCCACACTGTCTTGGTTCCCTCCCATCTCCTATGGCAGCTCCCATGTCCGGCACTGACCCAGCTGGCCCATCTTCCACTATCATCTATGCATGCCTGTCAGCAAGAAGAAGCAAGAGGGCACACCTCTGTCTTTTAAGAGCGCTCCCAGAACCTACACTCACCACTTCCCTTTGGCCAGAATTTAGTCCACGGACATCCCGAAAGGAAAGCTGGGAAATGTCATAGTTATTCTGGGAGGCGTGTGTGGAGCAAAAACTTTGGGTTTTGTTCCTAAAGGAAGAGGGGTACAACCAGCAGTGTCTGCCAGACCCGTAGACTCCTAACCATGCATTCACTACGGGGCTGGCAGTCATGAAATTGGGGAATATTTGAGCTAGAAGGAATGTTAAGAGAGCATCTGATTTACTGATGCTTAACCAGAACTGAATATCAGAAAGGCACCTCATACTTGGGGCCCATCACAAACCCAGCAAATACGCATTTCTGGGTGTCCCACCTGGCCACGTGTCTTTAAACAAGATCCCCTACCCCCCCCCCCATTTTTCTAGCTTTCTTCTCTGGTTAAGAAGCATTGACCAACTATTCATGTTTCAGATGTGACAACAGAGACCCACAAATGTTTAGTGAGTTTCTCAGGGGCTCAGTTAATTAGCAGAAGAGCCAAAACTAGAGCACAGACTCCCCGTTGCAGGTTCCTGCCCCCTCTCTGCACTCCCATGACTCCTGAGTTATGATCCATGGACACAGACAGCCAGAAGACTGGGCCAGTCATAGACATTGACCTTTCCTTTACACTTCTGTATTCCGTTTTTCATAAGTTCCTTTTTCTTCTGCTCTATTCCTCCTATATCTGAGGTCTACTTTCCAAGCTAAAGCAATTCCTCCATTTGAATACTGTTCACTAACAGAACTAGACCCAGCTGCCCAAGAATTCTCATCGAAGAACACCCTTGCTTCCCTTCGTGACCACCAGGTCGGTGCCAAGCACAATTTTGCATGAAAGTACAAAATGTATACACTTTCCTAAATGTGGTAAGACCCAGGAGTAAAACCCACCTTCATTAAAATTGCAGGGCTATTTTCATCTCCTTTCTGGCAGAAGCAGAGAATTGCAGGAGCCACAAAAATAAACTTAAGAGAGGCAGATTTAATTTCACATGTGTATTTAAAATCTGATAGACTCAGCTATGGGCAATGGAGAATCTAAATCTGAATGGGACTCAGCTCCTATGTCAGGGAGCTGATTGTCTCATGGAGGATTCAGTTGTATAACCAGAGCCGACCCAGTGAATGCGCTACCAGAGTTTTCAACTAAGGAGGATGGGGTCAGAACGGAAGCTCTTCCTTGGGGGTATTGCGGTGGGCTTCACGGAAGAGGTGGCCACCCTGATGCAGGTGATATTGACAGAGTAGGGTGGGTGGGGTGCATTCTAACTAAGAATACAGCTTAAGGAAAATTACCTGACCGAAAAAAATGAAATGTATAAGAGGAAAAATCAGCTATGGTTTGGAATGTACCTTAAGTCCAACAAGGAATTGAACAGAACTGATCATTGGCCAGAATCTTCTCAAGTCCTTCAGAGGTCAAAAGACGAACAAAGCATTTTAACAGGGAGTCTCTTAAACTTAAGAGATGGGTGCCTCTGACCTCAGCCTCCCACGTGAGAGCAAAGGCTCTCAAGCTCTAACTTGCACATAAGTCACGTAGAGATTTTATGAAAAAGTAGACTACTGTTCAGTAGGTCTGGGTGGGACCTGAGATTCTGCATTTCTAAGAAGCTTCCAGGTGACGACCATGGTCTAGAAGACGAGCCCAGCCACAGATGTGACGCTTGCAGGCCCCAGGGGGCCAAGCTCATCTGTGTGCAGCAGGGGAGGTGGGAGCTTGGCTACGTGGCTGGGCGTCCAGGTTCCGTCCCGTAAGCAAGGCCCTACAGGACACGGGGCAGACCCAGAGCTGGAGGGCAGGGCCTCAGCCTCCAGCACAGCGCAGTCTTGCCTCAGGTCCTAACGTGTCAGGAGTGGGTGGATTAAGGTTTAAGAAAATATTTTATATGTTTAGAAGAGTTGAGAGTCATTCTTATTTTTTTAGGGAAGAAATTGTATTTAATTAGATTAATTAATTCATCATTTTAAGTTGAAGTATAGTTGATTTACAATGTTGTGTTAGTTTTAGGTGTACAGCACAGTGATTCATATATATATATTCTTCTTCAGATTCTTTTCCATTATAGGTTATTACAAAATATTGAGTATAGTTCCCTGTGCTATAGAGTAGGTCCTTAGTGGTTATGAGAGTCACTCTTTAAACAGCAGAATCTTGGAGTGTACAGTGAAGGGAGGCCGAGCGGCTCCGCGAGCTCCTCTCTCTCCACTTTCCCATAGAGAAGCCCTGACTGGCCGCTGAGGGCGAGCCACACACACGCCCTCGCGCCCGGCGAACCCGCGCGGTCAGTATCATAGGACACAGGCTTTGCCGCAGTTCATCTTCCTCCCTGTGTACTTTCCGTTTGCCTTCCTGGAATTCTGCTGCATCACAGAAGCTGGAAGTTCCGATATTCCATTGAACTCACGATGGAAAGTCTTGACTTGACCGGTCAGAGTAATGAAAGGCAGTCATAGAAATAAAGATTATTCCGCAGAAGGAGAAGGAGCTGGAAAACGACCAAAACGAAAGTGCCTTCAGTGGCATCCATTGCTAGCAAAGAAACTTCTTGACTTTTCAGAAGAGGAAGAAGAGGAAGACCAAGAGGAGGATATTGATAAGGTTCAACTTCTTGGGGCCGCGGGTCTAGAGCAAGATGGTGAAACTGAAGATGATGAATCACCAGAACAGCGAGCCCGGAGACCAATGAATGCATTTCTCTTATTTTGCAAACGTCATCGCTCTCTTGTACGTCAGGAACACAGGAACAGGCTTGATAACCGAGGTGCTACCAAGATACTAGCTGATTGGTGGGCTGTTCTCGATCCAAAGGAAAAGCAGAAATACACAGACATGGCCAAGGAGTATAAACATGCATTTATGAAAGCAAATCCTGGCTACAAATGGTGTGCTACCACAAACAAGCCTGTGAAATCCCCAACATCCACTGTCAATCCACGGGAGAAACTGTGGGCCTTCCCATCTGACTCTTCAAGAGCCTTGCCAAGCCCCAAGAAAACAAAGCCTGAAGAAATGCCTCAGCTTAACTTTGGGCTGGCTGATCCTACTCAAATGGGAGGCCTGAGCATGCTGCTTTTAGCTGGAGAACATGTTCTTGGTACACCAGAGATATCCTCTGGCACTTGCAGGCCTGATGTTTCAGAATCCTCTGAATTGCGTCAGGAGTCACCATTATTTCAGTTTGCCGAGATATCTTCAGGTACCTCCCACCCTGATGTTCCGTCAAAACAATGTCAAGCATCAGCCTTGTTTCAGTTTGCAGAGATCTGTTCGAAGACTTCACAGTTGGGCGGTGCTGAACCTGTAAAACGCTGTGGAGAGTCTGCACTCTTTCAACTGGCAGAGATGTGCCTGGCATCAGAGGGGGTGAAAATGGAAGAATCAAAGCTAATAAAAGCCAAAGAATCAGATGGCGGAAGAATTCAAGAACTGGAGAAGGGCAAGGAAGAAAGAGAAATGAAAATGGAGAAAATAGATGAAGCCAGGTTCCAGAAAGAAGCAGAATTTGAAAAATTAGCTAAGGAAAATGTAAGAGATTCTAAGGAATTAAGAAATTTTGAGGAGCTGCGAATGGATGATATAATGGGTATAAAAATGGAAGCTCCTAAAGCAATTAAAAAGGAAGAATTAGAGGAAGATCAAAAATGTAGTCACTTCCCTGATTTTTCTTACTCTGGCAGTAGCAAGATAATAATAAGCGATGTTCCCAGTAGGAAGGATCACATGTGCCATCCTCATGGCATTAGGATCATCGAGATTCCCACAGCGTTAAGCAAACCAGAAAAGCTAAAAAAGGAAAAGAAGAAAACCAAAATGGATCGACAGGGAAATGATAAATCCACACCCAAGAAGACTTGCAAAAAGAGGCAGTCCTCGGAATCTGATATCGAGAGTGTCATGTACACCATTGAAGCTGTTGCAAAGGGAGACTGGGGCATCGAGAAGCTTGGAGATACCCCTCGCAAGCAGGTGCATACATCCTCGAGTGGCAAGGGAAGCATTTTGGATGCCAAGCCACCAAAGAAGAAAGTGAAATCAAGAGAGAAGAAAATGTCAAAGGAGAGATCCTCAGACACCACCCAAGAGTCAAGACCTCAAGATTTTATCAGTATTTCTGCCAGCAAGAACATTTCTGGTGAGGTCCCAGAGGGTATAAAAGCAGAACCTTTGACCCCTACGGAGGATGCATTACCACCCAGTCTATCGGGACAGGCCAAGCCTGAGGACAGTGAGTGTCACAGAAAAATAGAGACTTGTGGCTCCCGGAAATCTGAGAGGTCTTGCAAAGGTGCTCTTTATAAAACCCTGGTGTCTGAGGGTATGCTCACCTCTCTGCGAGCTAATGTTGGCAGAGGGAAACGAAGGTCAGGAAAAGGAAAGTCCTCTGATCATGAAGAGTGTTGGCATGAAGAAAGCTGGACATTTCACCAGAGTGGGACCAGTGGAAGCAAGAAGTTCAAGAAGACAAAGCCAAAGGAAGACTCTCTCCTTGGCTCAGCAAAGCTGGATGAAGAATTTGAAAAGAAATTCAACAGCCTCCCTCAGTATAGTCCTGTTACATTTGACCAGAAATGTGTACCTGTCCCAAGAAAAAAGAAGAAGAGCGGACATATGTCCTCAGAACCGACCCAAACCAGCAAAGGTCCTTTCCAGTCTCAGAAAAAGAACTTATTCCACAAAATTGTCAGCAAATACAAGCACAAAAAGGAGAAGCCTAATGTTCCGGAAAAAGGAAGTGGGGATAAATGGTCAAACAAGCAACTCTTCTTGGCTGCCATTCACCCTACAGAAGCCATATTTTCAGAAGACAGAAACACCACAGAGCCTGCTTATAAGGTTACAAATGCCCCATCCATTCCCAACACTCCAGAGCCAACAAGGGCGCAAGAACCCTTGGTGGGCAGTCAAAAGAGAAAAGCAAGGAAAACCAAGATCACACACCTTGTCAGGACAGCAGATGGCCGGGTATCACCAGCAGGAGGTACTTTGGATGACAAACCAAAGGAACACCTGCAGAGGAGTCTTGTTAAGGTGACCGAGACAGGCTGCAATGACGAATGCTCACACAACCGAGAGGCCACGGAGACGCGGAGCAGCACCCCAGAGATGCCCGCCGTGTCTGCGTTCTTCAGCCTCGCTGTGCCGGCCGAAGTGGCTGCCATGGAAAATGCATAGAAGTCAGAGATCAACTCCGCTCCCCCATGATGGACAGCCAAAAGAAATGCCCCCGACTCCTGTACTTATTTCTTGCGCTGACCAGTGAAGCGCCCTTTAATTGTAAAACATTGTGCTTTACCTACTACCCTAGCCTTGTCTTTATTGAGAGATGCTAGTGAGTCCATGTGGTGGCAGATAGAGACAGCAAACAAGTGCTTGTTGCCCTACACGGCCCAGATTCACTTGAAGCAGAAGTTGGCACCCTGGGCCAGTTTGTTCTTTCAGAACCCAGAGTCTTTGAGGGTGATGTTGTCTGTCTGATAATGAGCAGAAATGGGATGATCCTAGAGCTTTGCTTTCTATGGAAGGCTTTTGATGGTAATAGGTGGTAACTTGGTAAAAGGCTGCCTTTACTGTAGCTAATCCAGCATCTCTTTTACCAACCAGAGAGTGTGAAACTAGTTTCATATATTACCTAGCTATTCTTTCAAAACAAAAACCAAAAGCAAAAAAACAAAAACTGACACACTGCACTAGTTATTATTAGATATTCTTAGTCTTTTTTGTACATGGAGGTTTATGTTCTAAGATGGTTTATATAATAGGCTATACCTACATTTACATTGTAGAATAATATTAAAAAGCCTCTTCCAGAGACTCCCAAACAGCACGGGCAGGCAGATGTACCGCTGTTAGCGGTGTATGCTCGGCCTTGTGGTCCATATATTCTGCACTTTTATATTTGCCACCAGAGTGGTAGTTTGCTGGCACAAAGAGAAAGAGAGAGAAGAAGAAAAATTACAGTTCTTACAAGCAGAATTTTTTTCTTAGCCTTGAGTGACCAAGAAGAATTTGCTTGGGTCCAATTGTGGCGAATATTTTCCCAGACAGGGGAAGAGTCCAGCAGATTACAGATTACTGATGTTTTCATGCCTTGAGGATTCTTTTATTTTTACACAAGGGTCTGAGTGACCAATGGATCGTTCATACAGACAAAAAAAGAAAAATAGTATTCAGAAGTGACCTTAGGATTACTTCACTATTCAGAACACATTGAAGACACACTCACTTTGTGTGGTCTTTGAGCTACAGCCCTTTTACATCCATCCCAGACAGACTGGACGGGTAGCAATTGCTATGCACAGCCTAATTGGCACTGCAGGTTTTTAGAGCCATTTTGAGTTTCTGTGGTTACGGAGGTATTGATGAGGGAGGTGTGCCTGACCAGAGTGGGACTCGCAGTTATAGATCCACCTGCAAGTTTCCTGTTTCCTTTTCATGTTTTGTTGCTTTTGAACATAAAACCAACCATACATATGCCAGTGCAACTGGATTAACTGGCTTAGAACATTCAACATATTGACTCCATCACCTGACGTTCACAGTATCTTGTTTCTTAGCAACAGATGCAAAGTGATAAATCAAAATTAGTCTTCGGCTACAGATTTTACAGGGTATTTGTTCCATAGCACAAAGTATTTCCCCACTCTTGCATCACAGCACAAACTACCAACTTTTAAGTATTGGATTCCAGCAATAATTTTTACTGGTTTTCAAACTGGCGGAATTTTGATAGTGTTAGTTCAAGTTTGAAACTTTTGAATTAGATCTCTAAATGGTGACAGTTTACAAGGTTTTATCTAGCTATCTTATTTATACTTGACTGAATTGTAATGATGATTTTTTTTCTCATCGTAATTTGACCTAATAGCCATACCAAAAAATGACTCTATTAGTACTGACTAGGTTTAGCTTTTCACGGTTGTAGATGTTACTTCAGTTTCGGTGCTGGAAAATATGTACAACATACTAACAGAATTGAAAAAGAACAGAGAGATTTGGGCTTTTGTTTTTTTCAAAGCAGGTAAAGAGGGCATCAGGGCATTGGAACGGTGTCCTCAAAAATGCATATTCCTTGTGGGCATGGAGGAAGAAGGAATTAGTAAGCAAGGTTAATCAGAGGCAGAAGCTTAGCCCCATTCACACAGAAATAAATCAGGTGAGCAACCCCAGATTTTAGCATGATATTTTTACTACGATGCTGTTGTATTAATATTTTCTAAATTTCGAAACACAAAGTGAATGTTTGAAAATTGCTGGGTCCCAGTGTTGGTGGCTGTTGGAGTTTCTGGACCACTTGCTAGCAGTGATTTAAAAATTATAATTAGCTAAAATCCAAAAAAAAAAATAAAATCAACAACAAAAGTTGTTTGGTGCAGAACATGCACCTTGACAATGGCACTAACTTGTTATTCTCTAGAACATGTTAGAATAGGTCTATTTTTGCCAGTGCCCTCTCCTCCAGTCCTCTGATTACATTTCACTAGAGTTCCTTAACAGAGTGCTGTATATTCATGGGACCTTTCTTAAAAAGAAGCAAAACAAAAGATGACTTTTTTCTATGTGATTAATATATCTTACTTGATCTGCTTTTCCTAAACCTCAGTGGCTTTTCCCTTAGGCAGGGGTCGGGGTGGAGGGCGACCTACTGGATACGACTGTTTTCAGGTACTTCAGAAAAAAAAAAAAACCCACCTTTTTGTAGACATGCTTAATTTTTAAGCGGTTAGGCACTGAGAGTAGCAGAAATCCTGCAAAGCTCTATAGTCTTTTAGACACTCACCTTGTCATTTCTCTGAGTAATGTCTTGATTTCAAAAATAGTGCTTTTCTCATGCCCTGAATCCATTGGAGAGGGGTGTTGGTATTTTCAGGTAACAACATTTGTGAGCACAAATATTGCAGACCAACATGTAGTACCCTCCCCCATTTATCATTTTCATTTCACTTCTCTCATTCTTTTTTATTTTAGAAAATCATATTGCTATGGTGTGTACCTTAATCTGCCAGCAAACACCATCTACACTAACATTTGTCCCACAAGCATCCTCAAGAGAAAAAGTTGTTGCACCTTATATATATTTCAAGCAAACCAAAATATGATGCTCTTCTGCCTTTGTTTTATTCTAAATTGTTGTATCATATCTTTCTGAAACCATTCTGAATCTAGTTGAAATTCTCAATATTTATGCTTTTACCTTAATTTCTAGATTCAAACCTGTATATAAATCTTTGGAACAAAATTGTCCTAGCCCTTCTCTGTGTTGCTGGAAGTGGATGATTTAGTCTCAGATGGAGACACAGTACTGTTCCAGTTTTCTTTAGCCTTTTATTTATTTAGTTATTCTGGGTATTTTCCTATGTAATTTTGAAGTGTGTAGAGTATACTATAGTTACTGAAGCTGCAGCTCCAAGAAGCTGAGTGAAAGAGAGAAAATACTGTAAGACGCCCTTCTTAAGTGTTTATTTGTTTGGATAACTGTAATGAGGCCAGGAAAAGGCAAAAGGTCCCACAGCCACTTTGAAGACACAGGTTCTTATCCCCAAACTAGGTTAGGTCCCAGATTTTAGATGAAAATGGTGAATTCTTTAAAGCCCTCTTTTTTAAAAGGATATATCATACCATTGTAATTCTGACAGTCTTTTCCCCCCCGAAAATATATTTATTTAATTCCGTCAGATGAGCTTTCTACCAGTGCCCCCTCAAAGCCATGCTCAACTCATTCCCACGTTATCACTGTTATTATAGTTCCTGCCATTCAAACTGCTGCCGAGAAAAAAAGTGATCGAACACTGTGAACAAAAAGGAGCATCTGAACGGGTCTGGTTATTTAGAATCCAACTTGTGTAATCCCTGTCACTCTCTTATCAAGTCAGATGCTACTCTGCCTGAGTCATAGAAAATTTTGTTTGCACTCTGTAGTCCTTGGCTCATCCTCTGGAAATGTTTGCACCTATGTAAAATCTCAAGCAGATTATAAATCGATACAGCACTAGGAGTAAGCTGAAAACTGAATGACATGTTTTGTCTATACAGTTCCGGGGGAGGGATGGGGAATATCAAGTAGCTCTGTTCCAAGTTTGGCATTTGGCATTAATGTGAAGCAGTGGGACCATGCTGCCTGTTAAACTACTGTATGAATCCTAAGTGTTCTGGAGACCAGCAGCTGGAGGCTGGAGGCCAGCATCCATACAGCAAAGGGGAAGCATCGCCGCTTCTTGGGGGAAAAGGAAGGAAGTCGTGCAAGGCCTGGAGTCATCATTTGTAAAGGGGAAGTCGGGGTGTACGTGATGCTGTGAGAAGGTTCACCTTTGATTGCACTGCTTCACAGAGCCCTCAGATAAGGCCAATCCTAATGGGCTACCTCGGCTTTAACGGTTAATTCCAGTAAGTCCTGTTTCAAAGGTTTGTCTTTTTTTGCTTCTACCGTCAGGGCCACTGTTTTCCACTGCAGTGTTTTGACTTCCCAAACCACCTTCTCCAGAGAGAACAATGTATTGCTGAAAATGGGCAGTAGAAGCAAATGCTCTTATTACATTTGACCTATAAAGTATTCAGAGTGACTGTTAGGTGGGAATTAAAATTTAGCTTTCCCCACATAGGATCTTGTTTTGCACCTTATAAAGAGTGTACTAATTGTTAATTAGGTGTTGCTTTTATTTAGACAAGCATTCCCAAAGAATTAGATTTGGATTTTGTGTTTCTTTGAGTTTGGGGATTTTTTATTTTACAGTTATCTTATTTAGATTGACTAACCTCATACTTACAATAAAAAAAGAAACAGTGGTTCAGTTCATCTTACCAGATATGTCTGGTGATGTATTCAGAGTCTGATGGACTGCTTTGCTTTTATATAGTTTGGAAGTGATAGTGAAGTTTATTATACCCCATATTAAATGACCTTGTCCTTTTCACTGGGGACATTATCTTACATTTTAGAAACAGAAGCAGCAAAAGAGTGAACAACAAGACAAGTACATTTGATTCCCCTCATACACGTCCATCTGTTTGTGCTACGCTTTCCTTAAAAATATCAATATACATTTTCTTCACACGTACAGAAAGTTTCCTCTCCTGGCCAAATTTTATTTGTGGTGGTATGATTTATAATAATAACAGAAAAGAGGAAACCTTGTACTTAGAAATTCGGTGGCCACTGTTTCCTTGTTGCAGTCAGTGGTCAAAATTGATCCTGCCCTGAAGTTGATCTTTTTTATTTATTTATTTATTTATTTATTTATTTATTTATTTATTTATTTATTTATTTATTTATTTATTAGTTTCTGCTTAATAACAAAGTGAATCAGTCATACATATACATCTGTTCCCACATCCCTTCCCTCATGCATCTCCCTCCCTCCCACCCTCCCCATCCCACCCCTCCAGGCGGTCACAAAGCACCGAGCTGATCTCCCTGTGCTCTGCGGCTGCTTCCCACTATCTATCTACCTTACGTTTGGTAGTGTATATATGTCCATGCCTCTCTTTCGCTTTGTCACAGCTTACCCTTCCCCCTCCCCATATCCTCAAGTCCATTCTCAAGTTAGGTCTGTGTCTTTATGCCCATTTTACCCCTAGGTTCTTCATGACATTTTAAAAAAAAATTCCATATATATGTGTTAGCATACGGTATTTGTCTGTCTCTTTCTGACTTACTTCACTCTGTATGACAGACTCTAGGTCTATCCACCTCATTACAAATAGCTCAGTTTCGTTTCTTTTTATGGCTGAGTAATATTCCATTGTATATATGTGCCACATCTTCTTTATCCATTCATCGGATGATGGACACTTAGGTTGTTTCTATCTCCGGGCTATTGTGAATAGAGCTGCAATGAACATTTTGGTACATGGTCTCTTTTTGAATTATGGTTTTCTCAGGGTATATGCCTCGTAGTGGGATTGCTGGGTCATATGGTAGTTCTATTTTTAGTTTTTTAAGGAACCTCCATACTGTTCTCCATAGTGGCTGTACCAATTCACATTCCCACCAGCAGTGCAAGAGGGTTCCCTTTCTCCACACCCTCTCCAGCATTTATTGTTTCTAGATTTCTTGATGATGGCGATTCTGACTGGTGTGAGATGATATCTCATTGTAGTTTTGATTTGCATTTCTCTAATGATTAATGATGTTGAGCATCCTTTCATGTGTTTGTTGGCAGTCTGTATATCTTCTTTGGAGAAATGCCTATTTAAATCTTCTGCCCATTTTTGGATTGGGTTGTTTGTTTTTTTGCTATTGAGCTGCATGAGCTGCTTATAAATTTTGGAGATTAATCCTTTGTCAGTTGCTTCATTTGCAAATATTTTCTCCCATGCTGAGGGTTGTCTTTTGGTCTTGTTTATGGTTTCCTTTGCTGTGCAAAAGCTTTGAAGTTTCATGAGGTCCCATTTGTTTATCTTTGTTTTTATTTCCATTTCTCTAGGAGGTGGGTCCAAAAGGATCTTGCTGTGATTTATGTCATAGAGTGTTCTGCCTATGTTTTCCTCTAAGAGTTTGATAGTTTCTGGCCTTACATTTAGGTCTTTAATCCATTTTGAGCTTATTTTTGTGTATGGTGTTAGGGAATGATCTAATCTCATACTTTTACATGTCCCTGTCCAGTTTTCCCAGCACCACTTATTGAAGAGGCTGTCCTTTCTCCACTGTACATTCCTGCCTCCTTTATCAAAGATAAGTTGACCATATGTGCATGGGTTGATCTCTGGGCTTTCTATCCCGTTCCATTGATCTATCTTTCTGTTTCTGTGCCAGTACCACACTGTCTTGATTACTGTAGCTTTGTAGTATAGTCTGAAGTCAGGGAGCCTGATTCCTCCAGCTCCGTTTTTCGTTCTCAAGATTGCTTTGGCTATTCGGGGTCTTTTTTTTTTCCAAACAAATTTTGAAATTTTTTGTTCTAGTTCTGTGAAAAATGCCACTGGTAGTTTGATAGGGATTGCATTGAATCTGTAGATTGCTTTGGGTAGTAGAGTCATTTTCACAATATTGATTCTTCCAATCCAGAAGCATGGTATATCTCTCCATCTATTTGTATCATCTTTAATCTCTTTCATCAGTGTCTTATAATTTTCTGCATACAGGTCTTTTGTCTCCTTAGGTAGGTTTATTCCTAGATATTTTATTCTTTTTGTTGCAATGGTAAATGGGAGTGTTTTCTTGATTTCATTTTCAGATGTTTCACCATTAGTGTACAGGAATGCCAGAGATTTCTGTGCATTAATTTTGTATCCTGCTACTTTACCAAATTCATTGATTAGCTCTAGTAGTTTTCTGGTAGCATCTTTAGGATTCTCTATGTATAGTATCATGTCATCTGCAAACAGTGACAGCTTTACTTCTTCTTTTCCGATTTGGATTCCTTTTATTTCCTTTTCTTCTCTGATTGCTGTGGCTAAAACTTCCAAAACTAGGTTGAATAAGAGTGGTGAGAGTGGGCAACCTTGTCTTGTTCTTGATCTTTGTGGAAATGGTTTCAGTTTTCCACCATTGAGGACAATGTTGGCTGTGGGTTTGTCATATATGGCCTTGATTAGGTTGAGGAAAGTTCCCTCTATGCCTACTTTCTGCAGTGTTTTTATCATAAATGGGTGTTGAATTTTGTCAAAAGCTTTCTCTGCATCTATTGAGAGGATCCTATGGTTTTTCTCCTTCAATTTGTTAATATGGTGTACCACATTGATTGATTTGCGTATATTGAGTAATCCTTGCATTCCTGGAATAAACCCCACTTGATCATGGTGTATGATCCTTTTAATGTGCTGTTGGATTCTGTTAGCTAGTCTTATGTTGAGGCTTTTTGCATCTATGTTCATCAGTGATATAGGCCTGTAGTTTTCTTTCTTTGGGACATCCTTGCCTGGTTTTGGTATCAAGGTGATGGTGACCTCGTAGAATGAGTTTGGGAGTGTTCCTTCCTCTGAAATTGTTTGGAAGAGTTTGAGAAGGATGGGTGTTAGCTCTTCTCTAAATGTTTGATCGAATTCGCCTGTGAAGCCATCTGGTCCTGGGCTTTTGTTTGTTGGAAGATTTTTAATCACAGTTTCAATTTCAGGGCTTGTGATTGGTCTATTCATATTTTCTATTTCTTCCTGATTCAGTCTTGGCAGGTTGTGCATTTCTAAGAATTTGTCCATTTCTTCCAGGTTGTCCATTTTATTGGCATAGAGTTGCTTGTAGTAATCTCTCATGATCTTTTGTATTTCTGCAGCGTGAGTTGTTACTTCTCCTTTTTCATTTCTAATTCTATTGATTTGAGTCTTCTCCCTTTTTTTCTTGATGAGTCTGGCTAATGGTCTGTCAATTCCTTAAGTTGATCTTTATGCACAGAATTAGTTACTGTGAACATTACTACTCTTTCCAGAGATTTTCTAATAACTTGGGCCAGAACTGGTTACCGAGGAGCAAGGACCTAATTCCATGCCTCCACACCCTCCCACTGCACCGCACCACACGTCTTACCTCACAAGCTCTAACCTAAATCACAGAGGCACGCGTTTCGTGGACTAACCATCACATCCCCTGGCGGCCTCAGGGGAGTGCTCACGTCCACTGACACCTCCCTTTAGTGCGTCAGCTCGTAGCGGCAGAACTGGGGTGGGGGAGGTTTGTGATCTGGAGCTCAGCACATGCTCGGCAACATGTTTCTCATTTCCTTAGCATTCATGGCTTGCTCTCAGGAATCTGTCAAAAAGGAATAAAAACCACCTGCGAGTCCACATTACCAGATTATGAACTTTTCCCATAGGTTTGAATTGCTTACTTACCTATTATAAATTAACCACAGCTTCATTTGGCCACCAGGTCTTAAGTCTGTTGACAGTTTTCAGCATGACCGAATTGCTCATTTTTCTTGCTTTCAGAAATTGGCTTGGTTGTCTTTAGAGTTGGTGTAAACGTGCCATGTAATAAATGATTTCCACTTAATGGTACAACAGAATTATTGCTTTCTTAGATGTATGTGTAGTAAAAGTCAATATACACGTTTATATAATTTCTTTCCTCAAAATCTTATACTTAATTTAATTTCTAAAAATTGCACATGTAAGTCATGTGTATAACATGCTAAAGTACTTTAACTGTGATCTTAAAACTGAATAAAAAATATTTAATAGAAAATCAGAATATTGGGCTTCCCTGGTGGCGCAGTGTTTGAGAGTCCACCTGCCGATGCAGGGGACGCGGGTTCGTGCCCCGGTCCGGGAAGATCCTACATGCCGCGGAGTGGCTGGGCCCGTGAGCCATGGCTGCTGAGCCTACGCGTCCGGAGCCCATGCTCCACAACGGGAGAGGCCACAGCAGTGAGAGGCCCGCGTACCGCAAAAAAATAAAAAATAAAAAAAAACTCAGAATATTTTAGTATTGCAAGAGTTCTGCAGCTCTTAATAGTTTGTAAATCTACTATCTCATTTGTAATTAACATTCTCAATTCTCTTACTCTATGCCTTTTTATAAGGGAATAGTTAAGACAACTTTCTTTGTTGAAAAGGGTATAAGGTATGACAAAGCCCTGAGATATTTCAGGAAACTGTATTTATTGAGAAACTGACCAAGAACCCACATTTTTCCCTGTTACTGTAAGAAGTCTCCAGAGAAAGATTTTCAAAGACTGTCAGTTCAGTATTCACTGGAAGAAGTCTGGCTATTTTGATCCCTAACTGAATTTACATAGATCATCTACATTTGAACATTCAGAGGTACTTAAGAACATTGCTTTTGTTCTGGACCATATGATGTATTTTAAAATTTAAAGTTGAAACATAACATATAGTGCTTCTTTGCAAATATGAGTCCAAATAAGAACAGAAATCAGTCACTGTAGAAAAACATGTAGCCCAACAGAAATCTTGACTGGGCAAGGAAGCTTCACCTACTTCACCTAGGGACGAACCCGCGTCCCCTGCATCGGCAGGCAGACTCTCAACCACTGTGCCACCAGGGAAGCCCTGAAAGGAATTTTTTATCCAAAGTTTATAATGAGTGTCTACAAATCAGTGAGAAAATTACAAATGCCCAGTTTAAAACTGGGCAAAAGATAAAGACAAGTTATTCACAGAGCAAACTGTATAAATAATAAATCAACACATAAAAAATGTTCAACCTCACTAGAAATCAGGGAAAAGCCAATTTAAACATGAGATCATATTTTTAACTTCAAATTGGGGGGGAAAACCGAAAGAGGGAGTGTTGAGGAAGGATTTGGGAACCAGTTCTTTACATATAGTACTGATAAGGTTGTAAATTTCAGGGAAATTTGTGAAGGAACATTTCAAAAGTTTATACATCCAGCAGTTCTACTTCTATAAATCTTTCCTAGAGATATGTGTACCTGTGTGAAAATTTATATTTACAAAAAAATATTTTCTGCTGCGTTGTTGGCAATGACAAAAAATTAGAAGGAACCCAAATTCCCATCAATATGAGTGGTTAAATGACAGTAGAGCCATACTCTAGAATGCTCAGCTTCCAGTAACCAGAATAAGCTCGACCAATGTGCACTGATGTGAAAAATTTCCAAGATACATCTTAACCCCCTTGGTAGTATTCTTTTATTTTTTTTTTAATTTAATTTATTTATTTTGGGCTGTGTTGGGTCTTCGTTTCTGTGCGTGGCTTCCTCTAGTTGCGGCGAGCGGGGGCCTCTCTTCATCACGGTGCGCGGGCCTCTCACTGTCGCGGCCTCTCTTGTTGTGGAACACAAGCTCCAGACGCGCAGGCTCAGTAGTTGTGGCCCACGGGCCTAGTTGCTCCACGGCATGTGGGATCTTCCCAGACCAGGGCTCGAACCCGTGTCCCCTGCATTGGCAGGCGGATTCTCAACCACTGCGCCACCAGGGAAGCCCCGGTAGTATTCTTCATATCTTAACATGTGCATACCTATGACACATAAATTCCATGTCTAATTTTCTGTCCTACAAACCTACGAAAAGCTACAGACTTCTGATCAATATCCCCCAAACTATTGTCAATTGTAAGAAGTATGTCCAAAAGAAAAAAAAAGAATCAGAAATCTGTTCAAAACCAGCAGATTTTAAAGAACTTATTATCCCCTCACCCACCTCTGTTCTGCTATAGCAACACTGGAAGACTGCAACTAGGAAAGAGAGCAAGCCTAACTCCCACCTCAAATCTTGTCTCTCAACTACAGGGTATGATGAAGTCATTTAAAAAATATATTTAAAGGAGACTGAACCCTTAGGTGAAAGACCCCAATAAGTTATTTCCCTAAAATAGACAGTAAATAAAGACTTTGGAATGCGTTGCAGTGGAAAGATGTGAAATCTCTTTCTTTGGGTCTTCTTAAAATTATCACATTCCCACATATGTCTGCAGTGTTTTAAATATTTTCCATTTATGTAGTAAACATTGAAAGACAGAAAGACAGAGGTTATTTCCAGCTAGATGTTATCCTTTCCCCCCAATGGAACTATGCTTTCCTTTCTAGACACATGAGCTCTCCTTTTTCGAGTCTGAGATTGGAAGTTCTCATGGTTGAATTGTTAACACATTTATCTTTATTTGGGTTGAGTTTGATCCAGCTACTCTGAAGACTATGGTTTCTTCACTAAAAATTGCTTCCATTGTAGATTTATCACCTGGTTGGCAAACGCTGGATAACTTCAGGCACAAGAACATTACTCTGAACCTGGGTGTGGTCAGTGAGATAGAAACCAACATTATTTTTTCCTTCATGATATGAAATATACTCTAACTTTACTCCCAGGGTTTTGTCCAAAAAGCTCATAAAACATAAATTGACTCTGCCCTTCAGACTCCCATGTTCTCCTCCAGTCTACACAGCAAAGTCTAAGTTCAATTACACCAAGACTGATGCCAAATTTCAAAAAACGAGAGCACCCTCCATTTCTGCTAGTGCCAGGTGTGTTGTTCCAGGTGCACAGAAGTATCTTAAAAAGTCTTAGTAAATCTCATTCTACAATAAATAATTACTCAACAAGTTCTCTCTGGACCAGGGTATACTAAGCCAGTGTCTGCTTTCTATTGCAGGCGAAGAAGTTTGTGGTCTTTCATGGAGCTTCCATTTACCAACCTGGAAATGGCATTCATTTTATTGGCTTTTGTTATCTTTTCCCTCTTTACTCTGGCTTCCATCTACACTGACCCGGATGAGAGGAATGAAGGTAAACAGAGAGAGCTCTTCATAAGAGTCCCCATTTCCTTTCCCCACCCAATCATCTTTCTTTGATTTGGTTTAGTTTCTATTCTGTATGTGAGAATGAGTTTGTTTTGGGGTGTGCTGTGTGTGTGTGTGTGTATGAGAGAAGGGAGACAGAGAGACAGAGAAAGAGAGTTTTATTAAATGGCCTGAAATATCTACTGTGGCATTTTACCATTATTTATTAAGAGAGGTTTGGAAATGGAAACGATTATTCACATGACTTTTAATCCCAGAATTTTGCAGGTCTTATGCCCTGAATTTTATATCTATATCTATATCTATATCTATATCTCTCTATATATGTATATGTATATATATAATTTTTCTTTCACCATCCTCCCATCCCTGCCCCTCATCCCTGTCCCCCATCAGAAACTTAAAATGTGCAAAAAGCACAATATCTTTCAAAGTCATTAAAGGTAATTTTCACAGGCTAAATGCAAGTTCACAAGAAACAAATTCCATTATCGTATACATATATGGTGTGTGGAGGTGTGCGCTTTTGTTCAACTATAAATAAGAAGGAAAAGAATTAAAGGTTTTTTCCTAATGAGCTCTTGTCAAAGCCCAAACTTTCAAAAAAAATGTAGAAGCGTTTAAAAAACTCAACACCACATGTTTGCTTATTGCCAGTCATAACAATTATTAGCAATAATATGTAATTTAAATGGCAGTTCTTGGTATTTCACTGTAGTTCAGGTCCTACCAAATTTCACACAAAATTAATGGTGACTGACCATTTTTGAGGGCAAAAATTATATATATAAATATATATATATATATATATATTTATATATATATATATGGCATATGGTAAGGAAATAATATATGTTTGTAGAGAATAAGATAAAATCATAAAAAGAAAACTGTGCTTCCTAAAATTGTGATACCTCTCCATGAATTTTTGGCTGTGAAAGAAGTGCTCTCTGTAAAAGACAATAGTATTCTCTGTCTTATAAACATACTACACTTACAGAAGTAGAAAACAAGAAGCCACAGTAAACAGACATTTAATTTCTGCTGACATGAAGATTGGGAAGCGTAACTGGAGTCCGTAAAGTCTTTTCCATGCTCCATATTGTTTTAGTTTAAAATGGGTTTGGCTGAAAGAAAGAGTAAGAGCAAAATTGCAGTTACTTTAACTAGATGATAATGTCTTTCTCTCACACATAAAGGAAGCCTGGGGGTAGAAGTTCCCTCCTGACACGACTCCCTGGTATCCTGGACCCAGGCCACACTGTCTTGGTTCCCTCCCATCTCCTATGGCAGCTCCCATGTCCGGCACTGACCCAGCTGGCCCATCTTCCACTATCATCTATGCATGCCTGTCAGCAAGAAGAAGCAAGAGGGCACACCTCTGTCTTTTAAGAGCGCTCCCAGAACCTACACTCACCACTTCCCTTTGGCCAGAATTTAGTCCACGGACATCCCGAAAGGAAAGCTGGGAAATGTAATAGTTATTCTGGGAGGCGTGTGCGGAGCAAAAACTTTGGGTTTTGTTCCTAAAGGAAGAGGGGTCCAACCAGCAGTGTCTGCCAGACCCGTAGACTCCTAACCATGCATTCACTACAGGGCTGGTAGTCATGAAATTGGGGAATATTTGAGCTAGAAGGAATGTTAAGAGAGCATCTGATTTACTGATGCTTAACCAGAACTGAATATCAGAAAGGCACCTCATACTTGGGGCCCATCACAAACCCAGCAAATACGCATTTCTGGGTGTCCCACCTGGCCACGTGTCTTTAAACAAGACCCCCTACCCCCCCCCCATTTTTCTAGCTTTCTTCTCTGGTTAAGAAGCATTGACCAACTATTCATGTTTCAGATGTGACAACAGAGACCCACAAATGTTTAGTGAGTTTCTCAGGGGCTCAGTTAATTAGCAGAAGAGCCAAAACTAGAGCACAGACTCCCCGTTGCAGGTTCCTGCCCCCTCTCTGCACTCCCATGACTCCTGAGTTATGATCCATGGACACAGACAGCCAGAAGACTGGGCCAGTCATAGACATTGACCTTTCCTTTACACTTCTGTATTCCGTTTTTCATAAGTTCCTTTTTCTTCTGCTCTATTCCTCCTATATCTGAGGTCTACTTTCCAAGCTAAAGCAATTCCTCCATTTGAATACTGTTCACTAACAGAACTAGACCCAGCTGCCCAAGAATTCTCATCGAAGAACACCCTTGCTTCCCTTCGTGACCACCAGGTCGGTGCCAAGCACAATTTTGCATGAAAGTACAAAATGTATACACTTTCCTAAATGTGGTAAGACCCAGGAGTAAAACCCACCTTCATTAAAATTGCAGGGCTATTTTCATCTCCTTTCTGGCACAAGCAGAGAATTGCAGGAGCCACAAAAATAAACTTAAGAGAGGCAGATTTAATTTCACATGTGTATTTAAAATCTGATAGACTCAGCTATGGGCAATGGAGAATCTAAATCTGAATGGGACTCAGCTCCTATGTCAGGGAGCTGATTGTCTCATGGAGGATTCAGTTGTATAACCAGAGCCGACCCAGTGAATGCGCTACCAGAGTTTTCAACTAAGGAGGATGGGGTCAGAACGGAAGCTCTTCCTTGGGGGTATTGCGGTGGGCTTCACGGAAGAGGTGGCCACCCTGATGCAGGTGATATTGACAGAGTAGGGTGGGTGGGGTGCATTCTAACTAAGAATACAGCTTAAGGAAAATTACCTGACCGAAACAAAATGAAATGTATAAGAGGAAAAAGCAGCTATGGTTTGGAATGTACCTTAAGTCCAACAAGGAATTGAACAGAACTGATCATTGGCCAGAATCTTCTCAAGTCCTTCAGAGGTCAGAAGACGAACAAAGCATTTTAACAGGGAGTCTCTTAAACTTAAGAGATGGGTGCCTCTGACCTCAGCCTCCCACGTGAGAGCAAAGGCTCTCAAGCTCTAACTTGCACATAAGTCACCTAGAGATTTTATGAAAAAGTAGACTACTGTTCAGTAGGTCTGGGTGGGACCTGAGATTCTGCATTTCTAAGAAGCTTCCAGGTGACGACCATGGTCTAGAAGACGAGCCCAGCCACAGATGTGACGCTTGCAGGCCCCAGGGGGCCAAGCTCATCTGTGTGCAGCAGGGGAGGTGGGAGCTTGGCTACGTGGCTGGGCGTCCACGTTCCGTCCCGTAAGCAAGGCCCTACAGGACACGGGGCAGACCCAGAGCTGGAGGGCAGGGCCTCAGCCTCCAGCACAGCGCAGTCTTGCCTCAGGTCCTAACGTGTCAGGAGTGGGTGGATTAAGGTTTAAGAAAATATTTTATATGTTTAGAAGAGTTGAGAGTCATTCTTATTTTTTTAGGGAAGAAATTGTATTTAATTAGATTAATTAATTCATCATTTTAAGTTGAAGTATAGTTGATTTACAATGTTGTGTTAGTTTTAGGTGTACAGCACAGTGATTCATATATATATATTCTTCTTCAGATTCTTTTCCATTATAGGTTATTACAAAATATTGAGTATAGTTCCCTGTGCTATAGAGTAGGTCCTTAGTGGTTATGAGAGTCACTCTTTAAACAGCAGAATCTTGGAGTGTACAGTGAAGGGAGGCCGAGCGGCTCCGCGAGCTCCTCTCTCTCCACTTTCCCATAGAGAAGCCCTGACTGGCCGCTGAGGGCGAGCCACACACACGCCCTCGCGCCCGGCGAACCCGCGCGGTCAGTATCATAGGACACAGGCTTTGCCGCAGTTCATCTTCCTCCCTGTGTACTTTCCGTTTGCCTTCCTGGAATTCTGCTGCATCACAGAAGCTGGAAGTTCTGATGTTCCATTGAACTCACGATGGAAAGTCTTGACTTGACCGGTCAGAGTAATGAAAGGCAGTCATAGAAATAAAGATTATTCCGCAGAAGGAGAAGGAGCTGGAAAACGACCAAAACGAAAGTGCCTTCAGTGGCATCCATTGCTAGCAAAGAAACTTCTTGACTTTTCAGAAGAGGAAGAAGAGGAAGACGAAGAGGAGGATATTGATAAGGTTCAACTTGTTGGGGCCGCTGGTCTAGAGCAAGATGGTGAAACTGAAGATGATGAATCACCAGAACAGCGAGCCCGGAGACCAATGAATGCATTTCTCTTATTTTGCAAACGTCATCGCTCTCTTGTACGTCAGGAACACAGGAACAGGCTTGATAACCGAGGTGCTACCAAGATACTAGCTGATTGGTGGGCTGTTCTCGATCCAAAGGAAAAGCAGAAATACACAGACATGGCCAAGGAGTATAAACATGCATTTATGAAAGCAAATCCTGGCTACAAATGGTGTGCTACCACAAACAAGCCTGTGAAATCCCCAACATCCACTGTCAATCCACGGGAGAAACTATGGGCCTTCCCATCTGACTCTTCAAGAGCCTTGCCAAGCCCCAAGAAAACAAAGCCTGAAGAAATGCCTCAGCTTAACTTTGGGATGGCTGATCCTACTCAAATGGGAGGCCTGAGCATGCTGCTTTTAGCTGGAGAACATGTTCTTGGTACACCAGAGATATCCTCTGGCACTTGCAGGCCTGATGTTTCAGAATCCTCTGAATTGCGTCAGGAGTCACCATTATTTCAGTTTGCCGAGATATCTTCAGGTACCTCCCACCCTGATGTTCCGTCAAAACAATGTCAAGCATCAGCCTTGTTTCAGTTTGCAGAGATCTGTTTGAAGACTTCACAGTTGGGCGGTGCTGAACCTGTAAAACGCTGTGGAGAGTCTGCACTCTTTCAACTGGCAGAGATGTGCCTGGCATCAGAGGGGGTGAAAATGGAAGAATCAAAGCTAATAAAAGCCAAAGAATCAGATGGCGGAAGAATTCAAGAACTGGAGAAGGGCAAGGAAGAAAGAGAAATGAAAATGGAGAAAATAGATGAAGCCAGGTTCCAGAAAGAAGCAGAATTTGAAAAATCAGCTAAGGAAAATGTAAGAGATTCTAAGGAATTAAGAAATTTTGAGGAGCTGCGAATGGATGATATAATGGGTATAAAAATGGAAGCTCCTAAAGCAATTAAAAAGGAAGAATTAGAGGAAGATCAAAAATGTAGTCACTTCCCTGATTTTTCTTACTCTGGCAGTAGCAAGATAATAATAAGCGATGTTCCCAGTAGGAAGGATCACATGTGCCATCCTCATGGCATTAGGATCATCGAGATTCCCACAGCGTTAAGCAAACCAGAAAAGCTAAAAAAGGAAAAGAAGAAAACCAAAATGGATCGACAGGGAAATGATAAATCCACACCCAAGAAGACTTGCAAAAAGAGGCAGTCCTCGGAATCTGATATCGAGAGTGTCATGTACACCATTGAAGCTGTTGCAAAGGGAGACTGGGGCATCGAGAAGCTTGGAGATACCCCTCGCAAGCAGGTGCATACATCCTCGAGTGGCAAGGGAAGCATTTTGGATGCCAAGCCACCAAAGAAGAAAGTGAAATCAAGAGAGAAGAAAATGTCAAAGGAGAGATCCTCAGACACCACCCAAGAGTCAAGACCTCAAGATTTTATCAGTATTTCTGCCAGCAAGAACATTTCTGGTGAGGTCCCAGAGGGTATAAAAGCAGAACCTTTGACCCCTACGGAGGATGCATTACCACCCAGTCTATCGGGACAGGCCAAGCCTGAGGACAGTGAGTGTCACAG
The DNA here is from genome assembly GCF_025265405.1 of Mesoplodon densirostris. Lineage (NCBI taxonomy): Eukaryota > Metazoa > Chordata > Mammalia > Artiodactyla > Ziphiidae > Mesoplodon > Mesoplodon densirostris. Next base: position 210,143,162 of record NC_082661.1, read on the forward strand.
AAAAATAGAGACTTGTGGCTCCCGGAAATCTGAGAGGTCTTGCAAAGGTGCTCTTTATAAAACCCTGGTGTCTGAGGGTATGCTCACCTCTCTGCGAGCTAATGTTGGCAGAGGGAAACGAAGGTCAGGAAAAGGAAAGTCCTCTGATCATGAAGAGTGTTGGCATGAAGAAAGCTGGACATTTCACCAGAGTGGGACCAGTGGAAGCAAGAAGTTCAAGAAGACAAAGCCAAAGGAAGACTCTCTCCTTGGCTCAGCAAAGCTGGATGAAGAATTTGAAAAGAAATTCAACAGCCTCCCTCAGTATAGTCCTGTTACATTTGACCAGAAATGTGTACCTGTCCCAAGAAAAAAGAAGAAGAGCGGACATATGTCCTCAGAACCGACCCAAACCAGCAAAGGTCCTTTCCAGTCTCAGAAAAAGAACTTATTCCACAAAATTGTCAGCAAATACAAGCACAAAAAGGAGAAGCCTAATGTTCCGGAAAAAGGAAGTGGGGATAAATGGTCAAACAAGCAACTCTTCTTGGCTGCCATTCACCCTACAGAAGCCATATTTTCAGAAGACAGAAACACCACAGAGCCTGCTTATAAGGTTACAAATGCCCCATCCATTCCCAACACTCCAGAGCCAACAAGGGCGCAAGAACCCTTGGTGGGCAGTCAAAAGAGAAAAGCAAGGAAAACCAAGATCACACACCTTGTCAGGACAGCAGATGGCCGGGTATCACCAGCAGGAGGTACTTTGGATGACAAACCAAAGGAACACCTGCAGAGGAGTCTTGTTAAGGTGACCGAGACAGGCTGCAATGACGCATGCTCACACAACCGAGGGGCCACGGAGACGCGGAGCAGCACCCCGGAGATGCCCGCCGTGTCTGCGTTCTTCAGCCTCGCTGTGCCGGCCGAAGTGGCTGCCATGGAACATGCATAGAAGTCAGAGATCAACTCCGCTCCCCCATGATGGACAGCCAAAAGAAATGCCCCCGACTCCTGTACTTATTTCTTGCGCTGACCAGTGAAGCGCCCTTTAATTGTAAAACATTGTGCTTTACCTACTACCCTAGCCTTGTCTTTATTGAGAGATGCTAGTGAGTCCATGTGGTGGCAGATAGAGACAGCAAACAAGTGCTTGTTGCCCTACACGGCCCAGATTCACTTGAAGCAGAAGTTGGCACCCTGGGCCAGTTTGTTCTTTCAGAACCCAGAGTCTTTGAGGGTGATGTTGTCTGTCTGATAATGAGCAGAAATGGGATGATCCTAGAGCTTTGCTTTCTATGGAAGGCTTTTGATGGTAATAGGTGGTAACTTGGTAAAAGGCTGCCTTTACTGTAGCTCATCCAGCATCTCTTTTACCAACCAGAGAGTGTGAAACTAGTTTCATATATTACCTAGTTATTCTTTCAAAACAAAAACCAAAAGCAAAAAAACAAAAACTGACACACTGCACTAGTTATTATTAGATATTCTTAGTCTTTTTTGTACATGGAGGTTTATGTTCTAAGATGGTTTATATAATAGGCTATACCTACATTTACATTGTAGAATAATATTAAAAAGCCTCTTCCAGAGACTCCCAAACAGCACGGGCAGGCAGATGTACCGCTGTTAGCGGTGTATGCTCGGCCTTGTGGTCCATATATTCTGCACTTTTATATTTGCCACCAGAGTGGTAGTTTGCTGGCACAAAGAGAAAGAGAGAGAAGAAGAAAAATTACAGTTCTTACAAGCAGAATTTTTTTCTTAGCCTTGAGTGACCAAGAAGAATTTGCTTGGGTCCAATTGTGGCGAATATTTTCCCAGACAGGGGAAGAGTCCAGCAGATTACAGATTACTGATGTTTTCATGCCTTGAGGATTCTTTTATTTTTACACAAGGGTCTGAGTGACCAATGGATCGTTCATACAGACAAAAAAAGAAAAATAGTATTCAGAAGTGACCTTAGGATTACTTCACTATTCAGAACACATTGAAGACACACTCACTTTGTGTGGTCTTTGAGCTACAGCCCTTTTACATCCATCCCAGACAGACTGGACGGGTAGCAATTGCTATGCACAGCCTAATTGGCACTGCAGGTTTTTAGAGCCATTTTGAGTTTTTGTGGTTACGGAGGTATTGATGAGGGAGGTGTGCCTGACCAGAGTGGGACTCGCAGTTATAGATCCACCTGCAAGTTTCCTGTTTCCTTTTCATGTTTTGTTGCTTTTGAACATAAAACCAACCATACATATGCCAGTGCAACTGGATTAAGTGGCTTAGAACATTCAACATATTGACTCCATCACCTGACGTTCACAGTATCTTGTTTCTTAGCAACAGATGCAAAGTGATAAATCAAAATTAGTCTTCGGCTACAGATTTTACAGGGTATTTGTTCCATAGCACAAAGTATTTCCCCACTCTTGCATCACAGCACAAACTACCAACTTTTAAGTATTGGATTCCAGCAATAATTTTTACTGGTTTTCAAACTGGCGGAATTTTGATAGTGTTAGTTCAAGTTTGAAACTTTTGAATTAGATCTCTAAATGGTGACAGTTTACAAGGTTTTATCTAGCTATCTTATTTATACTTGACTGAATTGTAATGATGATTTTTTTTCTCATCGTAATTTGACCTAATAGCCATACCAAAAAATGACTCTATTAGTACTGACTAGGTTTAGCTTTTCACGGTTGTAGATGTTACTTCAGTTTCGGTGCTGGAAAATATGTACAACATACTAATAGAATTGAAAAAGAACAGAGAGATTTGGGCTTTTGTTTTTTTCAAAGCAGGTAAAGAGGGCATCAGGGCATTGGAACGGTGTCCTCAAAAATGCATATTCCTTGTGGGCATGGAGGAAGAAGGAATTAGTAAGCAAGGTTAATCAGAGGCAGAAGCTTAGCCCCATTCACACAGAAATAAATCAGGTGAGCAACCCCAGATTTTAGCATGATATTTTTACTACGATGCTGTTGTATTAATATTTTCTAAATTTCGAAACACAAAGTGAATGTTTGAAAATTGCTGGGTCCCAGTGTTGGTGGCTGTTGGAGTTTCTGGACCACTTGCTAGCAGTGATTTAAAAATTATAATTAGCTAAAATCCAAAAAAAAAAATAAAATCAACAACAAAAGTTGTTTGGTGCAGAACATGCACCTTGACAATGGCACTAACTTGTTATTCTCTAGAACATGTTAGAATAGGTCTATTTTTGCCAGTGCCCTCTCCTCCAGTCCTCTGATTACATTTCACTAGAGTTCCTTAACAGAGTGCTGTATATTCATGGGACCTTTCTTAAAAAGAAGCAAAACAAAAGATGACTTTTTTCTATGTGATTAATATATCTTACTTGATCTGCTTTTCCTAAACCTCAGTGGCTTTTCCCTTAGGCAGGGGTCGGGGTGGAGGGCGACCTACTGGATACGACTGTTTTCAGGTACTTTAGAAAAAAAAAAACCCACCTTTTTGTAGACATGCTTAATTTTTAAGCGGTTAGGCACTGAGAGTAGCAGAAATCCTGCAAAGCTCTATAGTCTTTTAGACACTCACCTTGTCATTTCTCTGAGTAATGTCTTGATTTCAAAAATAGTGCTTTTCTCATGCCCTGAATCCACTGGAGAGGGGTGTTGGTATTTTCAGGTAACAACATTTGTGAGCACAAATACTGCAGACCAACATGTAGTACCCTCCCCCATTTATCATTTTCATTTCACTTCTCTCATTCTTTTTTATTTTAGAAAATCATATTGCTATGGTGTGTACCTTAATCTGCCAGCAAACACCATCTACACTAACATTTGTCCCACAAGCATCCTCAAGAGAAAAAGTTGTTGCACCTTATATATATTTCAAGCAAACCAAAATATGATGCTCTTCTGCCTTTGTTTTATTCTAAATTGTTGTATCATATCTTTCTGAAACCATTCTGAATCTAGTTGAAATTCTCAATATTTATGCTTTTACCTTAATTTCTAGATTCAAACCTGTATATAAATCTTTGGAACAAAATTGTCCTAGCCCTTCTCTGTGTTGCTGGAAGTGGATGATTTAGTCTCAGATGGAGACACAGTACTGTTCCAGTTTTCTTTAGCCTTTTATTTATTTAGTTATTCTGGGTATTTTCCTATGTAATTTTGAAGTGTGTAGAGTATACTATAGTTACTGAAGCTGCAGCTCCAAGAAGCTGAGTGAAAGAGAGAAAATACTGTAAGACGCCCTTCTTAAGTGTTTATTTGTTTGGATAACTGTAATGAGGCCAGGAAAAGGCAAAAGGTCCCACAGCCACTTTGAAGACACAGGTTCTTATCCCCAAACTAGGTTAGGTCCCAGATTTTAGATGAAAATGGTGAATTCTTTAAAGCCCTCTTTTTTAAAAGGATATATCATACCATTGTAATTCTGACAGTCTTTTCCCCCCCGAAAATATATTTATTTAATTCCGTCAGATGAGCTTTCTACCAGTGCCCCCTCAAAGCCATGCTCAACTCATTCCCACGTTATCACTGTTATTATAGTTCCTGCCATTCAAACTGCTGCCGAGAAAAAAAGTGATCGAACACTGTGAACAAAAAGGAGCATCTGAACGGGTCTGGTTATTTAGAATCCAACTTGTGTAATCCCTGTCACTCTCTTATCAAGTCAGATGCTACTCTGCCTGAGTCATAGAAAATTTTGTTTGCACTCTGTAGTCCTTGGCTCATCCTCTGGAAATGTTTGCACCTATGTAAAATCTCAAGCAGATTATAAATCGATACAGCACTAGGAGTAAGCTGAAAACTGAATGACATGTTTTGTCTATACAGTTCCGGGGGAGGGATGGGGAATATCAAGTAGCTCTGTTCCAAGTTTGGCATTTGGCATTAATGTGAAGCAGTGGGACCATGCTGCCTGTTAAACTACTGTATGAATCCTAAGTGTTCTGGAGACCAGCAGCTGGAGGCTGGAGGCCAGCATCCATACAGCAAAGGGGAAGCATCGCCGCTTCTTGGGGGAAAAGGAAGGAAGTCGTGCAAGGCCTGGAGTCATCATTTGTAAAGGGGAAGTCGGGGTGTACGTGATGCTGTGAGAAGGTTCACCTTTGATTGCACTGCTTCACAGAGCCCTCAGATAAGGCCAATCCTAATGGGCTACCTCGGCTTTAACGGTTAATTCCAGTAAGTCCTGTTTCAAAGGTTTGTCTTTTTTTGCTTCTACCGTCAGGGCCACTGTTTTCCACTGCAGTGTTTTGACTTCCCAAACCACCTTCTCCAGAGAGAACAATGTATTGCTGAAAATGGGCAGTAGAAGCAAATGCTCTTATTACATTTGACCTATAAAGTATTCAGAGTGACTGTTAGGTGGGAATTAAAATTTAGCTTTCCCCACATAGGATCTTGTTTTGCACCTTATAAAGAGTGTACTAATTGTTAATTAGGTGTTGCTTTTATTTAGACAAGCATTCCCAAAGAATTAGATTTGGATTTTGTGTTTCTTTGAGTTTGGGGATTTTTTATTTTACAGTTATCTTATTTAGATTGACTAACCTCATACTTACAATAAAAAAAGAAACAGTGGTTCAGTTCATCTTACCAGATATGTCTGGTGATGTATTCAGAGTCTGATGGACTGCTTTGCTTTTATATAGTTTGGAAGTGATAGTGAAGTTTATTATACCCCATATTAAATGACCTTGTCCTTTTCACTGGGGACATTATCTTACATTTTAGAAACAGAAGCAGCAAAAGAGTGAACAACAAGACAAGTACATTTGATTCCCCTCATACACATCCATCTGTTTGTGCTACGCTTTCCTTAAAAATATCAATATACATTTTCTTCACACGTACAGAAAGTTTCCTCTCCTGGCCAAATTTTATTTGTGGTGGTATGATTTATAATAATAACAGAAAAGAGGAAACCTTGTACTTAGAAATTCGGTGGCCACTGTTTCCTTGTTGCAGTCAGTGGTCAAAATTGATCCTGCCCTGAAGTTGATCTTTTTTATTTATTTATTTATTTATTTATTTATTTATTTATTTATTAGTTTCTGCTTAATAACAAAGTGAATCAGTCATACATATACATCTGTTCCCACATCCCTTCCCTCATGCATCTCCCTCCCTCCCACCCTCCCCATCCCACCCCTCCAGGCGGTCACAAAGCACCGAGCTGATCTCCCTGTGCTCTGCGGCTGCTTCCCACTATCTATCTACCTTACGTTTGGTAGTGTATATATGTCCATGCCTCTCTTTCGCTTTGTCACAGCTTACCCTTCCCCCTCCCCATATCCTCAAGTCCATTCTCAAGTTAGGTCTGTGTCTTTATGCCCGTTTTACCCCTAGGTTCTTCATGACATTTTAAAAAAAAATTCCATATATATGTGTTAGCATACGGTATTTGTCTGTCTCTTTCTGACTTACTTCACTCTGTATGACAGACTCTAGGTCTATCCACCTCATTACAAATAGCTCAGTTTCGTTTCTTTTTATGGCTGAGTAATATTCCATTGTATATATGTGCCACATCTTCTTTATCCATTCATCGGATGATGGACACTTAGGTTGTTTCTATCTCCGGGCTATTGTGAATAGAGCTGCAATGAACATTTTGGTACATGGTCTCTTTTTGAATTATGGTTTTCTCAGGGTATATGCCTCGTAGTGGGATTGCTGGGTATATGGTAGTTCTATTTTTAGTTTTTTAAGGAACCTCCATACTGTTCTCCATAGTGGCTGTACCAATTCACATTCCCTCCAGCAGTGCAAGAGGGTTCCCTTTCTCCACACCCTCTCCAGCATTTATTGTTTCTAGATTTCTTGATGATGGCGATTCTGACTGGTGTGAGATGATATCTCATTGTAGTTTTGATTTGCATTTCTCTAATGATTAATGATGTTGAGCATCCTTTCATGTGTTTGTTGGCAGTCTGTATATCTTCTTTGGAGAAATGCCTATTTAAATCTTCTGCCCATTTTTGGATTGGGTTGTTTGTTTTTTTGCTATTGAGCTGCATGAGCTGCTTATAAATTTTGGAGATTAATCCTTTGTCAGTTGCTTCATTTGCAAATATTTTCTCCCATGCTGAGGGTTGTCTTTTGGTCTTGTTTATGGTTTCCTTTGCTGTGCAAAAGCTTTGAAGTTTCATGAGGTCCCATTTGTTTATCTTTGTTTTTATTTCCATTTCTCTAGGAGGTGGGTCCAAAAGGATCTTGCTGTGATTTATGTCATAGAGTGTTCTGCCTATGTTTTCCTCTAAGAGTTTGATAGTTTCTGGCCTTACATTGAGGCCTTTAATCCATTTTGAGCTTATTTTTGTGTATGGTGTTAGGGAATGATCTAATCCTATACTTTTACATGTCCCTGTCCAGTTTTCCCAGCACCACTTATTGAAGAGGCTGTCCTTTCTCCACTGTACATTCCTGCCTCCTTTATCAAAGATAAGTTGACCATATGTGCATGGGTTGATCTCTGGGCTTTCTATCCCGTTCCATTGATCTATCTTTCTGTTTCTGTGCCAGTACCACACTGTCTTGATTACTGTAGCTTTGTAGTATAGTCTGAAGTCAGGGAGCCTGATTCCTCCAGCTCCGTTTTTCGTTCTCAAGATTGCTTTGGCTATTCGGGGTCTTTTTTTTTTCCAAACAAATTTTGAAATTTTTTGTTCTAGTTCTGTGAAAAATGCCACTGGTAGTTTGATAGGGATTGCATTGAATCTGTAGATTGCTTTGGGTAGTAGAGTCATTTTCACAATATTGATTCTTCCAATCCAGAAGCATGGTATATCTCTCCATCTATTTGTATCATCTTTAATCTCTTTCATCAGTGTCTTATAATTTTCTGCATACAGGTCTTTTGTCTCCTTAGGTAGGTTTATTCCTAGATATTTTATTCTTTTTGTTGCAATGGTAAATGGGAGTGTTTTCTTGATTTCATTTTCAGATGTTTCACCATTAGTGTACAGGAATGCCAGAGATTTCTGTGCATTAATTTTGTATCCTGCTACTTTACCAAATTCATTGATTAGCTCTAGTAGTTTTCTGGTAGCATCTTTAGGATTCTCTATGTATAGTATCATGTCATCTGCAAACAGTGACAGCTTTACTTCTTCTTTTCCGATTTGGATTCCTTTTATTTCCTTTTCTTCTCTGATTGCTGTGGCTAAAACTTCCAAAACTAGGTTGAATAAGAGTGGTGAGAGTGGGCAACCTTGTCTTGTTCTTGATCTTTGTGGAAATGGTTTCAGTTTTCCACCATTGAGGACAATGTTGGCTGTGGGTTTGTCATATATGGCCTTGATTAGGTTGAGGAAAGTTCCCTCTATGCCTACTTTCTGCAGTGTTTTTATCATAAATGGGTGTTGAATTTTGTCAAAAGCTTTCTCTGCATCTATTGAGAGGATCCTATGGTTTTTCTCCTTCAATTTGTTAATATGGTGTACCACATTGATTGATTTGCGTATATTGAGTAATCCTTGCATTCCTGGAATAAACCCCACTTGATCATGGTGTATGATCCTTTTAATGTGCTGTTGGATTCTGTTAGCTAGTCTTATGTTGAGGCTTTTTGCATCTATGTTCATCAGTGATATAGGCCTGTAGTTTTCTTTCTTTGGGACATCCTTGCCTGGTTTTGGTATCAAGGTGATGGTGACCTCGTAGAATGAGTTTGGGAGTGTTCCTTCCTCTGAAATTGTTTGGAAGAGTTTGAGAAGGATGGGTGTTAGCTCTTCTCTAAATGTTTGATCGAATTCGCCTGTGAAGCCATCTGGTCCTGGGCTTTTGTTTGTTGGAAGATTTTTAATCACAGTTTCAATTTCAGGGCTTGTGATTGGTCTATTCATATTTTCTATTTCTTCCTGATTCAGTCTTGGCAGGTTGTGCATTTCTAAGAATTTGTCCATTTCTTCCAGGTTGTCCATTTTATTGGCATAGAGTTGCTTGTAGTAATCTCTCATGATCTTTTGTATTTCTGCAGCGTGAGTTGTTACTTCTCCTTTTTCATTTCTAATTCTATTGATTTGAGTCTTCTCCCTTTTTTTCTTGATGAGTCTGGCTAATGGTCTGTCAATTCCTTAAGTTGATCTTTATGCACAGAATTAGTTACTGTGAACATTACTACTCTTTCCAGAGATTTTCTAATAACTTGGGCCAGAACTGGTTACCGAGGAGCAAGGACCTAATTCCATGCCTCCACACCCTCCCACTGCACCGCACCACACGTCTTACCTCACAAGCTCTAACCTAAATCACAGAGGCACGCGTTTCGTGGACTAACCATCACATCCCCTGGCGGCCTCAGGGGAGTGCTCACGTCCACTGACACCTCCCTTTAGTGCGTCAGCTCGTAGCGGCAGAACTGGGGTGGGGGAGGTTTGTGATCTGGAGCTCAGCACATGCTCGGCAACATGTTTCTCATTTCCTTAGCATTCATGGCTTGCTCTCAGGAATCTGTCAAAAAGGAATAAAAACCACCTGCGAGTCCACATTACCAGATTATGAACTTTTCCCATAGGTTTGAATTGCTTACTTACCTATTATAAATTAACCACAGCTTCATTTGGCCACCAGGTCTTAAGTCTGTTGACAGTTTTCAGCATGACCGAATTGCTCATTTTTCTTGCTTTCAGAAATTGGCTTGGTTGTCTTTAGAGTTGGTGTAAACGTGCCATGTAATAAATGATTTCCACTTAATGGTACAACAGAATTATTGGTTTCTTAGATGTATGTGTAGTAAAAGTCAATATACACGTTTATATAATTTCTTTCCTCAAAATCTTATACTTAATTTAATTTCTAAAAATTGCACATGTAAGTCATGTGTATAACATGCTAAAGTACTTTAACTGTGATCTTAAAACTGAATAAAAAATATTTAATAGAAAATCAGAATATTGGGCTTCCCTGGTGGCGCAGTGTTTGAGAGTCCACCTGCCGATGCAGGGGACGCGGGTTCGTGCCCCGGTCCGGGAAGATCCTACATGCCGCGGAGTGGCTGGGCCCGTGAGCCATGGCTGCTGAGCCTACGCGTCCGGAGCCCATGCTCCACAACGGGAGAGGCCACAGCAGTGAGAGGCCCGCGTACCGCAAAAAAATAAAAAATAAAAAAAAACTCAGAATATTTTAGTATTGCAAGAGTTCTGCAGCTCTTAATAGTTTGTAAATCTACTATCTCATTTGTAATTAACATTCTCAATTCTCTTACTCTATGCCTTTTTATAAGGGAATAGTTAAGACAACTTTCTTTGTTGAAAAGGGTATAAGGTATGACAAAGCCCTGAGATATTTCAGGAAACTGTATTTATTGAGAAACTGACCAAGAACCCACATTTTTCCCTGTTACTGTAAGAAGTCTCCAGAGAAAGATTTTCAAAGACTGTCAGTTCAGTATTCACTGGAAGAAGTCTGGCTATTTTGATCCCTAACTGAATTTACATAGATCATCTACATTTGAACATTCAGAGGTACTTAAGAACATTGCTTTTGTTCTGGACCATATGATGTATTTTAAAATTTAAAGTTGAAACATAACATATAGTGCTTCTTTGCAAATATGAGTCCAAATAAGAACAGAAATCAGTCACTGTAGAAAAACATGTAGCCCAACAGAAATCTTGACTGGGCAAGGAAGCTTCACCTACTTCACCTAGGGACGAACCCGCGTCCCCTGCATCGGCAGGCAGACTCTCAACCACTGTGCCACCAGGGAAGCCCTGAAAGGAATTTTTTATCCAAAGTTTATAATGAGTGTCTACAAATCAGTGAGAAAATTACAAATGCCCAGTTTAAAACTGGGCAAAAGATAAAGACAAGTTATTCACAGAGCAAACTGTATAAATAATAAATCAACACATAAAAAGTGTTCAACCTCACTAGAAATCAGGGAAAAGCCAATTTAAACATGAGATCATATTTTTAACTTCAAATTGGGGGGGAAAACCGAAAGAGGGAGTGTTGAGGAAGGATTTGGGAACCAGTTCTTTACATATAGTACTGATAAGGTTGTAAATTTCAGGGAAATTTGTGAAGGAACATTTCAAAAGTTTATACATCCAGCAGTTCTACTTCTATAAATCTTTCCTAGAGATATGTGTACCTGTGTGAAAATTTATATTTACAAAAAAATATTTTCTGCTGCGTTGTTGGCAATGACAAAAAATTAGAAGGAACCCAAATTCCCATCAATATGAGTGGTTAAATGACAGTAGAGCCATACTCTAGAATGCTCAGCTTCCAGTAACCAGAATAAGCTCGACCAATGTGCACTGATGTGAAAAATTTCCAAGATACATCTTAACCCCCTTGGTAGTATTCTTTTATTTTTTTTTTAATTTAATTTATTTATTTTGGGCTGTGTTGGGTCTTCGTTTCTGTGCGTGGCTTCCTCTAGTTGCGGCGAGCGGGGGCCTCTCTTCATCACGGTGCGCGGGCCTCTCACTGTCGCGGCCTCTCTTGTTGTGGAACACAAGCTCCAGACGCGCAGGCTCAGTAGTTGTGGCCCACGGGCCTAGTTGCTCCACGGCATGTGGGATCTTCCCAGACCAGGGCTCGAACCCGTGTCCCCTGCATTGGCAGGCGGATTCTCAACCACTGCGCCACCAGGGAAGCCCCGGTAGTATTCTTCATATCTTAACATGTGCATACCTATGACACATAAATTCCATGTCTAATTTTCTGTCCTACAAACCTACGAAAAGCTACAGACTTCTGATCAATATCCCCCAAACTATTGTCAATTGTAAGAAGTATGTCCAAAAGAAAAAAAAAGAATCAGAAATCTGTTCAAAACCAGCAGATTTTAAAGAACTTATTATCCCCTCACCCACCTCTGTTCTGCTATAGCAACACTGGAAGACTGCAACTAGGAAAGAGAGCAAGCCTAACTCCCACCTCAAATCTTGTCTCTCAACTACAGGGTATGATGAAGTCATTTAAAAAATATATTTAAAGGAGACTGAACCCTTAGGTGAAAGACCCCAATAAGTTATTTCCCTAAAATAGACAGTAAATAAAGACTTTGGAATGCGTTGCAGTGGAAAGATGTGAAATCTCTTTCTTTGGGTCTTCTTAAAATTATCACATTCCCACATATGTCTGCAGTGTTTTAAATATTTTCCATTTATGTAGTAAACATTGAAAGACAGAAAGACAGAGGTTATTTCCAGCTAGATGTTATCCTTTCCCCCCAATGGAACTATGCTTTCCTTTCTAGACACATGAGCTCTCCTTTTTCGAGTCTGAGATTGGAAGTTCTCATGGTTGAATTGTTAACACATTTATCTTTATTTGGGTTGAGTTTGATCCAGCTACTCTGAAGACTATGGTTTCTTCACTAAAAATTGCTTCCATTGTAGATTTATCACCTGGTTGGCAAACGCTGGATAACTTCAGGCACAAGAACATTACTCTGAACCTGGGTGTGGTCAGTGAGATAGAAACCAACATTATTTTTTCCTTCATGATATGAAATATACTCTAACTTTACTCCCAGGGTTTTGTCCAAAAAGCTCATAAAACATAAATTGACTCTGCCCTTCAGACTCCCATGTTCTCCTCCAGTCTACACAGCAAAGTCTAAGTTCAATTACACCAAGACTGATGCCAAATTTCAAAAAACGAGAGCACCCTCCATTTCTGCTAGTGCCAGGTGTGTTGTTCCAGGTGCACAGAAGTATCTTAAAAAGTCTTAGTAAATCTCATTCTACAATAAATAATTACTCAACAAGTTCTCTCTGGACCAGGGTATACTAAGCCAGTGTCTGCTTTCTATTGCAGGCGAAGAAGTTTGTGGTCTTTCATGGAGCTTCCATTTACCAACCTGGAAATGGCATTCATTTTATTGGCTTTTGTTATCTTTTCCCTCTTTACTCTGGCTTCCATCTACACTGACCCGGATGAGAGGAATGAAGGTAAACAGAGAGAGCTCTTCATAAGAGTCCCCATTTCCTTTCCCCACCCAATCATCTTTCTTTGATTTGGTTTAGTTTCTATTCTGTATGTGAGAATGAGTTTGTTTTGGGGTGTGCTGTGTGTGTGTGTGTGTATGAGAGAAGGGAGACAGAGAGACAGAGAAAGAGAGTTTTATTAAATGGCCTGAAATATCTACTGTGGCATTTTACCATTATTTATTAAGAGAGGTTTGGAAATGGAAACGATTATTCACATGACTTTTAATCCCAGAATTTTGCAGGTCTTATGCCCTGAATTTTATATCTATATCTATATCTATATCTATATCTCTCTATATATGTATATGTATATATATAATTTTTCTTTCACCATCCTCCCATCACTGCCCCTCATCCCTGTCCCCCATCAGAAACTTAAAATGTGCAAAAAGCACAATATCTTTCAAAGTCATTAAAGGTAATTTTCACAGGCTAAATGCAAGTTCACAAGAAACAAATTCCATTATCGTATACATATATGGTGTGTGGAGGTGTGCGCTTTTGTTCAACTATAAATAAGAAGGAAAAGAATTAAAGGTTTTTTCCTAATGAGCTCTTGTCAAAGCCCAAACTTTCAAAAAAAATGTAGAAGCGTTTAAAAAACTCAACACCACATGTTTGCTTATTGCCAGTCATAACAATTATTAGCAATAATATGTAATTTAAATGGCAGTTCTTGGTATTTCACTGTAGTTCAGGTCCTACCAAATTTCACACAAAATTAATGGTGACTGACCATTTTTGAGGGCAAAAATTATATATATATATATATATATATATATATATATATGGCATATGGTAAGGAAATAATATATGTTTGTAGAGAATAAGATAAAATCATAAAAAGAAAACTGTGCTTCCTAAAATTGTGATACCTCTCCATGAATTTTTGGCTGTGAAAGAAGTGCTCTCTGTAAAAGACAATAGTATTCTCTGTCTTATAAACATACTACACTTACAGAAGTAGAAAACAAGAAGCCACAGTAAACAGACATTTAATTTCTGCTGACATGAAGATTGGGAAGCGTAACTGGAGTCCGTAAAGTCTTTTCCATGCTCCATATTGTTTTAGTTTAAAATGGGTTTGGCTGAAAGAAAGAGTAAGAGCAAAATTGCAGTTACTTTAACTAGATGATAATGTCTTTCTCTCACACATAAAGGAAGCCTGGGGGTAGAAGTTCCCTCCTGACACGACTCCCTGGTATCCTGGACCCAGGCCACACTGTCTTGGTTCCCTCCCATCTCCTATGGCAGCTCCCATGTCCGGCACTGACCCAGCTGGCCCATCTTCCACTATCATCTATGCATGCCTGTCAGCAAGAAGAAGCAAGAGGGCACACCTCTGTCTTTTAAGAGCGCTCCCAGAACCTACACTCACCACTTCCCTTTGGCCAGAATTTAGTCCACGGACATACCGAAAGGAAAGCTGGGAAATGTCATAGTTATTCTGGGAGGCGTGTATGGAGCAAAAACTTTGGGTTTTGTTCCTAAAGGAAGAGGGGTACAACCAGCAGTGTCTGCCAGACCCGTAGACTCCTAACCATGCATTCACTACGGGGCTGGTAGTCATGAAATTGGGGAATATTTGAGCTAGAAGGAATGTTAAGAGAGCATCTGATTTACTGATGCTTAACCAGAGCTGAATATCAGAAAGGCACCTCATACTTGGGGCCCATCACAAACCCAGCAAATACGCATTTCTGGGTGTCCCACCTGGCCACGTGTCTTTAAACAAGTCCTCCTACCCCGCCCCCCCCATTTTTCTAGCTTTCTTCTCTGGTTAAGAAGCATTGACCAACTATTCATGTTTCAGATGTGACAACAGAGACCCACAAATGTTTAGTGAGTTTCTCAGGGGCTCAGTTAATTAGCAGAAGAGCCAAAACTAGAGCACAGACTCCCCGTTGCAGGTTCCTGCCCCCTCTCTGCACTCCCATGACTCCTGAGTTATGATCCATGGACACAGACAGCCAGAAGACTGGGCCAGTCATAGACATTGACCTTTCCTTTACACTTCTGTATTCCGTTTTTCATAAGTTCCTTTTTCTTCTGCTCTATTCCTCCTATATCTGAGGTCTACTTTCCAAGCTAAAGCAATTCCTCCATCTGAATACTGTTCACTAACAGAACTAGACCCAGCTGCCCAAGAATTCTCATCGAAGAACACCCTTGCTTCCCTTCGTGACCACCAGGTCGGTGCCAAGCACAATTTTGCATGAAAGTACAAAATGTATACACTTTCCTAAATGTGGTAAGACCCAGGAGTAAAACCCACCTTCATTAAAATTGCAGGGCTATTTTCATCTCCTTTCTGGCACAAGCAGAGAATTGCAGGAGCCACAAAAATAAACTTAAGAGAGGCAGATTTAATTTCACATGTGTATTTAAAATCTGATAGACTCAGCTATGGGCAATGGAGAATCTAAATCTGAATGGGACTCAGCTCCTATGTCAGGGAGCTGATTGTCTCATGGAGGATTCAGTTGTATAACCAGAGCAGACCCAGTGAATGGGCTACCAGAGTTTTCAACTAAGGAGGATGGGGTCAGAACGGAAGCTCTTCCTTGGGGGTATTGCGGTGGGCTTCACGGAAGAGGTGGCCACCCTGATGCAGGTGATATTGACAGAGTAGGGTGGGTGGGGTGCATTCTAACTAAGAATACAGCTTAAGGAAAATTACCTGACCGAAAAAAATGAAATGTATAAGAGGAAAAATCAGCTATGGTTTGGAATGTACCTTAAGTCCAACAAGGAATTGAACAGAACTGATCATTGGCCAGAATCTTCTCAAGTCCTTCAGAGGTCAGAAGACGAACAAAGCATTTTAACAGGGAGTCTCTTAAACTTAAGAGATGGGTGCCTCTGACCTCAGCCTCCCACGTGAGAGCAAAGGCTCTCAAGCTCTAACTTGCACATAAGTCACCTAGAGATTTTATGAAAAAGTAGACTACTGTTCAGTAGGTCTGGGTGGGACCTGAGATTCTGCATTTCTAAGAAGCTTCCAGGTGACGACCATGGTCTAGAAGACGAGCCCAGCCACAGATGTGACGCTTGCAGGCCCCAGGGGGCCAAGCTCATCTGTGTGCAGCAGGGGAGGTGGGAGCTTGGCTACGTGGCTGGGCGTCCACGTTCCGTCCCGTAAGCAAGGCCCTACAGGACACGGGGCAGACCCAGAGCTGGAGGGCAGGGCCTCAGCCTCCAGCACAGCGCAGTCTTGCCTCAGGTCCTAACGTGTCAGGAGTGGGTGGATTAAGGTTTAAGAAAATATTTTATATGTTTAGAAGAGTTGAGAGTCATTCTTATTTTTTTAGGGAAGAAATTGTATTTAATTAGATTAATTAATTCATCATTTTAAGTTGAAGTATAGTTGATTTACAATGTTGTGTTAGTTTTAGGTGTACAGCACAGTGATTCATATATATATATTCTTCTTCAGATTCTTTTCCATTATAGGTTATTACAAAATATTGAGTATAGTTCCCTGTGCTATAGAGTAGGTCCTTAGTGGTTATGAGAGTCACTCTTTAAACATCAGAATCTTGGAGTGTACAGTGAAGGGAGGCCGAGTGGCTCCGCGAGCTCCTCTCTCTCCACTTTCCCATAGAGAAGCCCTGACTGGCCGCTGAGGGCGAGCCACACACACGCCCTCGCGCCCGGCGAACCCGCGCGGTCAGTATCATAGGACACAGGCTTTGCCGCAGTTCATCTTCCTCCCTGTGTACTTTCCGTTTGCCTTCCTGGAATTCTGCTGCATCACAGAAGCTGGAAGTTCCGATGTTCCATTGAACTCACGATGGAAAGTCTTGACTTGACCGGTCAGAGTAATGAAAGGCAGTCATAGAAATAAAGATTATTCCGCAGAAGGAGAAGGAGCTGGAAAACGACCAAAACGAAAGTGCCTTCAGTGGCATCCATTGCTAGCAAAGAAACTTCTTGACTTTTCAGAAGAGGAAGAAGAGGAAGACGAAGAGGAGGATATTGATAAGGTTCAACTTCTTGGGGCCGCGGGTCTAGAGCAAGATGGTGAAACTGAAGATGATGAATCACCAGAACAGCGAGCCCGGAGACCAATGAATGCATTTCTCTTATTTTGCAAACGTCATCGCTCTCTTGTACGTCAGGAACACAGGAACAGGCTTGATAACCGAGGTGCTACCAAGATACTAGCTGATTGGTGGGCTGTTCTCGATCCAAAGGAAAAGCAGAAATACACAGACATGGCCAAGGAGTATAAACATGCATTTATGAAAGCAAATCCTGGCTACAAATGGTGTGCTACCACAAACAAGCCTGTGAAATCCCCAACATCCACTGTCAATCCACGGGAGAAACTGTGGGCCTTCCCATCTGACTCTTCAAGAGCCTTGCCAAGCCCCAAGAAAACAAAGCCTGAAGAAATGCCTCAGCTTAACTTTGGGATGGCTGATCCTACTCAAATGGGAGGCCTGAGCATGCTGCTTTTAGCTGGAGAACATGTTCTTGGTACACCAGAGATATCCTCTGGCACTTGCAGGCCTGATGTTTCAGAATCCTCTGAATTGCGTCAGGAGTCACCATTATTTCAGTTTGCCGAGATATCTTCAGGTACCTCCCACCCTGATGTTCCGTCAAAACAATGTCAAGCATCAGCCTTGTTTCAGTTTGCAGAGATCTGTTTGAAGACTTCACAGTTGGGCGGTGCTGAACCTGTAAAACGCTGTGGAGAGTCTGCACTCTTTCAACTGGCAGAGATGTGCCTGGCATCAGAGGGGGTGAAAATGGAAGAATCAAAGCTAATAAAAGCCAAAGAATCAGATGGCGGAAGAATTCAAGAACTGGAGAAGGGCAAGGAAGAAAGAGAAATGAAAATGGAGAAAATAGATGAAGCCAGGTTCCAGAAAGAAGCAGAATTTGAAAAATCAGCTAAGGAAAATGTAAGAGATTCTAAGGAATTAAGAAATTTTGAGGAGCTGCGAATGGATGATATAATGGGTATAAAAATGGAAGCTCCTAAAGCAATTAAAAAGGAAGAATTAGAGGAAGATCAAAAATGTAGTCACTTCCCTGATTTTTCTTACTCTGGCAGTAGCAAGATAATAATAAGCGATGTTCCCAGTAGGAAGGATCACATGTGCCATCCTCATGGCATTAGGATCATCGAGATTCCCACAGCGTTAAGCAAACCAGAAAAGCTAAAAAAGGAAAAGAAGAAAACCAAAATGGATCGACAGGGAAATGATAAATCCACACCCAAGAAGACTTGCAAAAAGAGGCAGTCCTCGGAATCTGATATCGAGAGTGTCATGTACACCATTGAAGCTGTTGCAAAGGGAGACTGGGGCATCGAGAAGCTTGGAGATACCCCTCGCAAGCAGGTGCATACATCCTCGAGTGGCAAGGGAAGCATTTTGGATGCCAAGCCACCAAAGAAGAAAGTGAAATCAAGAGAGAAGAAAATGTCAAAGGAGAGATCCTCAGACACCACCCAAGAGTCAAGACCTCAAGATTTTATCAGTATTTCTGCCAGCAAGAACATTTCTGGTGAGGTCCCAGAGGGTATAAAAGCAGAACCTTTGACCCCTACGGAGGATGCATTACCACCCAGTCTATCGGGACAGGCCAAGCCTGAGGACAGTGAGTGTCACAGAAAAATAGAGACTTGTGGCTCCCGGAAATCTGAGAGGTCTTGCAAAGGTGCTCTTTATAAAACCCTGGTGTCTGAGGGTATGCTCACCTCTCTGCGAGCTAATGTTGGCAGAGGGAAACGAAGGTCAGGAAAAGGAAAGTCCTCTGATCATGAAGAGTGTTGGCATGAAGAAAGCTGGACATTTCACCAGAGTGGGACCAGTGGAAGCAAGAAGTTCAAGAAGACAAAGCCAAAGGAAGACTCTCTCCTTGGCTCAGCAAAGCTGGATGAAGAATTTGAAAAGAAATTCAACAGCCTCCCTCAGTATAGTCCTGTTACATTTGACCAGAAATGTGTACCTGTCCCAAGAAAAAAGAAGAAGAGCGGACATATGTCCTCAGAACCGACCCAAACCAGCAAAGGTCCTTTCCAGTCTCAGAAAAAGAACTTATTCCACAAAATTGTCAGCAAATACAAGCACAAAAAGGAGAAGCCTAATGTTCCGGAAAAAGGAAGTGGGGATAAATGGTCAAACAAGCAACTCTTCTTGGCTGCCATTCACCCTACAGAAGCCATATTTTCAGAAGACAGAAACACCACAGAGCCTGCTTATAAGGTTACAAATGCCCCATCCATTCCCAACACTCCAGAGCCAACAAGGGCGCAAGAACCCTTGGTGGGCAGTCAAAAGAGAAAAGCAAGGAAAACCAAGATCACACACCTTGTCAGGACAGCAGATGGCCGGGTATCACCAGCAGGAGGTACTTTGGATGACAAACCAAAGGAACACCTGCAGAGGAGTCTTGTTAAGGTGACCGAGACAGGCTGCAATGACGCATGCTCACACAACCGAGGGGCCACGGAGACGCGGAGCAGCACCCCGGAGATGCCCGCCGTGTCTGCGTTCTTCAGCCTCGCTGTGCCGGCCGAAGTGGCTGCCATGGAAAATGCATAGAAGTCAGAGATCAACTCCGCTCCCCCATGATGGACAGCCAAAAGAAATGCCCCCGACTCCTGTACTTATTTCTTGCGCTGACCAGTGAAGCGCCCTTTAATTGTAAAACATTGTGCTTTACCTACTACCCTAGCCTTGTCTTTATTGAGAGATGCTAGTGAGTCCATGTGGTGGCAGATAGAGACAGCAAACAAGTGCTTGTTGCCCTACACGGCCCAGATTCACTTGAAGCAGAAGTTGGCACCCTGGGCCAGTTTGTTCTTTCAGAACCCAGAGTCTTTGAGGGTGATGTTGTCTGTCTGATAATGAGCAGAAATGGGATGATCCTAGAGCTTTGCTTTCTATGGAAGGCTTTTGATGGTAATAGGTGGTAACTTGGTAAAAGGCTGCCTTTACTGTAGCTCATCCAGCATCTCTTTTGCCAACCAGAGAGTGTGAAACTAGTTTCATATATTACCTAGTTATTCTTTCAAAACAAAAACCAAAAGCAAAAAAACAAAAACTGACACACTGCACTAGTTATTATTAGATATTCTTAGTCATTTTTGTACATGGAGGTTTATGTTCTAAGATGGTTTATATAATAGGCTATACCTACATTTACATTGTAGAATAATATTAAAAAGCCTCTTCCAGAGACTCCCAAACAGCACGGGCAGGCAGATGTACCGCTGTTAGCGGTGTATGCTCGGCCTTGTGGTCCATATATTCTGCACTTTTATATTTGCCACCAGAGTGGTAGTTTGCTGGCACAAAGAGAAAGAGAGAGAAGAAGAAAAATTACAGTTCTTACAAGCAGAATTTTTTTCTTAGCCTTGAGTGACCAAGAAGAATTTGCTTGGGTCCAATTGTGGCGAATATTTTCCCAGACAGGGGAAGAGTCCAGCAGATTACAGATTACTGATGTTTTCATGCCTTGAGGATTCTTTTATTTTTACACAAGGGTCTGAGTGACCAATGGATCGTTCATACAGACAAAAAAAGAAAAATAGTATTCAGAAGTGACCTTAGGATTACTTCACTATTCAGAACACATTGAAGACACACTCACTTTGTGTGGTCTTTGAGCTACAGCCCTTTTACATCCATCCCAGACAGACTGGACGGGTAGCAATTGCTATGCACAGCCTAATTGGCACTGCAGGTTTTTAGAGCCATTTTGAGTTTTTGTGGTTACGGAGGTATTGATGAGGGAGGTGTGCCTGACCAGAGTGGGACTCGCAGTTATAGATCCACCTGCAAGTTTCCTGTTTCCTTTTCATGTTTTGTTGCTTTTGAACATAAAACCAACCATACATATGCCAGTGCAACTGGATTAACTGGCTTAGAACATTCAACATATTGACTCCATCACCTGACGTTCACAGTATCTTGTTTCTT
Source organism: Mesoplodon densirostris (assembly GCF_025265405.1). Taxonomy (NCBI): domain Eukaryota; kingdom Metazoa; phylum Chordata; class Mammalia; order Artiodactyla; family Ziphiidae; genus Mesoplodon; species Mesoplodon densirostris. The sequence goes on from NC_082661.1 coordinate 210,164,012, forward strand.
AGCAACAGATGCAAAGTGATAAATCAAAATTAGTCGGCGGCTACAGATTTTACAGGGTATTTGTTCCATAGCACAAAGTATTTCCCCACTCTTGCATCACAGCACAAACTACCAACTTTTAAGTATTGGATTCCAGCAATAATTTTTACTGGTTTTCAAACTGGCGGAATTTTGATAGTGTTAGTTCAAGTTTGAAACTTTTGAATTAGATCTCTAAATGGTGACAGTTTACAAGGTTTTATCTAGCTATCTTATTTATACTTGACTGAATTGTAATGATGATTTTTTTTCTCATCGTAATTTGACCTAATAGCCATACCAAAAAATGACTCTATTAGTACTGACTAGGTTTAGCTTTTCACGGTTGTAGATGTTACTTCAGTTTCGGTGCTGGAAAATATGTACAACATACTAACAGAATTGAAAAAGAACAGAGAGATTTGGGCTTTTGTTTTTTTCAAAGCAGGTAAAGAGGGCATCAGGGCATTGGAACGGTGTCCTCAAAAATGCATATTCCTTGTGGGCATGGAGGAAGAAGGAATTAGTAAGCAAGGTTAATCAGAGGCAGAAGCTTAGCCCCATTCACACAGAAATAAATCAGGTGAGCAACCCCAGATTTTAGCATGATATTTTTACTACGATGCTGTTGTATTAATATTTTCTAAATTTCGAAACACAAAGTGAATGTTTGAAAATTGCTGGGTCCCAGTGTTGGTGGCTGTTGGAGTTTCTGGACCACTTGCTAGCAGTGATTTAAAAATTATAATTAGCTAAAATCCAAAAAAAAAAATAAAATCAACAACAAAAGTTGTTTGGTGCAGAACATGCACCTTGACAATGGCACTAACTTGTTATTCTCTAGAACATGTTAGAATAGGTCTATTTTTGCCAGTGCCCTCTCCTCCAGTCCTCTGATTACATTTCACTAGAGTTCCTTAACAGAGTGCTGTATATTCATGGGACCTTTCTTAAAAAGAAGCAAAACAAAAGATGACTTTTTTCTATGTGATTAATATATCTTACTTGATCTGCTTTTCCTAAACCTCAGTGGCTTTTCCCTTAGGCAAGGGTCGGGGTGGAGGGCAACCTACTGGATACGACTGTTTCAGGTACTTTAGAAAAAAAACCCCCACCTTTTTGTAGACATGCTTAATTTTTAAGCGGTTAGGCACTGAGAGTAGCAGAAATCCTGCAAAGCTCTATAGTCTTTTAGACACTCACCTTGTCATTTCTCTGAGTAATGTCTTGATTTCAAAAATAGTGCTTTTCTCATGCCCTGAATCCACTGGAGAGGGGTGTTGGTATTTTCAGGTAACAACATTTGTGAGCACAAATATTGCAGACCAACATGTAGTACCCTCCCCCATTTATCATTTTCATTTCACTTCTCTCATTCTTTTTTATTTTAGAAAATCATATTGCTATGGTGTGTACCTTAATCTGCCAGCAAACACCATCTACACTAACATTTGTCCCACAAGCATCCTCAAGAGAAAAAGTTGTTGCACCTTATATATATTTCAAGCAAACCAAAATATGATGCTCTTCTGCCTTTGTTTTATTCTAAATTGTTGTATCATATCTTTCTGAAACCATTCTGAATCTAGTTGAAATTCTCAATATTTATGCTTTTACCTTAATTTCTAGATTCAAACCTGTATATAAATCTTTGGAACAAAATTGTCCTAGCCCTTCTCTGTGTTGCTGGAAGTGGATGATTTAGTCTCAGATGGAGACACAGTACTGTTCCAGTTTTCTTTAGCCTTTTATTTATTTAGTTATTCTGGGTATTTTCCTATGTAATTTTGAAGTGTGTAGAGTATACTATAGTTACTGAAGCTGCAGCTCCAAGAAGCTGAGTGAAAGAGAGAAAATACTGTAAGACGCCCTTCTTAAGTGTTTATTTGTTTGGATAACTGTAATGAGGCCAGGAAAAGGCAAAAGGTCCCACAGCCACTTTGAAGACACAGGTTCTTATCCCCAAACTAGGTTAGGTCCCAGATTTTAGATGAAAATGGTGAATTCTTTAAAGCCCTCTTTTTTAAAAGGATATATCATACCATTGTAATTCTGACAGTCTTTTCCCCCCCGAAAATATATTTATTTAATTCCGTCAGATGAGCTTTCTACCAGTGCCCCCTCAAAGCCATGCTCAACTCATTCCCACGTTATCACTGTTATTATAGTTCCTGCCATTCAAACTGCTGCCGAGAAAAAAAGTGATCGAACACTGTGAACAAAATGGAGCATCTGAACGGGTCTGGTTATTTAGAATCCAACTTGTGTAATCCCTGTCACTCTCTTATCAAGTCAGATGCTACTCTGCCTGAGTCATAGAAAATTTTGTTTGCACTCTGTAGTCCTTGGCTCATCCTCTGGAAATGTTTGCACCTATGTAAAATCTCAAGCAGATTATAAATCGATACAGCACTAGGAGTAAGCTGAAAACTGAATGACATGTTTTGTCTATACAGTTCCGGGGGAGGGATGGGGAATATCAAGTAGCTCTGTTCCAAGTTTGGCATTTGGCATTAATGTGAAGCAGTGGGACCATGCTGCCTGTTAAACTACTGTATGAATCCTAAGTGTTCTGGAGACCAGCAGCTGGAGGCTGGAGGCCAGCATCCATACAGCAAAGGGGAAGCATCGCCGCTTCTTGGGGGAAAAGGAAGGAAGTCGTGCAAGGCCTGGAGTCATCATTTGTAAAGGGGAAGTCGGGGTGTACGTGATGCTGTGAGAAGGTTCACCTTTGATTGCACTGCTTCACAGAGCCCTCAGATAAGGCCAATCCTAATGGGCTACCTCGGCTTTAACGGTTAATTCCAGTAAGTCCTGTTTCAAAGGTTTGTCTTTTTTTGCTTCTACCGTCAGGGCCACTGTTTTCCACTGCAGTGTTTTGACTTCCCAAACCACCTTCTCCAGAGAGAACAATGTATTGCTGAAAATGGGCAGTAGAAGCAAATGCTCTTATTACATTTGACCTATAAAGTATTCAGAGTGACTGTTAGGTGGGAATTAAAATTTAGCTTTCCCCACATAGGATCTTGTTTTGCACCTTATAAAGAGTGTACTAATTGTTAATTAGGTGTTGCTTTTATTTAGACAAGCATTCCCAAAGAATTAGATTTGGATTTTGTGTTTCTTTGAGTTTGGGGATTTTTTATTTTACAGTTATCTTATTTAGATTGACTAACCTCATACTTACAATAAAAAAAGAAACAGTGGTTCAGTTCATCTTACCAGATATGTCTGGTGATGTATTCAGAGTCTGATGGACTGCTTTGCTTTTATATAGTTTGGAAGTGATAGTGAAGTTTATTATACCCCATATTAAATGACCTTGTCCTTTTCACTGGGGACATTATCTTACATTTTAGAAACAGAAGCAGCAAAAGAGTGAACAACAAGACAAGTACATTTGATTCCCCTCATACACGTCCATCTGTTTGTGCTACGCTTTCCTTAAAAATATCAATATACATTTTCTTCACACGTACAGAAAGTTTCCTCTCCTGGCCAAATTTTATTTGTGGTGGTATGATTTATAATAATAACAGAAAAGAGGAAACCTTGTACTTAGAAATTCGGTGGCCACTGTTTCCTTGTTGCAGTCAGTGGTCAAAATTGATCCTGCCCTGAAGTTGATCTTTTTTATTTATTTATTTATTTATTTATTTATTTATTTATTTATTTATTTATTAGTTTCTGCTTAATAACAAAGTGAATCAGTCATACATATACATCTGTTCCCACATCCCTTCCCTCATGCATCTCCCTCCCTCCCACCCTCCCCATCCCACCCCTCCAGGCGGTCACAAAGCACCGAGCTGATCTCCCTGTGTTCTGCGGCTGCTTCCCACTATCTATCTACCTTACGTTTGGTAGTGTATATATGTCCATGCCTCTCTTTCGCTTTGTCACAGCTTACCCTTCCCCCTCCCCATATCCTCAAGTCCATTCTCAAGTTAGGTCTGTGTCTTTATGCCCGTTTTACCCCTAGGTTCTTCATGACATTTTTTAAAAAAATTCCATATATATGTGTTAGCATACGGTATTTGTCTGTCTCTTTCTGACTTACTTCACTCTGTATGACAGACTCTAGGTCTATCCACCTCATTACAAATAGCTCAGTTTTGTTTCTTTTTATGGCTGAGTAATATTCCATTGTATATATGTGCCACATCTTCTTTATCCATTCATCGGATGATGGACACTTAGGTTGTTTCTATCTCCGGGCTATTGTGAATAGAGCTGCAATGAACATTTTGGTACATGTCTCTTTTTGAATTATGGTTTTCTCAGGGTATATGCCTCGTAGTGGGATTGCTGGGTCATATGGTAGTTCTATTTTTAGTTTTTTAAGGAACCTCCATACTGTTCTCCATAGTGGCTGTACCAATTCACATTCCCACCAGCAGTGCAAGAGTGTTCCCTTTCTCCACACCCTCTCCAGCATTTATTGTTTCTAGATTTCTTGATGATGGCGATTCTGACTGGTGTGAGATGATATCTCATTGTAGTTTTGATTTGCATTTCTCTAATGATTAATGATGTTGAGCATCCTTTCATGTGTTTGTTGGCAGTCTGTATATCTTCTTTGGAGAAATGCCTATTTAAGTCTTCTGCCCATTTTTGGATTGGGTTGTTTGTTTTTTTGCTATTGAGCTGCATGAGCTGCTTATAAATTTTGGAGATTAATCCTTTGTCAGTTGCTTCATTTGCAAATATTTTCTCCCATGCTGAGGGTTGTCTTTTGGTCTTGTTTATGGTTTCCTTTGCTGTGCAAAAGCTTTGAAGTTTCATGAGGTCCCATTTGTTTATCTTTGTTTTTATTTCCATTTCTCTAGGAGGTGGGTCCAAAAGGATCTTGCTGTGATTTATGTCATAGAGTGTTCTGCCTATGTTTTCCTCTAAGAGTTTGATAGTTTCTGGCCTTACATTGAGGCCTTTAATCCATTTTGAGCTTATTTTTGTGTATGGTGTTAGGGAATGATCTAATCCTATACTTTTACATGTCCCTGTCCAGTTTTCCCAGCACCACTTATTGAAGAGGCTGTCCTTTCTCCACTGTACATTCCTGCCTCCTTTATCAAAGATAAGTTGACCATATGTGCATGGGTTGATCTCTGGGCTTTCTATCCCGTTCCATTGATCTATCTTTCTGTTTCTGTGCCAGTACCACACTGTCTTGATTACTGTAGCTTTGTAGTATAGTCTGAAGTCAGGGAGCCTGATTCCTCCAGCTCCGTTTTTCGTTCTCAAGATTGCTTTGGCTATTCGGGGTCTTTTTTTTTTCCAAACAAATTTTGAAATGTTTTGTTCTAGTTCTGTGAAAAATGCCACTGGTAGTTTGATAGGGATTGCATTGAATCTGTAGATTGCTTTGGGTAGTAGAGTCATTTTCACAATATTGATTCTTCCAATCCAGAAGCATGGTATATCTCTCCATCTATTTGTATCATCTTTAATCTCTTTCATCAGTGTCTTATAATTTTCTGCATACAGGTCTTTTGTCTCCTTAGGTAGGTTTATTCCTAGATATTTTATTCTTTTTGTTGCAATGGTAAATGGGAGTGTTTTCTTGATTTCATTTTCAGATGTTTCATCATTAGTGTACAGGAATGCCAGAGATTTCTGTACATTAATTTTGTATCCTGCTACTTTACCAAATTCATTGATTAGCTCTAGTAGTTTTCTGGTAGCATCTTTAGGATTCTCTATGTATAGTATCACGTCATCTGCAAACAGTGACAGCTTTACTTCTTCTTTTCCGATTTGGATTCCTTTTATTTCCTTTTCTTCTCTGATTGCTGTGGCTAAAACTTCCAAAACTAGGTTGAATAAGAGTGGTGAGAGTGGGCAACCTTGTCTTGTTCTTGATCTTTGTGGAAATGGTTTCAGTTTTCCACCATTGAGGACAATGTTGGCTGTGGGTTTGTCATATATGGCCTTGATTAGGTTGAGGAAAGTTCCCTCTATGCCTACTTTCTGCAGTGTTTTTATCATAAATGGGTGTTGAATTTTGTCAAAAGCTTTCTCTGCATCTATTGAGAGGATCCTATGGTTTTTCTCCTTCAATTTGTTAATATGGTGTATCACATTGATTGATTTGCGTATATTGAGTAATCCTTGCATTCCTGGAATAAACCCCACTTGATCATGGTGTATGATCCTTTTAATGTGCTGTTGGATTCTGTTAGCTAGTCTTATGTTGAGGCTTTTTGCATCTATGTTCATCAGTGATATAGGCCTGTAGTTTTCTTTCTTTGGGACATCCTTGCCTGGTTTCGGTATCAAGGTGATGGTGACCTCGTAGAATGAGTTTGGGAGTGTTCCTCCCTCTGAAATTGTTTGGAAGAGTTTGAGAAGGATGGGTGTTAGCTCTTCTCTAAATGTTTGATCGAATTCGCCTGTGAAGCCATCTGGTCCTGGGCTTTTGTTTGTTGGAAGATTTTTAATCACAGTTTCAATTTCAGGGCTTGTGATTGGTCTATTCATATTTTCTATTTCTTCCTGATTCAGTCTTGGCAGGTTGTGCATTTCTAAGAATTTGTCCATTTCTTCCAGGTTGTCCATTTTATTGGCATAGAGTTGCTTGTAGTAATCTCTCATGATCTTTTGTATTTCTGCAGCGTGAGTTGTTACTTCTCCTTTTTCATTTCTAATTCTATTGATTTGAGTCTTCTCCCTTTTTTTCTTGATGAGTCTGGCTAATGGTCTGTCAATTCCTTAAGTTGATCTTTATGCACAGAATTAGTTACTGTGAACATTACTACTCTTTCCAGAGATTTTCTAATAACTTGGGCCAGAACTGGTTACCGAGGAGCAAGGACCTAATTCCATGCCTCCACACCCTCCGACTGCACCGCACCACACGTCTTACCTCACAAGCTCTAACCTAAATCACAGAGGCACGCGTTTCGTGGACTAACCATCACATCCCCTGGCGGCCTCAGGGGAGTGCTCACGTCCACTGACACCTCCCTTTAGTGCGTCAGCTCGTAGCGGCAGAACTGGGGTGGGGGAGGTTTGTGATCTGGAGCTCAGCACATGCTCGGCAACATGTTTCTCATTTCCTTAGCATTCATGGCTTGCTCTCAGGAATCTGTCGAAAAGGAATAAAAACCACCTGCGAGTCCACATTACCAGATTATGAACTTTTCCCATAGGTTTGAATTGCTTACTTACCTATTATAAATTAACCACAGCTTCATTTGGCCACCAGGTCTTAAGTCTGTTGACAGTTTTCAGCATGACCGAATTGCTCATTTTTCTTGCTTTCAGAAATTGGCTTGGTTGTCTTTAGAGTTGGTGTAAACGTGCCATGTAATAAATGATTTCCACTTAATGGTACAACAGAATTATTGCTTTCTTAGATGTATGTGTAGTAAAAGTCAATATACACGTTTATATAATTTCTTTCCTCAAAATCTTATACTTAATTTAATTTCTAAAAATTGCACATGTAAGTCATGTGTATAACATGCTAAAGTACTTTAACTGTGATCTTAAAACTGAATAAAAAATATTTAATAGAAAATCAGAATATTGGGCTTCCCTGGTGGCGCAGTGTTTGAGAGTCCACCTGCCGATGCAGGGGACGCGGGTTCGTGCCCCGGTCCGGGAAGATCCTACATGCCGCGGAGTGGCTGGGCCCGTGAGCCCTGGCTGCTGAGCCTACGCGTCCGGAGCCCGTGCTCCACAACGGGAGAGGCCACAGCAGTGAGAGGCCCGCGTACCGCAAAAAAATAAAAAATAAAAAAAAACTCAGAATATTTTAGTATTGCAAGAGTTCTGCAGCTCTTAATAGTTTGTAAATCCACTATCTCATTTGTAATTAACATTCTCAATTCTCTTACTCTATGCCTTTTTATAAGGGAATAGTGAAGACAACTTTCTTTGTTGAAAAGGGTATAAGGTATGACAAAGCCCTGAGATATTTCAGGAAATTGTATTTATTGAGAAACTGACCAAGAACCCACATTTTTCCCTGTTACTGTAAGAAGTCTCCAGAGAAAGATTTTCAAAGACTGTCAGTTCAGTATTCACTGGAAGAAGTCTGGCTATTTTGATCCCTAACTGAATTTACATAGATCATCTACATTTGAACATTCAGAGGTACTTAAGAACATTGCTTTTGTTCTGGACCATATGATGTATTTTAAAATTTAAAGTTGAAACATAACATATAGTGCTTCTTTGCAAATATGAGTCCAAATAAGAACAGAAATCAGTCACTGTAGAAAAACATGTAGCCCAACAGAAATCTTGACTGGGCAAGGAAGCTTCACCTACTTCACCTAGGGACGAACCCGCGTCCCCTGCATCGGCAGGCGGACTCTCAACCACTGTGCCACCAGGGAAGCCCTGAAAGGAATTTTTTATCCAAAGTTTATAATGAGTGTCTACAAATCAGTGAGAAAATTACAAATGCCCAGTTTAAAACTGGGCAAAAGATAAAGACAAGTTATTCACAGAGCAAACTGTATAAATAATAAATCAACACATAAAAAATGTTCAACCTCACTAGAAATCAGGGAAAAGCCAATTTAAACATGAGATCGTATTTTTAACTTCAAATTGGGGGGGAAAACCGAAAGAGGGAGTGTTGAGGAAGGATTTGGGAACCAGTTCTTTACATATAGTACTGATAAGGTTGTAAATTTCAGGGAAATTTGTGAAGGAACATTTCAAAAGTTTATACATCCAGCAGTTCTACTTCTATAAATCTTTCCTAGAGATATGTGTACCTGTGTGAAAATTTATATTTACAAAAAAATATTTTCTGCTGCGTTGTTGGCAATGACAAAAAATTAGAAGGAACCCAAATTCCCATCAATATGAGTGGTTAAATGACAGTAGAGCCATACTCTAGAATGCTCAGCTTCCAGTAACCAGAATAAGCTCGACCAATGTGCACTGATGTGAAAAATTTCCAAGATACATCTTAACCCCCTTGGTAGTATTCTTTTATTTTTTTTTTAATTTAATTTATTTATTTTGGGCTGTGTTGGGTCTTCGTTTCTGTGCGTGGCTTCCTCTAGTTGCGGCGAGCGGGGGCCTCTCTTCATCACGGTGCGCGGGCCTCTCACTGTCGCGGCCTCTCTTGTTGTGGAACACAAGCTCCAGACGCGCAGGCTCAGTAGTTGTGGCCCACGGGCCTAGTTGCTCCACGGCATGTGGGATCTTCCCAGACCAGGGCTCGAACCCGTGTCCCCTGCATTGGCAGGTGGATTCTCAACCACTGCGCCACCAGGGAAGCCCCGGTAGTATTCTTCATATCTTAACATGTGCATACCTATGACACATAAATTCCATGTCTAATTTTCTGTCCTACAAACCTACGAAAAGCTACAGACTTCTGATCAATATCCCCCAAACTATTGTCAATTGTAAGAAGTATGTCCAAAAGAAAAAAAAAGAATCAGAAATCTGTTCAAAACCAGCAGATTTTAAAGAACTTATTATCCCCTCACCCACCTCTGTTCTGCTATAGCAACACTGGAAGACTGCAACTAGGAAAGAGAGCAAGCCTAACTCCCACCTCAAATCTTGTCTCTCAACTACAGGGTATGATGAAGTCATTTAAAAAATATATTTAAAGGAGACTGAACCCTTAGGTGAAAGACCCCAATAAGTTATTTCCCTAAAATAGAGAGTAAATAAAGACTTTGGAATGCGTTGCAGTGGAAAGATGTGAAATCTCTTTCTTTGGGTCTTCTTAAAATTATCACATTCCCACATATGTCTGCAGTGTTTTAAATATTTTCCATTTATGTAGTAAACATTGAAAGACAGAAAGACAGAGGTTATTTCCAGCTAGATGTTATCCTTTCCCCCCAATGGAACTATGCTTTCCTTTCTAGACACATGAGCTCTCCTTTTTCGAGTCTGAGATTGGAAGTTCTCATGGTTGAATTGTTAACACATTTATCTTTATTTGGGTTGAGTTTGATCCAGCTACTCTGAAGACTATGGTTTCTTCACTAAAAATTGCTTCCATTGTAGATTTATCACCTGGTTGGCAAACGCTGGATAACTTCAGGCACAAGAACATTACTCTGAACCTGGGTGTGGTCAGTGAGATAGAAACCAACATTATTTTTTCCTTCATGATATGAAATATACTCTAACTTTACTCCCAGGGTTTTGTCCAAAAAGCTCATAAAACATAAATTGACTCTGCCCTTCAGACTCCCATGTTCTCCTCCAGTCTACACAGCAAAGTCTAAGTTCAATTACACCAAGACTGATGCCAAATTTCAAAAAACGAGAGCACCCTCCATTTCTGCTAGTGCCAGGTGTGTTGTTCCAGGTGCACAGAAGTATCTTAAAAAGTCTTAGTAAATCTCATTCTACAATAAATAATTACTCAACAAGTTCTCTCTGGACCAGGGTATACTAAGCCAGTGTCTGCTTTCTATTGCAGGCGAAGAAGTTTGTGGTCTTTCATGGAGCTTCCATTTACCAACCTGGAAATGGCATTCATTTTATTGGCTTTTGTTATCTTTTCCCTCTTTACTCTGGCTTCCATCTACACTGACCCGGATGAGAGGAATGAAGGTAAACAGAGAGAGCTCTTCATAAGAGTCCCCATTTCCTTTCCCCACCCAATCATCTTTCTTTGATTTGGTTTAGTTTCTATTCTGTATGTGAGAATGAGTTTGTTTTGGGGTGTGCTGTGTGTGTGTGTGTGTATGAGAGAAGGGAGACAGAGAGACAGAGAAAGAGAGTTTTATTAAATGGCCTGAAATATCTACTGTGGCATTTTACCATTATTTATTAAGAGAGGTTTGGAAATGGAAACGATTATTCACATGACTTTTAATCCCAGAATTTTGCAGGTCTTATGCCCTGAATTTTATATCTATATCTATATCTATATCTATATCTCTCTATATATGTATATGTATATATATAATTTTCCTTTCACCATCCTCCCATCCCTGCCCCTCATCCCTGTCCCCGATCAGAAACTTAAAATGTGCAAAAAGCACAATATCTTTCAAAGTCATTAAAGGTAATTTTCACAGGCTAAATGCAAGTTCACAAGAAACAAATTCCATTATCGTATACATATATGGTGTGTGGAGGTGTGCGCTTTTGTTCAACTATAAATAAGAAGGAAAAGAATTAAAGGTTTTTTCCTAATGAGCTCTTGTCAAAGCCCAAACTTTCAAAAAAAATGTAGAAGCGTTTAAAAAACTCAACACCACATGTTTGCTTATTGCCAGTCATAACAATTATTAGCAATAATATGTAATTTAAATGGCAGTTCTTGGTATTTCACTGTAGTTCAGGTCCTACCAAATTTCACACAAAATTAATGGTGACTGACCATTTTTGAGGGCAAAAATTATATATATAAATATATATATATATATATATATTTATATATATATATATATATATATTTATATATATATATATGGCATATGGTAAGGAAATAATATATGTTTGTAGAGAATAAGATAAAATCATAAAAAGAAAACTGTGCTTCCTAAAATTGTGATACCTCTCCATGAATTTTTGGCTGTGAAAGAAGTGCTCTCTGTAAAAGACAATAGTATTCTCTGTCTTATAAACATACTACACTTACAGAAGTAGAAAACAAGAAGCCACAGTAAACAGACATTTAATTTCTGCTGACATGAAGATTGGGAAGCGTAACTGGAGTCCGTAAAGTCTTTTCCATGCTCCATATTGTTTTAGTTTAAAATGGGTTTGGCTGAAAGAAAGAGTAAGAGCAAAATTGCAGTTACTTTAACTAGATGATAATGTCTTTCTCTCACACATAAAGGAAGCCTGGGGGTAGAAGTTCCCTGCTGACACGACTCCCTGGTATCCTGGACCCAGGCCACACTGTCTTGGTTCCCTCCCATCTCCTATGGCAGCTCCCATGTCCGGCACTGACCCAGCTGGCCCATCTTCCACTATCATCTATGCATGCCTGTCAGCAAGAAGAAGCAAGAGGGCACACCTCTGTCTTTTAAGAGCGCTCCCAGAACCTACACTCACCACTTCCCTTTGGCCAGAATTTAGTCCATGGACATCCCGAAAGGAAAGCTGGGAAATGTCATAGTTATTCTGGGAGGCGTGTGTGGAGCAAAAACTTTGGGTTTTGTTCCTAAAGGAAGAGGGGTACAACCAGCAGTGTCTGCCAGACCCGTAGACTCCTAACCATGCATTCACTACGGGGCTGGCAGTCATGAAATTGGGGAATATTTGAGCTAGAAGGAATGTTAAGAGAGCATCTGATTTACTGATGCTTAACCAGAACTGAATATCAGAAAGGCACCTCATACTTGGGGCCCATCACAAACCCAGCAAATACGCATTTCTGGGTGTCCCACCTGGCCACGTGTCTTTAAACAAGACCCCCTACCCCCCCCCCCATTTTTCTAGCTTTCTTCTCTGGTTAAGAAGCATTGACCAACTATTCATGTTTCAGATGTGACAACAGAGACCCACAAATGTTTAGTGAGTTTCTCAGGGGCTCAGTTAATTAGCAGAAGAGCCAAAACTAGAGCACAGACTCCCCGTTGCAGGTTCCTGCCCCCTCTCTGCACTCCCATGACTCCTGAGTTATGATCCATGGACACAGACAGCCAGAAGACTGGGCCAGTCATAGACATTGACCTTTCCTTTACACTTCTGTATTCCGTTTTTCATAAGTTCCTTTTTCTTCTGCTCTATTCCTCCTATATCTGAGGTCTACTTTCCAAGCTAAAGCAATTCCTCCATCTGAATACTGTTCACTAACAGAACTAGACCCAGCTGCCCAAGAATTCTCATCGAAGAACACCCTTGCTTCCCTTCGTGACCACCAGGTCGGTGCCAAGCACAATTTTGCATGAAAGTACAAAATGTATACACTTTCCTAAATGTGGTAAGACCCAGGAGTAAAACCCACCTTCATTAAAATTGCAGGGCTATTTTCATCTCCTTTCTGGCACAAGCAGAGAATTGCAGGAGCCACAAAAATAAACTTAAGAGAGGCAGATTTAATTTCACATGTGTATTTAAAATCTGATAGACTCAGCTATGGGCAATGGAGAATCTAAATCTGAATGGGACTCAGCTCCTATGTCAGGGAGCTGATTGTCTCATGGAGGATTCAGTTGTATAACCAGAGCAGACCCAGTGAATGGGCTACCAGAGTTTTCAACTAAGGAGGATGGGGTCAGAACGGAAGCTCTTCCTTGGGGGTATTGCGGTGGGCTTCACGGAAGAGGTGGCCACCCTGATGCAGGTGATATTGACAGAGTAGGGTGGGTGGGGTGCATTCTAACTAAGAATACAGCTTAAGGAAAATTACCTGACCGAAAAAAATGAAATGTATATGAGGAAAAATCAGCTATGGTTTGGAATGTACCTTAAGTCCAACAAGGAATTGAACAGAACTGATCATTGGCCAGAATCTTCTCAAGTCCTTCAGAGGTCAGAAGACGAACAAAGCATTTTAACAGGGAGTCTCTTAAACTTAAGAGATGGGTGCCTCTGACCTCAGCCTCCCACGTGAGAGCAAAGGCTCTCAAGCTCTAACTTGCACATAAGTCACCTAGAGATTTTATGAAAAAGTAGACTACTGTTCAGTAGGTCTGGGTGGGACCTGAGATTCTGCATTTCTAAGAAGCTTCCAGGTGACGACCATGGTCTAGAAGACGAGCCCAGCCACAGATGTGACGCTTGCAGGCCCCAGGGGGCCAAGCTCATCTGTGTGCAGCAGGGGAGGTGGGAGCTTGGCTACGTGGCTGGGCGTCCACGTTCCGTCCCGTAAGCAAGGCCCTACAGGACACGGGGCAGACCCAGAGCTGGAGGGCAGGGCCTCAGCCTCCAGCACAGCGCAGTCTTGCCTCAGGTCCTAACGTGTCAGGAGTGGGTGGATTAAGGTTTAAGAAAATATTTTATATGTTTAGAAGAGTTGAGAGTCATTCTTATTTTTTTAGGGAAGAAATTGTATTTAATTAGATTAATTAATTCATCATTTTAAGTTGAAGTATAGTTGATTTACAATGTTGTGTTAGTTTTAGGTGTACAGCACAGTGATTCATATATATATATTCTTCTTCAGATTCTTTTCCATTATAGGTTATTACAAAATATTGAGTATAGTTCCCTGTGCTATAGAGTAGGTCCTTAGTGGTTATGAGAGTCACTCTTTAAGCATCAGAATCTTGGAGTGTACAGTGAAGGGAGGCCGAGTGGCTCCGCGAGCTCCTCTCTCTCCACTTTCCCATAGAGAAGCCCTGACTGGCCGCTGAGGGCGAGCCACACACACGCCCTCGCGCCCGGCGAACCCGCGCGGTCAGTATCATAGGACACAGTCTTTGCCGCAGTTCATCTTCCTCCCTGTGTACTTTCCGTTTGCCTTCCTGGAATTCTGCTGCATCACAGAAGCTGGAAGTTCCGATGTTCCATTGAACTCACGATGGAAAGTCTTGACTTGACCGGTCAGAGTAATGAAAGGCAGTCATAGAAATAAAGATTATTCCGCAGAAGGAGAAGGAGCTGGAAAACGACCAAAACGAAAGTGCCTTCAGTGGCATCCATTGCTAGCAAAGAAACTTCTTGACTTTTCAGAAGAGGAAGAAGAGGAAGACCAAGAGGAGGATATTGATAAGGTTCAACTTCTTGGGGCCGCGGGTCTAGAGCAAGATGGTGAAACTGAAGATGATGAATCACCAGAACAGCGAGCCCGGAGACCAATGAATGCATTTCTCTTATTTTGCAAACGTCATCGCTCTCTTGTACGTCAGGAACACAGGAACAGGCTTGATAACCGAGGTGCTACCAAGATACTAGCTGATTGGTGGGCTGTTCTCGATCCAAAGGAAAAGCAGAAATACACAGACATGGCCAAGGAGTATAAACATGCATTTATGAAAGCAAATCCTGGCTACAAATGGTGTGCTACCACAAACAAGCCTGTGAAATCCCCAACATCCACTGTCAATCCACGGGAGAAACTGTGGGCCTTCCCATCTGACTCTTCAAGAGCCTTGCCAAGCCCCAAGAAAACAAAGCCTGAAGAAATGCCTCAGCTTAACTTTGGGATGGCTGATCCTACTCAAATGGGAGGCCTGAGCATGCTGCTTTTAGCTGGAGAACATGTTCTTGGTACACCAGAGATATCCTCTGGCACTTGCAGGCCTGATGTTTCAGAATCCTCTGAATTGCGTCAGGAGTCACCATTATTTCAGTTTGCCGAGATATCTTCAGGTACCTCCCACCCTGATGTTCCGTCAAAACAATGTCAAGCATCAGCCTTGTTTCAGTTTGCAGAGATCTGTTCGAAGACTTCACAGTTGGGCGGTGCTGAACCTGTAAAACGCTGTGGAGAGTCTGCACTCTTTCAACTGGCAGAGATGTGCCTGGCATCAGAGGGGGTGAAAATGGAAGAATCAAAGCTAATAAAATCCAAAGAATCAGATGGCGGAAGAATTCAAGAACTGGAGAAGGGCAAGGAAGAAAGAGAAATGAAAATGGAGAAAATAGATGAAGCCAGGTTCCAGAAAGAAGCAGAATTTGAAAAATCAGCTAAGGAAAATGTAAGAGATTCTAAGGAATTAAGAAATTTTGAGGAGCTGCGAATGGATGATATAATGGGTATAAAAATGGAAGCTCCTAAAGCAATTAAAAAGGAAGAATTAGAGGAAGATCAAAAATGTAGTCACTTCCCTGATTTTTCTTACTCTGGCAGTAGCAAGATAATAATAAGCGATGTTCCCAGTAGGAAGGATCACATGTGCCATCCTCATGGCATTAGGATCATCGAGATTCCCACAGCGTTAAGCAAACCAGAAAAGCTAAAAAAGGAAAAGAAGAAAACCAAAATGGATCGACAGGGAAATGATAAATCCACACCCAAGAAGACTTGCAAAAAGAGGCAGTCCTCGGAATCTGATATCGAGAGTGTCATGTACACCATTGAAGCTGTTGCAAAGGGAGACTGGGGCATCGAGAAGCTTGGAGATACCCCTCGCAAGCAGGTGCATACATCCTCGAGTGGCAAGGGAAGCATTTTGGATGCCAAGCCACCAAAGAAGAAAGTGAAATCAAGAGAGAAGAAAATGTCAAAGGAGAGATCCTCAGACACCACCCAAGAGTCAAGACCTCAAGATTTTATCAGTATTTCTGCCAGCAAGAACATTTCTGGTGAGGTCCCAGAGGGTATAAAAGCAGAACCTTTGACCCCTACGGAGGATGCATTACCACCCAGTCTATCGGGACAGGCCAAGCCTGAGGACAGTGAGTGTCACAGAAAAATAGAGACTTGTGGCTCCCGGAAATCTGAGAGGTCTTGCAAAGGTGCTCTTTATAAAACCCTGGTGTCTGAGGGTATGCTCACCTCTCTGCGAGCTAATGTTGGCAGAGGGAAACGAAGGTCAGGAAAAGGAAAGTCCTCTGATCATGAAGAGTGTTGGCATGAAGAAAGCTGGACATTTCACCAGAGTGGGACCAGTGGAAGCAAGAAGTTCAAGAAGACAAAGCCAAAGGAAGACTCTCTCCTTGGCTCAGCAAAGCTGGATGAAGAATCTGAAAAGAAATTCAACAGCCTCCCTCAGTATAGTCCTGTTACATTTGACCAGAAATGTGTACCTGTCCCAAGAAAAAAGAAGAAGACCGGACATATGTCCCCAGAACCGACCCAAACCAGCAAAGGTCCTTTCCAGTCTCAGAAAAAGAACTTATTCCACAAAATTGTCAGCAAATACAAGCACAAAAAGGAGAAGCCTAATGTTCCGGAAAAAGGAAGTGGGGATAAATGGTCAAACAGGCAACTCTTCTTGGCTGCCATTCACCCTACAGAAGCCATATTTTCAGAAGACAGAAACACCACAGAGCCTGCTTATAAGGTTACAAATGCCCCATCCATTCCCAACACTCCAGAGCCAACAAGGGCGCAAGAACCCTTGGTGGGCAGTCAAAAGAGAAAAGCAAGGAAAACCAAGATCACACACCTTGTCAGGACAGCAGATGGCCGGGTATCACCAGCAGGAGGTACTTTGGATGACAAACCAAAGGAACACCTGCAGAGGAGTCTTGTTAAGGTGACCGAGACAGGCTGCAATGACGCATGCTCACACAACCAAGAGGCCACGGAGACGCGGAGCAGCACCCCGGAGATGCCCGCCGTGTCTGCGTTCTTCAGCCTCGCTGTGCCGGCCGAAGTGGCTGCCATGGAAAATGCATAGAAGTCAGAGATCAACTCCGCTCCCCCATGATGGACAGCCAAAAGAAATGCCCCCGACTCCTGTACTTATTTCTTGCGCTGACCAGTGAAGCGCCCTTTAATTGTAAAACATTGTGCTTTACCTACTACCCTAGCCTTGTCTTTATTGAGAGATGCTAGTGAGTCCATGTGGTGGCAGATAGAGACAGCAAACAAGTGCTTGTTGCCCTACACGGCCCAGATTCACTTGAAGCAGAAGTTGGCACCCTGGGCCAGTTTGTTCTTTCAGAACCCAGAGTCTTTGAGGGTGATGTTGTCTGTCTGATAATGAGCAGAAATGGGATGATCCTAGAGCTTTGCTTTCTATGGAAGGCTTTTGATGGTAATAGGTGGTAACTTGGTAAAAGGCTGCCTTTACTGTAGCTCATCCAGCATCTCTTTTACCAACCAGAGAGTGTGAAACTAGTTTCATATATTACCTAGTTATTCTTTCAAAACAAAAACCAAAAGCAAAAAAACAAAAACTGACACACTGCACTAGTTATTATTAGATATTCTTAGTCTTTTTTGTACATGGAGGTTTATGTTCTAAGATGGTTTATATAATAGGCTATACCTACATTTACATTGTAGAATAATATTAAAAAGCCTCTTCCAGAGACTCCCAAACAGCACGGGCAGGCAGATGTACCGCTGTTAGCGGTGTATGCTCGGCCTTGTGGTCCATATATTCTGCACTTTTATATTTGCCACCAGAGTGGTAGTTTGCTGGCACAAAGAGAAAGAGAGAGAAGAAGAAAAATTACAGTTCTTACAAGCAGAATTTTTTTCTTAGCCTTGAGTGACCAAGAAGAATTTGCTTGGGTCCAATTGTGGCGAATATTTTCCCAGACAGGGGAAGAGTCCAGCAGATTACAGATTACTGATGTTTTCATGCCTTGAGGATTCTTTTATTTTTACACAAGGGTCTGAGTGACCAATGGATCGTTCATACAGACAAAAAAAGAAAAATAGTATTCAGAAGTGACCTTAGGATTACTTCACTATTCAGAACACATTGAAGACACACTCACTTTGTGTGGTCTTTGAGCTACAGCCCTTTTACATCCATCCCAGACAGACTGGACGGGTAGCAATTGCTATGCACAGCCTAATTGGCACTGCAGGTTTTTAGAGCCATTTTGAGTTTTTGTGGTTACGGAGGTATTGATGAGGGAGGTGTGCCTGACCAGAGTGGGACTCGCAGTTATAGATCCACCTGCAAGTTTCCTGTTTCCTTTTCATGTTTTGTTGCTTTTGAACATAAAACCAACCATACATATGCCAGTGCAACTGGATTAAGTGGCTTAGAACATTCAACATATTGACTCCATCACCTGACGTTCACAGTATCTTGTTTCTTAGCAACAGATGCAAAGTGATAAATCAAAATTAGTCTTCGGCTACAGATTTTACAGGGTATTTGTTCCATAGCACAAAGTATTTCCCCACTCTTGCATCACAGCACAAACTACCAACTTTTAAGTATTGGATTCCAGCAATAATTTTTACTGGTTTTCAAACTGGCGGAATTTTGATAGTGTTAGTTCAAGTTTGAAACTTTTGAATTAGATCTCTAAATGGTGACAGTTTACAAGGTTTTATCTAGCTATCTTATTTATACTTGACTGAATTGTAATGATGATTTTTTTTCTCATCGTAATTTGACCTAATAGCCATACCAAAAAATGACTCTATTAGTACTGACTAGGTTTAGCTTTTCACGGTTGTAGATGTTACTTCAGTTTCGGTGCTGGAAAATATGTACAACATACTAACAGAATTGAAAAAGAACAGAGAGATTTGGGCTTTTTTTTTTTTCAAAGCAGGTAAAGAGGGCATCAGGGCATTGGAACGGTGTCCTCAAAAATGCATATTCCTTGTGGGCATGGAGGAAGAAGGAATTAGTAAGCAAGGTTAATCAGAGGCAGAAGCTTAGCCCCATTCACACAGAAATAAATCAGGTGAGCAACCCCAGATTTTAGCATGATATTTTTACTACGATGCTGTTGTATTAATATTTTCTAAATTTCGAAACACAAAGTGAATGTTTGAAAATTGCTGGGTCCCAGTGTTGGTGGCTGTTGGAGTTTCTGGACCACTTGCTAGCAGTGATTTAAAAATTATAATTAGCTAAAATCCAAAAAAAAAATAAAATCAACAACAAAAGTTGTTTGGTGCAGAACATGCACCTTGACAATGGCACTAACTTGTTATTCTCTAGAACATGTTAGAATAGGTCTATTTTTGCCAGTGCCCTCTCCTCCAGTCCTCTGATTACATTTCACTAGAGTTCCTTAACAGAGTGCTGTATATTCATGGGACCTTTCTTAAAAAGAAGCAAAACAAAAGATGACTTTTTTCTATGTGATTAATATATCTTACTTGATCTGCTTTTCCTAAACCTCAGTGGCTTTTCCCTTAGGCAAGGGTCGGGGTGGAGGGCAACCTACTGGATACGACTGTTTCAGGTACTTTAGAAAAAAAACCCCCACCTTTTTGTAGACATGCTTAATTTTTAAGCGGTTAGGCACTGAGAGTAGCAGAAATCCTGCAAAGCTCTATAGTCTTTTAGACACTCACCTTGTCATTTCTCTGAGTAATGTCTTGATTTCAAAAATAGTGCTTTTCTCATGCCCTGAATCCACTGGAGAGGGGTGTTGGTATTTTCAGGTAACAACATTTGTGAGCACAAATATTGCAGACCAACATGTAGTACCCTCCCCCATTTATCATTTTCATTTCACTTCTCTCATTCTTTTTTATTTTAGAAAATCATATTGCTATGGTGTGTACCTTAATCTGCCAGCAAACACCATCTACACTAACATTTGTCCCACAAGCATCCTCAAGAGAAAAAGTTGTTGCACCTTATATATATTTCAAGCAAACCAAAATATGATGCTCTTCTGCCTTTGTTTTATTCTAAATTGTTGTATCATATCTTTCTGAAACCATTCTGAATCTAGTTGAAATTCTCAATATTTATGCTTTTACCTTAATTTCTAGATTCAAACCTGTATATAAATCTTTGGAACAAAATTGTCCTAGCCCTTCTCTGTGTTGCTGGAAGTGGATGATTTAGTCTCAGATGGAGACACAGTACTGTTCCAGTTTTCTTTAGCCTTTTATTTATTTAGTTATTCTGGGTATTTTCCTATGTAATTTTGAAGTGTGTAGAGTATACTATAGTTACTGAAGCTGCAGCTCCAAGAAGCTGAGTGAAAGAGAGAAAATACTGTAAGACGCCCTTCTTAAGTGTTTATTTGTTTGGATAACTGTAATGAGGCCAGGAAAAGGCAAAAGGTCCCACAGCCACTTTGAAGACACAGGTTCTTATCCCCAAACTAGGTTAGGTCCCAGATTTTAGATGAAAATGGTGAATTCTTTAAAGCCCTCTTTTTTAAAAGGATATATCATACCATTGTAATTCTGACAGTCTTTTCCCCCCCGAAAATATATTTATTTAATTCCGTCAGATGAGCTTTCTACCAGTGCCCCCTCAAAGCCATGCTCAACTCATTCCCACGTTATCACTGTTATTATAGTTCCTGCCATTCAAACTGCTGCCGAGAAAAAAAGTGATCGAACACTGTGAACAAAATGAAGCATCTGAACGGGTCTGGTTATTTAGAATCCAACTTGTGTAATCCCTGTCACTCTCTTATCAAGTCAGATGCTACTCTGCCTGAGTCATAGAAAATTTTGTTTGCACTCTGTAGTCCTTGGCTCATCCTCTGGAAATGTTTGCACCTATGTAAAATCTCAAGCAGATTATAAATCGATACAGCACTAGGAGTAAGCTGAAAACTGAATGACATGTTTTGTCTATACAGTTCCGGGGGAGGGATGGGGAATATCAAGTAGCTCTGTTCCAAGTTTGGCATTTGGCATTAATGTGAAGCAGTGGGACCATGCTGCCTGTTAAACTACTGTATGAATCCTAAGTGTTCTGGAGACCAGCAGCTGGAGGCTGGAGGCCAGCATCCATACAGCAAAGGGGAAGCATCGCCGCTTCTTGGGGGAAAAGGAAGGAAGTCGTGCAAGGCCTGGAGTCATCATTTGTAAAGGGGAAGTCGGGGTGTACGTGATGCTGTGAGAAGGTTCACCTTTGATTGCACTGCTTCACAGAGCCCTCAGATAAGGCCAATCCTAATGGGCTACCTCGGCTTTAACGGTTAATTCCAGTAAGTCCTGTTTCAAAGGTTTGTCTTTTTTTGCTTCTACCGTCAGGGCCACTGTTTTCCACTGCAGTGTTTTGACTTCCCAAACCACCTTCTCCAGAGAGAACAATGTATTGCTGAAAATGGGCAGTAGAAGCAAATGCTCTTATTACATTTGACCTATAAAGTATTCAGAGTGACTGTTAGGTGGGAATTAAAATTTAGCTTTCCCCACATAGGATCTTGTTTTGCACCTTATAAAGAGTGTACTAATTGTTAATTAGGTGTTGCTTTTATTTAGACAAGCATTCCCAAAGAATTAGATTTGGATTTTGTGTTTCTTTGAGTTTGGGGATTTTTTATTTTACAGTTATCTTATTTAGATTGACTAACCTCATACTTACAATAAAAAAAGAAACAGTGGTTCAGTTCATCTTACCAGATATGTCTGGTGATGTATTCAGAGTCTGATGGACTGCTTTGCTTTTATATAGTTTGGAAGTGATAGTGAAGTTTATTATACCCCATATTAAATGACCTTGTCCTTTTCACTGGGGACATTATCTTACATTTTAGAAACAGAAGCAGCAAAAGAGTGAACAACAAGACAAGTACATTTGATTCCCCTCATACACGTCCATCTGTTTGTGCTACGCTTTCCTTAAAAATATCAATATACATTTTCTTCACACATACACAAAGTTTCCTCTCCTGGCCAAATTTTATTTGTGGTGGTATGATTTATAATAATAACAGAAAAGAGGAAACCTTGTACTTAGAAGTTCGGTGGCCACTGTTTCCTTGTTGCAGTCAGTGGTCAAAATTGATCCTGCCCTGAAGTTGATCTTTTTTATTTATTTATTTATTTATTTATTTATTTATTTATTTATTAGTTTCTGCTTAATAACAAAGTGAATCAGTCATACATATACATCTGTTCCCACATCCCTTCCCTCATGCATCTCCCTCCCTCCCACCCTCCCCATCCCACCCCTCCAGGTGGTCACAAAGCACCGAGCTGATCTCCCTGTGCTCTGCGGCTGCTTCCCACTATCTATCTACCTTACGTTTGGTAGTGTATATATGTCCATGCCTCTCTTTCGCTTTGTCACAGCTTACCCTTCCCCCTCCCCATATCCTCAAGTCCATTCTCAAGTTAGGTCTGTGTCTTTATGCCCGTTTTACCCCTAGGTTCTTCATGACATTTTAAAAAAAAATTCCATATATATGTGTTAGCATACGGTATTTGTCTGTCTCTTTCTGACTTACTTCACTCTGTATGACAGACTCTAGGTCTATCCACCTCATTACAAATAGCTCAGTTTCGTTTCTTTTTATGGCTGAGTAATATTCCATTGTATACATGTGCCACATCTTCTTTATCCATTCATCGGATGATGGACACTTAGGTTGTTTCTATCTCCGGGCTATTGTGAATAGAGCTGCAATGAACATTTTGGTACATGTCTCTTTTTGAATTATGGTTTTCTCAGGGTATATGCCTCGTAGTGGGATTGCTGGGTCATATGGTAGTTCTATTTTTAGTTTTTTAAGGAACCTCCATACTGTTCTCCATAGTGGCTGTACCAATTCACATTCCCACCAGCAGTGCAAGAGTGTTCCCTTTCTCCACACCCTCTCCAGCATTTATTGTTTCTAGATTTCTTGATGATGGCGATTCTGACTGGTGTGAGATGATATCTCATTGTAGTTTTGATTTGCATTTCTCTAATGATTAATGATGTTGAACATCCTTTCATGTGTTTGTTGGCAGTCTGTATATCTTCTTTGGAGAAATGCCTATTTAAGTCTTCTGCCCATTTTTGGATTGGGTTGTTTGTTTTTTTGCTATTGAGCTGCATGAGCTGCTTATAAATTTTGGAGATTAATCCTTTGTCAGTTGCTTCATTTGCAAATATTTTCTCCCATGCTGAGGGTTGTCTTTTGGTCTTGTTTATGGTTTCCTTTGCTGTGCAAAAGCTTTGAAGTTTCATGAGGTCCCATTTGTTTATCTTTGTTTTTATTTCCATTTCTCTAGGAGGTGGGTCCAAAAGGATCTTGCTGTGATTTATGTCATAGAGTGTTCTGCCTATGTTTTCCTCTAAGAGTTTGATAGTTTCTGGCCTTACATTGAGGCCTTTAATCCATTTTGAGCTTATTTTTGTGTATGGTGTTAGGGAATGATCTAATCTCATACTTTTACATGTCCCTGTCCAGTTTTCCCAGCACCACTTATTGAAGAGGCTGTCCTTTCTCCACTGTACATTCCTGCCTCCTTTATCAAAGATAAGTTGACCATATGTGCATGGGTTGATCTCTGGGCTTTCTATCCCGTTCCATTGATCTATCTTTCTGTTTCTGTGCCAGTACCACACTGTCTTGATTACTGTAGCTTTGTAGTATAGTCTGAAGTCAGGGAGCCTGATTCCTCCAGCTCCGTTTTTCGTTCTCAAGATTGCTTTGGCTATTCGGGGTCTTTTTTTTTTCCAAACAAATTTTGAAATGTTTTGTTCTAGTTCTGTGAAAAATGCCACTGGTAGTTTGATAGGGATTGCATTGAATCTGTAGATTGCTTTGGGTAGTAGAGTCATTTTCACAATATTGATTCTTCCAATCCAGAAGCATGGTATATCTCTCCATCTATTTGTATCATCTTTAATCTCTTTCATCAGTGTCTTATAATTTTCTGCATACAGGTCTTTTGTCTCCTTAGGTAGGTTTATTCCTAGATATTTTATTCTTTTTGTTGCAATGGTAAATGGGAGTGTTTTCTTGATTTCATTTTCAGATGTTTCATCATTAGTGTACAGGAATGCCAGAGATTTCTGTGCATTAATTTTGTATCCTGCTACTTTACCAAATTCATTGATTAGCTCTAGTAGTTTTCTGGTAGCATCTTTAGGATTCTCTATGTATAGTATCATGTCATCTGCAAACAGTGACAGCTTTACTTCTTCTTTTCCGATTTGGATTCCTTTTATTTCCTTTTCTTCTCTGATTGCTGTGGCTAAAACTTCCAAAACTAGGTTGAATAAGAGTGGTGAGAGTGGGCAACCTTGTCTTGTTCTTGATCTTTGTGGAAATGGTTTCAGTTTTCCACCATTGAGGACAATGTTGGCTGTGGGTTTGTCATATATGGCCTTGATTAGGTTGAGGAAAGTTCCCTCTATGCCTACTTTCTGCAGTGTTTTTATCATAAATGGGTGTTGAATTTTGTCAAAAGCTTTCTCTGCATCTATTGAGAGGATCCTATGGTTTTTCTCCTTCAATTTGTTAATATGGTGTATCACATTGATTGATTTGCGTATATTGAGTAATCCTTGCATTCCTGGAATAAACCCCACTTGATCATGGTGTATGATCCTTTTAATGTGCTGTTGGATTCTGTTAGCTAGTCTTATGTTGAGGCTTTTTGCATCTATGTTCATCAGTGATATAGGCCTGTAGTTTTCTTTCTTTGGGACATCCTTGCCTGGTTTCGGTATCAAGGTGATGGTGACCTCGTAGAATGAGTTTGGGAGTGTTCCTTCCTCTGAAATTGTTTGGAAGAGTTTGAGAAGGATGGGTGTTAGCTCTTCTCTAAATGTTTGATCGAATTCGCCTGTGAAGCCATCTGGTCCTGGGCTTTTGTTTGTTGGAAGATTTTTAATCACAGTTTCAATTTCAGGGCTTGTGATTGGTCTATTCATATTTTCTATTTCTTCCTGATTCAGTCTTGGCAGGTTGTGCATTTCTAAGAATTTGTCCATTTCTTCCAGGTTGTCCATTTTATTGGCATAGAGTTGCTTGTAGTAATCTCTCATGATCTTTTGTATTTCTGCAGCGTGAGTTGTTACTTCTCCTTTTTCATTTCTAATTCTATTGATTTGAGTCTTCTCCCTTTTTTTCTTGATGAGTCTGGCTAATGGTCTGTCAATTCCTTAAGTTGATCTTTATGCACAGAATTAGTTACTGTGAACATTACTACTCTTTCCAGAGATTTTCTAATAACTTGGGCCAGAACTGGTTACCGAGGAGCAAGGACCTAATTCCATGCCTCCACACCCTCCCACTGCACCGCACCACACGTCTTACCTCACAAGCTCTAACCTAAATCACAGAGGCACGCGTTTCGTGGACTAACCATCACATCCCCTGGCGGCCTCAGGGGAGTGCTCACGTCCACTGACACCTCCCTTTAGTGCGTCAGCTCGTAGCGGCAGAACTGGGGTGGGGGAGGTTTGTGATCTGGAGCTCAGCACATGCTCGGCAACATGTTTCTCATTTCCTTAGCATTCATGGCTTGCTCTCAGGAATCTGTCGAAAAGGAATAAAAACCACCTGAGAGTCCACATTACCAGATTATGAACTTTTCCCATAGGTTTGAATTGCTTACTTACCTATTATAAATTAACTACAGCTTCATTTGGCCACCAGGTCTTAAGTCTGTTGACAGTTTTCAGCATGACCAAATTGCTCATTTTTCTTGCTTTCAGAAATTGGCTTGGTTGTCTTTAGAGTTGGTGTAAACGTGCCATGTAATAAATGATTTCCACTTAATGGTACAACAGAATTATTGCTTTCTTAGATGTATGTGTAGTAAAAGTCAATATACACGTTTATATAATTTCTTTCCTCAAAATCTTATACTTAATTTAATTTCTTTTTTTTTTTTTTTTTTTTTTTTTTTTTTTTTTGCGGTATGCGGGCCTCTCACTGTTGTGGCCTCCCCCGTTGCGGAGCACAGGCTCCGGACGCGCAGGCTCAGCGGCCATGGCTCACGGGCCCAGCCGCTCCGCGGCATATGGGATCCTCCCAGACCGGGGCACGAACCCGTATCCCCTGCATCGGCAGGCGGACTCTCAACCACTTGCGCCACCAGGGAGGCCCTTAATTTAATTTCTAAAAATTGCACATGTAAGTCATGTGTATAACATGCTAAAGTACTTTAACTGTGATCTTAAAACTGAATAAAAAATATTTAATAGAAAATCAGAATATTGGGCTTCCCTGGTGGCGCAGTGTTTGAGAGTCCACCTGCCGATGCAGGGGACGCGGGTTCGTGCACCGGTCCGGGAAGATCCTACATGCCGCGGAGTGGCTGGGCCCGTGAGCCATGGCTGCTGAGCCTACGCGTCCGGAGCCCATGCTCCACAACGGGAGAGGCCACAGCAGTGAGAGGCCCGCGTACCGCAAAAAAATAAAAAATAAAAAAAAAACTCAGAATATTTTAGTATTGCAAGAGTTCTGCAGCTCTTAATAGTTTGTAAATCCACTATCTCATTTGTAATTAACATTCTCAATTCTCTTACTCTATGCCTTTTTATAAGGGAATAGTTAAGACAACTTTCTTTGTTGAAAAGGGTATAAGGTATGACAAAGCCCTGAGATATTTCAGGAAATTGTATTTATTGAGAAACTGACCAAGAACCCACATTTTTCCCTGTTACTGTAAGAAGTCTCCAGAGAAAGATTTTCAAAGACTGTCAGTTCAGTATTCACTGGAAGAAGTCTGGCTATTTTGATCCCTAACTGAATTTACATAGATCATCTACATTTGAACATTCAGAGGTACTTAAGAACATTGCTTTTGTTCTGGACCATATGATGTATTTTAAAATTTAAAGTTGAAACATAACATATAGTGCTTCTTTGCAAATATGAGTCCAAATAAGAACAGAAATCAGTCACTGTAGAAAAACATGTAGCCCAACAGAAATCTTGACTGGGCAAGGAAGCTTCACCTACTTCACCTAGGGACGAACCCGCATCCCCTGCATCGGCAGGCGTACTCTCAACCACTGCGCCACCAGGGAAGCCCTGAAAGGAATTTTTTATCCAAAGTTTATAATGAGTGTCTACAAATCAGTGAGAAAATTACAAATGCCCAGTTTAAAACTGGGCAAAAGATAAAGACAAGTTATTCACAGAGCAAACTGTATAAATAATAAATCAACACATAAAAAAATGTTCAACCTCACTAGAAATCAGGGAAAAGCCAATTTAAACATGAGATCGTATTTTTAACTTCAAATTGGGGGGGAAAACCGAAAGAGGGAGTGTTGAGGAAGGATTTGGGAACCAGTTCTTTACATATAGTACTGATAAGGTTGTAAATTTCAGGGAAATTTGTGAAGGAACATTTCAAAAGTTTATACATCCAGCAGTTCTACTTCTATAAATCTTTCCTAGAGATATGTGTACCTGTGTGCAAATTTATATTTACAAAAAAATATTTTCTGCTGCGTTGTTGGCGATGACAAAAAATTAGAAGGAACCCAAATTCCCATCAATATGAGTGGTTAAATGACAGTAGAGCCATACTCTAGAATGCTCAGCTTCCAGTAACCAGAATAAGCTCGACCAATGTGCACTGATGTGAAAAATTTCCAAGATACATCTTAACCCCCTTGGTAGTATTCTTTTTTTTTTTTTTTTTAATTTATTTATTTTTGGCTGTGTTGGGTCTTCGTTTCTGTGCGTGGCTTTCTCTAGTTGCGGCGAGCGGGGGCCTCTCTTCATCACGGTGCGCGGGCCTCTCACTGTCGCGGCCTCTCTTGTTGTGGAACACAAGCTCCAGACGCGCAGGCTCAGTAGTTGTGGCCCACGGGCCTAGTTGCTCCACGGCATGTGGGATCTTCCCAGACCAGGGCTCGAACCCGTGTCCCCTGCATTGGCAGGTGGATTCTCAACCACTGCGCCACCAGGGAAGCCCCGGTAGTATTCTTCATATCTTAAAATGTGCATACCTATGACACATAAATTCCATGTCTAATTTTCTGTCCTACAAACCTACGAAAAGCTACAGACTTCTGATCAATATCCCCCAAACTATTGTCAATTGTAAGAAGTATGTCCAAAAGAAAAAAAAAGAATCAGAAATCTGTTCAAAACCAGCAGATTTTAAAGAACTTATTATCCCCTCACCCACCTCTGTTCTGCTATAGCAACACTGGAAGACTGCAACTAGGAAAGAGAGCAAGCCTAACTCCCACCTCAAATCTTGTCTCTCAACTACAGGGTATGATGAAGTCATTTAAAAAATATATTTAAAGGAGACTGAACCCTTAGGTGAAAGACCCCAATAAGTTATTTCCCTAAAATAGACAGTAAATAAAGAATTTGGAATGAGTTGCAGTGGAAAGATGTGAAATCTCTTTCTTTGGGTCTTCTTAAAATTATCACATTCCCACATATGTCTGCAGTGTTTTAAATATTTTCCATTTATGTAGTAAACATTGAAAGACAGAAAGACAGAGGTTATTTCCAACTAGATGTTATCCTTTCCCCCCAATGGAACTATGCTTTCCTTTCTGGACACATGAGCTCTCCTTTTTCGAGTCTGAGATTGGAAGTTCTCATGGTTGAATTGTTAACACATTTATCTTTATTTGGGTTGAGTTTGATCCAGCTACTCTGAAGACTATGGTTTCTTCACTAAAAATTGCTTCCATTGTAGATTTATCACCTGGTTGGCAAACGCTGGATAACTTCAGGCACAAGAACATTACTCTGAACCTGGGTGTGGTCAGTGAGATAGAAACCAACATTATTTTTTCCTTCATGATATGAAATATACTCTATCTTTACTCCCAGGGTTTTGTCCAAAAAACTCATAAAACATAAATTGACTCTGCCCTTCAGACTCCCATGCTCTCCTCCAGTCTACACAGCAAAGTCTAAGTTCAATTACACCAAGACTGATGCCAAATTTCAAAAAACGAGAGCACCCTCCATTTCTGCTAGTGCCAGGTGTGTTGTTCCAGGTGCACAGAAGTATCTTAAAAAGTCTTAGTAAATCTCATTCTACAATAAATAATTACCCAACAAGTTCTCTCTGGACCAGGGTATACTAAGCCAGTGTCTGCTTTCTATTGCAGGCAAAGAAGTTTGTGGTCTTTCATGGAGCTTCGGTTTACCAACCTGGAAATGGCATTCATTTTATTGGCTTTTGTTATCTTTTCCCTCTTTACTCTGGCTTCCATCTACACTGACCCGGATGAGAGGAATGAAGGTAAACAGAGAGAGCTCTTCATAAGAGTCCCCATTTCCTTTCCCCACCCAAGCATCTTTCCCTATGGTTTGATTTGGTTTAGTTTCTATTCTGTATGTGAGAATGAGTTTGTTTTGGGGTGTGCTGTGTGTGTGTGTGTGTATGAGAGAAGGGAGACAGAGAGACAGAGAAAGAGAGTTTTATTAAATAGCCTGAAATATCTACTGTGGCATTTTACCATTATTTATTAAGAGAGGTTTGGAAATGGAAACGATTATTCACATGACTTTTAATCCCAGAATTTTGCAGGTCTTATGCCCTGAATTTTATATCTATATCTATATCTATATCTATATCTCTCTATATATGTATATGTATATATATAATTTTTCTTTCACCATCCTCCCATCACTGCCCCTCATCCCTGTCCCCCATCAGAAACTTAAAATGTGCAAAAAGCACAATATCTTTCAAAGTCATTAAAGGTAATTTTCACAGGCTAAATGCAAGTTCACAAGAAACAAATTCCATTATCGTATACATATATGGTGTGTGGAGGTGTGCGCTTTTGTTCAACTATAAATAAGAAGGAAAAGAATTAAAGGTTTTTTCCTAATGAGCTCTTGTCAAAGCCCAAACTTTCAAAAAAAATGTAGAAGCGTTTAAAAAACTCAACACCACATGTTTGCTTATTGCCAGTCATAACAATTATTAGCAATAATATGTAATTTAAATGGCAGTTCTTGGTATTTCACTGTAGTTCAGGTCCTACCAAATTTCACACAAAATTAATGGTGACTGACCATTTTTGAGGGCAAAAATTATATATGTATATATATATATATATATATATATATATATATATATATATATTTATATATATATATATATGGCATATGGTAAGGAAATAATATATGTTTGTAGAGAATAAGATAAAATCATAAAAAGAAATCTGTGCTTCCTAAAATTGTGATACCTCTCCATGAATTTTTGGCTGTGAAAGAAGTGCTCTCTGTAAAAGACAATAGTATTCTCTGTCTTATAAACATACTACACTTACAGAAGTAGAAAACAAGAAGCCACAGTAAACAGACATTTAATTTCTGCTGACATGAAGATTGGGAAGCATAACTGGAGTCCGTAAAGTCTTTTCCATGCTCCATATTGTTTTAGTTTAAAATGGGTTTGGCTGAAAGAAAGAGTAAGAGCAAAATTGCAGTTACTTTAACTAGATGATAATGTCTTTCTCTCACACATAAAGGAAGCCTGGGGGTAGAAGTTCCCTCCTGACACGACTCCCTGGTATCCTGGACCCAGGCCACACTGTCTTGGTTCCCTCCCATCTCCTATGGCAGCTCCCATGTCCGGCACTGACCCAGCTGGCCCATCTTCCACTATCATCTATGCATGCCTGTCAGCAAGAAGAAGCAAGAGGGCACACCTCTGTCTTTTAAGAGCGCTCCCAGAACCTACACTCACCACTTCCCTTTGGCCAGAATTTAGTCCACGGACATACCGAAAGGAAAGCTGGGAAATGTCATAGTTATTCTGGGAGGCGTGTGTGGAGCAAAAACTTTGGGTTTTGTTCCTAAAGGAAGAGGGGTACAACCAGCAGTGTCTGCCAGACCCGTAGACTCCTAACCATGCATTCACTACGGGGCTGGTAGTCATGAAATTGGGGAATATTTGAGCTAGAAGGAATGTTAAGAGAGTATCTGATTTACTGATGCTTAACCAGAACTGAATATCAGAAAGGCACCTCATACTTGGGGCCCATCACAAACCCAGCAAATACGCATTTCTGGGTGTCCCACCTGGCCACGTGTCTTTAAACAAGATCCCCTACCCCCCCCCCCCATTTTTCTAGCTTTCTTCTCTGGTTAAGAAGCATTGACCAACTATTCATGTTTCAGATGTGACAACAGAGACCCACAAATGTTTAGTGAGTTTCTCAGGGGCTCAGTTAATTAGCAGAAGAGCCAAAACTAGAGCACAGACTCCCCGTTGCAGGTTCCTGCCCCCTCTCTGCACTCCCATGACTCCTGAGTTATGATCCATGGACACAGACAGCCAGAAGACTGGGCCAGTCATAGACATTGACCTTTCCTTTACACTTCTGTATTCCGTTTTTCATAAGTTCCTTTTTCTTCTGCTCTATTCCTCCTATATCTGAGGTCTACTTTCCAAGCTAAAGCAATTCCTCCATTTGAATACTGTTCACTAACAGAACTAGACCCAGCTGCCCAAGAATTCTCATCGAAGAACACCCTTGCTTCCCTTCGTGACCACCAGGTCGGTGCCAAGCACAATTTTGCATGAAAGTACAAAATGTATACACTTTCCTAAATGTGGTAAGACCCAGGAGTAAAACCCACCTTCATTAAAATTGCAGGGCTATTTTCATCTCCTTTCTGGCACAAGCAGAGAATTGCAGGAGCCACAAAAATAAACTTAAGAGAGGCAGATTTAATTTCACATGTGTATTTAAAATCTGATAGACTCAGCTATGGGCAATGGAGAATCTAAATCTGAATGGGACTCAGCTCCTATGTCAGGGAGCTGATTGTCTCATGGAGGATTCAGTTGTATAACCAGAGCCGACCCAGTGAATGGGCTACCAGAGTTTTCAACTAAGGAGGATGGGGTCAGAACGGAAGCTCTTCCTTGAGGGTATTGCGGTGGGCTTCACGGAAGAGGTGGCCACCCTGATGCAGGTGATATTGACAGAGTAGGGTGGGTGGGGTGCATTCTAACTAAGAATACAGCTTAAGGAAAATTACCTGACCGAAAAAAATGAAATGTATAAGAGGACAAATCAGCTATGGTTTGGAATGTACCTTAAGTCCAACAAGGAATTGAACAGAACTGATCATTGGCCAGAATCTTCTCAAGTCCTTCAGAGGTCAGAAGACGAACAAAGCATTTTAACAGGGAGTCTCTTAAACTTAAGAGATGGGTGCCTCTGACCTCAGCCTCCCACGTGAGAGCAAAGGCTCTCAAGCTCTAACTTGCACATAAGTCACCTAGAGATTTTATGAAAAAGTAGACTACTGTTCAGTAGGTCTGGGTGGGACCTGAGATTCTGCATTTCTAAGAAGCTTCCAGGTGACGACCATGGTCTAGAAGACGAGCCCAGCCACAGATGTGACGCTTGCAGGACCCAGGGGGCCAAGCTCATCTGTGTGCAGCAGGGGAGGTGGGAGCTTGGCTACGTGGCTGGGCGTCCACGTTCCGTCCCGTAAGCAAGTCCCTACAGGACACGGGGCAGACCCAGAGCTGGAGGGCAGGGCCTCAGCCTCCAGCACAGCGCAGTCTTGCCTCAGGTCCTAACGTGTCAGGAGTGGGTGGATTAAGGTTTAAGAAAATATTTTATATGTTTAGAAGAGTTGAGAGTCATTCTTATTTTTTTAGGGAAGAAATTGTATTTAATTAGATTAATTAATTCATCATTTTAAGTTGAAGTATAGTTGATTTACAATGTTGTGTTAGTTTTAGGTGTACAGCACAGTGATTCATATATATATATTCTTCTTCAGATTCTTTTCCATTATAGGTTATTACAAAATATTGAGTATAGTTCCCTGTGCTATAGAGTAGGTCCTTAGTGGTTATGAGAGTCACTCTTTAAACATCAGAATCTTGGAGTGTACAGTGAAGGGAGGCCGAGCGCCTCCGCGAGCTCCTCTCTCTCCACTTTCCCATAGAGAAGCCCTGACTGGCCGCTGAGGGCGAGCCACACACACGCCCTCGCGCCCGGCGAACCCGCACGGTCAGTATCATAGGACACAGGCTTTGCCGCAGTTCATCTTCCTCCCTGTGTACTTTCCGTTTGCCTTCCTGGAATTCTGCTGCATCACAGAAGCTGGAAGTTCTGATGTTCCATTGAACTCACGATGGAAAGTCTTGACTTGACCGGTCAGAGTAATGAAAGGCAGTCATAGAAATAAAGATTATTCCGCAGAAGGAGAAGGAGCTGGAAAACGACCAAAACGAAAGTGCCTTCAGTGGCATCCATTGCTAGCAAAGAAACTTCTTGACTTTTCAGAAGAGGAAGAAGAGGAAGACGAAGAGGAGGATATTGATAAGGTTCAACTTCTTGGGGCCGCTGGTCTAGAGCAAGATGGTGAAACTGAAGATGATGAATCACCAGAACAGCGAGCCCGGAGACCAATGAATGCATTTCTCTTATTTTGCAAACGTCATCGCTCTCTTGTACGTCAGGAACACAGGAACAGGCTTGATAACCGAGGTGCTACCAAGATACTAGCTGATTGGTGGGCTGTTCTCGATCCAAAGGAAAAGCAGAAATACACAGACATGGCCAAGGAGTATAAACATGCATTTATGAAAGCAAATCCTGGCTACAAATGGTGTGCTACCACAAACAAGCCTGTGAAATCCCCAACATCCACTGTCAATCCACGGGAGAAACTATGGGCCTTCCCATCTGACTCTTCAAGAGCCTTGCCAAGCCCCAAGAAAACAAAGCCTGAAGAAATGCCTCAGCTTAACTTTGGGATGGCTGATCCTACTCAGATGGGAGGCCTGAGCATGCTGCTTTTAGCTGGAGAACATGTTCTTGGTACACCAGAGATATCCTCTGGCACTTGCAGGCCTGATGTTTCAGAATCCTCTGAATTGCGTCAGGAGTCACCATTATTTCAGTTTGCCGAGATATCTTCAGGTACCTCCCACCCTGATGTTCCGTCAAAACAATGTCAAGCATCAGCCTTGTTTCAGTTTGCAGAGATCTGTTCGAAGACTTCACAGTTGGGCGGTGCTGAACCTGTAAAACGCTGTGGAGAGTCTGCACTCTTTCAACTGGCAGAGATGTGCCTGGCATCAGAGGGGGTGAAAATGGAAGAATCAAAGCTAATAAAAGCCAAAGAATCAGATGGCGGAAGAATTCAAGAACTGGAGAAGGGCAAGGAAGAAAGAGAAATGAAAATGGAGAAAATAGATGAAGCCAGGTTCCAGAAAGAAGCAGAATTTGAAAAATCAGCTAAGGAAAATGTAAGAGATTCTAAGGAATTAAGAAATTTTGAGGAGCTGCGAATGGATGATATAATGGGTATAAAAATGGAAGCTCCTAAAGCAATTAAAAAGGAAGAATTAGAGGAAGATCAAAAATGTAGTCACTTCCCTGATTTTTCTTACTCTGGCAGTAGCAAGATAATAATAAGCGATGTTCCCAGTAGGAAGGATCACATGTGCCATCCTCATGGCATTAGGATCATCGAGATTCCCACAGCGTTAAGCAAACCAGAAAAGCTAAAAAAGGAAAAGAAGAAAACCAAAATGGATCGACAGGGAAATGATAAATCCACACCCAAGAAGACTTGCAAAAAGAGGCAGTCCTCGGAATCTGATATCGAGAGTGTCATGTACACCATTGAAGCTGTTGCAAAGGGAGACTGGGGCATCGAGAAGCTTGGAGATACCCCTCGCAAGCAGGTGCATACATCCTCGAGTGGCAAGGGAAGCATTTTGGATGCCAAGCCACCAAAGAAGAAAGTGAAATCAAGAGAGAAGAAAATGTCAAAGGAGAGATCCTCAGACACCACCCAAGAGTCAAGACCTCAAGATTTTATCAGTATTTCTGCCAGCAAGAACATTTCTGGTGAGGTCCCAGAGGGTATAAAAGCAGAACCTTTGACCCCTACGGAGGATGCATTACCACCCAGTCTATCGGGACAGGCCAAGCCTGAGGACAGTGAGTGTCACAGAAAAATAGAGACTTGTGGCTCCCGGAAATCTGAGAGGTCTTGCAAAGGTGCTCTTTATAAAACCCTGGTGTCTGAGGGTATGCTCACCTCTCTGCGAGCTAATGTTGGCAGAGGGAAACGAAGGTCAGGAAAAGGAAAGTCCTCTGATCATGAAGAGTGTTGGCATGAAGAAAGCTGGACATTTCACCAGAGTGGGACCAGTGGAAGCAAGAAGTTCAAGAAGACAAAGCCAAAGGAAGACTCTCTCCTTGGCTCAGCAAAGTTGGATGAAGAATTTGAAAAGAAATTCAACAGCCTCCCTCAGTATAGTCCTGTTACATTTGACCAGAAATGTGTACCTGTCCCAAGAAAAAAGAAGAAGACCGGACATATGTCCCCAGAACCGACCCAAACCAGCAAAGGTCCTTTCCAGTCTCAGAAAAAGAACTTATTCCACAAAATTGTCAGCAAATACAAGCACAAAAAGGAGAAGCCTAATGTTCCGGAAAAAGGAAGTGGGGATAAATGGTCAAACAGGCAACTCTTCTTGGCTGCCATTCACCCTACAGAAGCCATATTTTCAGAAGACAGAAACACCACAGAGCCTGCTTATAAGGTTACAAATGCCCCATCCATTCCCAACACTCCAGAGCCAACAAGGGCGCAAGAACCCTTGGTGGGCAGTCAAAAGAGAAAAGCAAGGAAAACCAAGATCACACACCTTGTCAGGACAGCAGATGGCCGGGTATCACCAGCAGGAGGTACTTTGGATGACAAACCAAAGGAACACCTGCAGAGGAGTCTTGTTAAGGTGACCGAGACAGGCTGCAATGACGCATGCTCACACAACCAAGAGGCCACGGAGACGCGGAGCAGCACCCCGGAGATGCCCGCCGTGTCTGCGTTCTTCAGCCTCGCTGTGCCGGCCGAAGTGGCTGCCATGGAACATGCATAGAAGTCAGAGATCAACTCCGCTCCCCCATGATGGACAGCCAAAAGAAATGCCCCCGACTCCTGTACTTATTTCTTGCGCTGACCAGTGAAGCGCCCTTTAATTGTAAAACATTGTGCTTTACCTACTACCCTAGCCTTGTCTTTATTGAGAGATGCTAGTGAGTCCATGTGGTGGCAAATAGAGACAGCAAACAAGTGCTTGTTGCCCTACACGGACCAGATTCACTTGAAGCAGAAGTTGGCACCCTGGGCCAGTTTGTTCTTTCAGAACCCAGAGTCTTTGAGGGTGATGTTTTCTGTCTGATAATGAGCAGAAATGGGATGATCCTAGAGCTTTGCTTTCTATGGAAGGCTTTTGATGGTAATAGGTGGTAACTTGGTAAAAGGCTGCCTTTACTGTAGCTCATCCAGCATCTCTTTTACCAACCAGAGAGTGTGAAACTAGTTTCATATATTACCTAGTTATTCTTTCAAAACAAAAACCAAAAGCAAAAAAACAAAAACTGACACACTGCACTAGTTATTATTAGATATTCTTAGTCTTTTTTGTACATGGAGGTTTATGTTCTAAGATGGTTTTTATAATAGGCTATACCTACATTTACATTGTAGAATAATATTAAAAAGCCTCTTCCAGAGACTCCCAAACAGCACGGGCAGGCAGATGTACCGCTGTTAGCGGTGTATGCTCGGCCTTGTGGTCCATATATTCTGCACTTTTATATTTGCCACCAGAGTGGTAGTTTGCTGGCACAAAGAGAAAGAGAGAGAAGAAGAAAAATTACAGTTCTTACAAGCAGAATTTTTTTCTTAGCCTGGAGTGACCAAGAAGAATTTGCTTGGGTCCATTTGTGGCGAATATTTTCCCAGACAGGGGAAGAGTCCAGCAGATTACAGATTACTGATGTTTTCATGCCTTGAGGATTCTTTTATTTTTACACAAGGGTCTGAGTGACCAATGGATCGTTCATACAGACAAAAAAAGAAAAACAGTATTCAGAAGTGACCTTAGGATTACTTCACTATTCAGAACACGTTGAAGACACACTCACTTTGTGTGGTCTTTGAGCTACAGCCCCTTTACATCCATCCCAGACAAACTGGACAGGTAGCAATTGCTATGCACAGCCTAATTGGCACTGCAGGTTTTTAGAGCCATTTTGTGTTTTTGTGGTTACGGACGTATTGATGATGGAGGTGTGCCTGACCAGAGTGGGACTCACAGTTATAGATCCACCTGCAAGTTTCCTGTTTCCTTTTCATGTTTTGTTGCTTTTGAACATAAAACCAACCATACATATGCCAGTGCAACTGGATTAACTGGCTTAGAACGTTCAAAATATTGACTCCACCACCTGACGTTCACAGTATCTTGTTTCTTAGCAACAGATGCAAAGTGATAAATCAAAATTCGTCGGCGGCTACAGATTTTACAGGGTATTTGTTCCATAGCACAAAGTATTTCCCCACTCTTGCATCACAGCACAAACTACCAACTTTTAAGTATTGGATTCCAGCAATAATTTTTACTGGTTTTCTAACTGGCGGAATTTTGATAGTGTTAGTTCAAGTTTGAAACTTTTGAATTAGATCTCTAAATGGTGACAGTTTACAAGGTTTTATCTAGCTATCTTATTTATACTTGACTGAATTGTAATGATGATTTTTTTTCTCATCGTAATTTGACCTAATAGCCATACAAAAAA
This sequence comes from Mesoplodon densirostris, assembly GCF_025265405.1. Taxonomy (NCBI): domain Eukaryota; kingdom Metazoa; phylum Chordata; class Mammalia; order Artiodactyla; family Ziphiidae; genus Mesoplodon; species Mesoplodon densirostris. The sequence continues at coordinate 210,201,727 of NC_082661.1, forward strand.
ATGACTCTATTAGTACTGACTAGGTTTAGCTTTTCACGGTTGTAGATATTACTTCAGTTTCGGTGATGGAAAATATGTACAACATACTAACAGAATTGAAAAAGAACAGAGAGATTTGGGCTTTTTTTTTTTCAAAGCAGGTAAAGACGGCATCAGGGCATTGGAACGGTGTCCTCAAAAATGCTTATTCCTTGTGGGCATGGAGGAAGAAGGAATTAGTAAGCAAGGTTAATCAGAGGCAGAAGCTTAGCCCCATTCACACAGAAATAAATCAGGTGAGCAACCCTAGATTTTAGCATGATATTTTTACTACGATGCTGTTGTATTAATATTTTCTAAATTTCGAAACACAAAGTGAATGTTTGAAAATTGCTGGGTCCCAGTGTTGGTGGCTGTTGGAGTTTCTGGACCACTTGCTAGCAGTGATTTAAAAATTATAATTAGCTAAAATCCAAAAAAAAATAAAATCAACAACAAAAGTTGTTTGGTGCAGAACATGCACCTTGACAATGGCACTAACTTGTTATTCTCTAGAACATGTTAGAATAGGTCTATTTTTGCCAGTGCCCTCTCCTCCAGTCCTCTGATTACATTTCACTAGAGTTCCTTAACAGAGTGCTGTATATTCATGGGACGTTTTTTAAAAAGAAGCAAAACAAAAGATGACTTTTTTCTATGTGATTAATATATCTTACTTGATCTGCTTTTCCTCAACCTCAGTGGCTTTTCCCTTAGGCAGGGGTCGTGGTGGAGGGCAACCTACTGGATACGACTGTTCTCAGATACTTTAGAAAAAAAAAAAAAACCCACCTTTTTGTAGACATGCTTAATTTTTAAGCGGTTAGGCACTGAGTGTAGCAGAAATCCTGCCAAGCTTTGTAGTCTTTTAGACCCTCACCTTGTCATTTCTCTGAGTAATGTCTTGATTTCAAAAATAGTGCTTTTCTTATGCCCTGAATCCACTGGAGAGGGGTGTTGGTATTTTCAGGTAACAACATTTGTGAGCACACATATTGCAGACCAACATGTAACACCCTCCCCCATTTATCATTTTCATTTCACTTCTGTCATTCTTTTTTATTTTGGAAAATCATATTGCTATGGTGTGTACCTTAATCTGCCAGCAAACACCATCTACACTAACATTTGTCCCACAAGCATCCTCAAGAGAAAAAGTTGTTGCACCTTATGTATATCTCAAGCGAACCAAAATATGATGCTCTTCTGCCTTTGTTTTATTCTAAATTGTTGTATCATATCTTTCTGAAACCATTCTGAATCTAGTTGAAATTCTCAATATTTATGCTTTTACCTTAATTTCTAGATTCAAACCTGTATATAAATCTTTGGAACAAAATTGTCCTAGCCCTTCTCTGTGTTGCTGGAAGTGGATGATTTAGTCTCAGATGGAGACACAGTACTGTTCCAGTTTTCTTTAGCCTTTTATTTATTTAGTTATTCTGGGTATTTTCCTATGTAATTTTGAAGTGTGTAGAGTATACTATAGTTACTGAAGCTGCAGCTCCAAGAAGCTGAGTGAAAGAGAGAAAATACTGTAAGACGCCCTTCTTAAGTGTTTATTTGTTTGGATAACTGTAATGAGGCCAGGAAAAGGCAAAAGGTCCCACAGCCACTTTGAAGACACAGGTTCTTATCCCCAAACTAGGTTAGGTCCCAGATTTTAGATGAAAATGGTGAATTCTTTAAAGCCCTCTTTTTTAAAAGGATATATCATACCATTGTAATTCTGACAGTCTTTTCCCCCCCGAAAATATATTTATTTAATTCCGTCAGATGAGCTTTCTACCAGTGCCCCCTCAAAGCCATGCTCAACTCATTCCCACGTTATCACTGTTATTATAGTTCCTGCCATTCAAACTGCTGCCGAGAAAAAAAGTGATCGAACACTGTGAACAAAATGAAGCATCTGAACGGGTCTGGTTATTTAGAATCCAACTTGTGTAATCCCTGTCACTCTCTTATCAAGTCAGATGCTACTCTGCCTGAGTCATAGAAAATTTTGTTTGCACTCTGTAGTCCTTGGCTCATCCTCTGGAAATGTTTGCACCTATGTAAAATCTCAAGCAGATTATAAATCGATACAGCACTAGGAGTAAGCTGAAAACTGAATGACATGTTTTGTTTATACAGTTCCGGGGGAGGGATGGGGAATATCAAGTAGCTCTGTTCCAAGTTTGGCATTTGGCATTAATGTGAAGCAGTGGGACCATGCTGCCTGCTAAACTACTGTATGAATCCTAAGTGTTCTGGAGACCAGCAGCTGGAGGCTGGAGGCCAGCATCCATACAGCAAAGGGGAAGCGTCGCCGCTTCTTGGGGGAAAAGGAAGGAAGTCGTGCAAGGCCTGGAGTCATCATTTGTAAAGGGGAAGTCGGGGTGTACGTGATGCTGTGAGAAGGTTCACCTTTGATTGCACTGCTCCACAGAGCCCTCAGATAAGGCCAATCCTAATGGGCTACCTCGGCTTTAACGGTTAATTTCAGTAAGTCCTGTTTCAAAGGTTTGTCTTTTTTTGCTTCTACCGTCAGGGCCACTGTTTTCCACTGCAGTGTTTTGACTTCCCAAACCACCTTCTCCAGAGAGAACAATGTATTGCTGAAAATGGGCAGTAGAAGCAAATGCTCTTATTACATTTGACCTATAAAGTATTCAGAGTGACTGCTAGGTGGGAATTAAAATTTAGCTTTCCCCACATAGGATCTTGTTTTGCACCTTATAAAGAGTGTACTAATTGTTAATTAGGTGTTGCTTTTATTTAGACAAGCATTCCCAAAGAATTAGATTTGGATTTTGTGTTTCTTTGAGTTTGGGGATTTTTTATTTTACAGTTATCTTATTTAGATTGACTAACCTCATACTTACAATAAAAAAAGAAACAGTGGTTCAGTTCATCTTACCAGATATGTCTGGTGATGTATTAAGGGTTTGATGGACTGCTTTGCTTTTATATAGTTTGGAAGTGATAGTGAAGTTTATTATACCCCATATTAAATGACCTTGTCCTTTTCACTGGGGACATTATCTTACATTTTAGAAAAAGAAGCAGCAAAGGAGTGAACAAGACAAGTACATTTGATTCCCCTCATACACGTCCATCTGTTTGTGCTATGCTTTCCTTAAAAATATCAATATACATTTTCTTCACACATACAAAAAAGTTTCCTCTCCTGGCCAAATTTTATTTGTGGTGGTATGATTTATACTAATAATGGAAAAGAAGAAACCTTGTACTTAGAAGTTCGGTGGCCACTGTTTCCTTGTTGCTGTCAGTGGTCAAAATTGATCCTGCCCTTAATTTGATCTTTATGCACAGAATTAGTCATTGTGAAAATTACTACTCTTTCCAAAGATTTTCTAATAACTTGGGCCAGGACTGGTTACCGAGCAGCAAGGCCCTAATTCCATGCCTCCACACCCTACCACTGAACCGCACCACACGTCTTACCTCACAAGCTCTAACCTCAATCACAGAGGCACGCGTTTCGTGGACTAACCATGACCTCCCCTGGCAGCCTCAGGGGAGTGCTCATGTCCCCTGACACCTCACTTTAGTGCCTCAGCTTGTAGCGGCAGAACTGGGGTGGGGGAGGTTTGTGATCTGGAGCTCAGCACATGCTCGGCAACATGTTTCTCATTTCCTTAGCACTCGTGGCTTGCTCTCAGGAATCTGTCGAAAAGGAATAAAAACCACCTGAGAGTCCATATTACCAGATTATGAACTTTTCCAATAGGTTTGAATTGCTTACTTACCTATTATAAATTAACTACAGCTTCATTTGGCCACGAGGTCTTAAGTCTGTTGACAGTTTTCAGCATGACAGAATCGCTCATTTTTCTTGCTTTCAGAAATTGGTATGGTTCTCTTTAGAGTTGATGTAAACGTGCCATGTAATAAATGATTTCCACTTAATGGTACAACAGAATTATTGCTTTCTTAGATGTATGTGTAGTAAAAGTCAATATACACATTTATATAATTTCTTTCTTCAAAATCTTATACTTAATTTGATATTTCTAAAAATTGGACATGTAAGTCATGTGTATAACATGCTAAAGTACTTTAACTGTGATCTTAAAACTGAATAAAAAATATTTAATGAAAAATCAGAATATTGGGCTTCCCTGGTGGCGCAGTGTTTGAGAGTCCACCTGCCGATGCAGGGGACGCGGGTTTGTGCCCCGGTCCGGGAAGATCCTACATGCCGTGGAGTGGCTGGGCCCGTGAGCCATGGCCGCTGAGCCTGCGCGTCCGGAGCCCGTGCTCCGCAACCTGAGAGGCCACAGCAGTGAGAGGCCCGCGTACTGCAAAAAAATAAAAAATAAAAAAAAAACTCAGAATATTTTAGTATTGCAAGAGTTCTGCAGCTCTTAATAGTTTGTAAATCCACTATCTCATTTGTAATTAACATTCTCAATTCTCTTACTCTATGCCTTTTTATAAGGGAATAGTTAAGACAACTTTCTTTGTTGAAAAGGGTATAAGGTATGACAAAGCCCTCAGATATTTCAGGAAATTGTATTTATTGAGAAACTGACCAAGAACCCACATTTTTCCCTGTTACTGTAAGAAGTCTCCAGAGAAAGATTTTCAAAGACTGTCAGTTCAGTTCTTCTCACTGGAAGAAGTCTGGCTATTTTGATCCCTAACTGAATTTACATAGATCATCTACATTTGACCTTTCAGAGGTACTTAAGAAAATTGCTTTTGTTCTGGACCATATGATATATTTTAAAATTTAAAGTTGAAACATAACATATAGTGCTTCTTTGCAAATATGAGTCCAAATAAGAACAGAAATCAGTCACTGTAGAAAAACATGTAGCCCACAGAAATCTTGACTGGGCAAGGAAATTTCATCTACCACCACCGTGATCAAAAGCATGATCGCATGTGGACTTTCTTTTATTTATTTATTTATTTGGCTGTGTTGAGTCTTCATTGCTGCATGCAGGCTTTCTCTAGTTGCGGCGAGCAGGGGCTGCTCTTCGTTGCGATCTACGGGCTTCTCATTGTGGTGGCTTCTCTTGTTGCAGAGCACGGGCTCTAGGCATATAGGCTTCAGTAGTTGTGGCTCCTGGGTTTAGTTGCTCCATGGCATGTGGGATCTCCCCAAACGAGGGCTCAAACCCATGTCCCCTGCATTGGCAGGTGGATTCTTAACCACTGCGCCACCAGGGAAGCCCCCCATGGACTTTCTAATCACACCAACAGGTTCTAGCATTACATGAGCATCCAGAATTAGTCATGCCAGGATCGTGTCGCTTTCCTTTGAGAGTCATAGGTGCTTACATCAGTGCCATATTGTCTATCTTCAAATTAATAAAATTTTTGTAACTTGATCATTACAGAATTAACTTAGATGGTGCCTCTCCAAAGAAGTTTTAAGAATCCACTCAACCTGAAAAAAATAATGGTCGTCTCATCTTCATGACTTAAAAATCGAGAAAAATAAATGTTACATAATGGTAGTGGAACTAGAATGAAGTAGGGCTGCTTTTTCCCAGCCCAGGACACTGTTTCCTGGAAGACCTGTCTCACTGTCAGCATAAAAACACTGATGATAGAAATGTTTATTAGGTGCCTTCCATGTAGAAGACAAGATGCCAAGCACTTTAGATGTATTATTGTGTTTAATCTTAAAATAACCTTATGAGAGAGGTAATAATAACTTCACTGTTTACAAGTGAGGACCTTGGAGCTCTAACCTTGACCTCAGACCACTCAGCTAGTGAGTGAAGATCCCAAGTGAGGCTCTAGTTCACAGGATCCAGAACCTTGTGCACTTTCCCTCCAGATTCCCTTGAAAAAGTTATTTGCTTTTTAAAAAATGCATACACCTCTCTTTTTTCCTACAAAGAATTTAAATTGGCTAAAAATCTATAACAAGATAAAACTAAATTTCCAATAAGTAGATAAAGAAATCCAGGCAAAGGGAACAATAAAAGTAGGAAAAATAGAAAGTGGGTAGTCTTGGTGAGGAGAAGGCTAGCATCTCGTTTCAGCAAAGAGTACAAATTGTGTTATTAAGATTCCTGCGTTCATGTCCTGACACTGCCATTGGTGACTGTGGGATTTAGGGAAAATTACACAAATTCTCAAAGCCTTCATTTTTTATGTACTAGGTATAATAATGACACCTGTCTCATAGAGTTGAAGTGAGAATTACATGAACTAAAGCATGAAAATGCAGAGGGGTGGCTGCTATTGGAGTTTTGTTTTGAAGTCTTCAAGATTAGGAATATATATATATATATATATATATATATATATATATATATTTTGTGGTACACGGGCCTCTCACTGTTGTGGCCTCTCCCATTGCAGAGCACAGGCTCCGGATGCGCAGGCCCAGCGGCCATGATTCACAGGCCCAGCCGCTCCAGGCTTGTGGGATCCTCCCGGACCAGGGCACGAACCCGTGTCCCCCGCATCGGCAGGCGGACTCTCAACCACTGCGCCACCACGGAAGCCCAGGAATTTTTTTAAAAAATATATTTATTTTATTTTTTGCTGCGTTGGGTCTTCGTTGCTGTGCGCGGGCTTTCTCTAGTTGTGGTGAGCGGGGGCTATTCTTTGTTGCGGTGCCTGGGCTTCTCATTGCGGTGGTTTCTCTTATTGTGGAGCACGGGCTCTAGGTGCACAGGATTCAGTAGTTGTGGCTCGCAGGTTCTAGAGCGCAGGCTCAGTAGTGGTGGTGCACAGGCTTAGTTGTTCCACAGCACGTGGGATCTTCCCAGACCAGGGCTCGAACCCGTGTCCCTTGCATTGGCAGGCGGATTCTCAACCACTGCGCCACCAGGGAAGCCCCAAGATTAGGAATTTAATAGAACAATGAGGTTCATCCTGAACTAAAGGAAAATATTTACTGCAGAACCCAGAAAATGTTTACTCTGTCAGTCCACACACTGAGTCAACATATATGTTTTAAATATCCAGCAATACAACATATTCAGTGCCAATCAACTGCAAGATGACATCACATGGAAAGGATAAAAACCTGATGTCAGGGAACGGTAAGGACTCCACTGACAAATGAACATTTAATAGAGTTAGACTGCTTACCAAATGTAGAAGAGGATATACAGAAACTTCAAAAAGGAATAAAGTGAGCATCAAAAGACTGAGACATCTCAGAAAATTGAAGAAGTCTTGAATAGTTTTTGCAAATGGTATCTTCCATCAAATTGTGCTATGAAAATCACAAGTAAAGTGTGTTGTATGAAGCTATGGCTTCAAATCAATGCCTCATCCATTCTTTGTGCTAAAATTAGCTTACAGCTGCAATTATAACTTGCCTTTTATTAAATAAGTGATTCAGCAAATTTATTTTTATTATTTTAAGTGTCATTTTTCAAGATAAATGTCCATTCAAATTATTTTTTCTGTCTTCTATTAAATTTTGCCCTGAAAGGAGATCCATTTTAAATGATCATTTTCAGTATTAAGTAGTCTTAGATTAAAAAGAAGTTTCCTGTTACAGAATTCTGCACTCATCAGCGTTAACCACCATCAATTATCATCCAAGAAATTAGCTGGATTCACGCTCTGCCCATTTGTAGGAAGTGGGTGTGAAATTTGGTCCTGTGCTTTCTTTAAAGCCAATCCAGAGGAGAAAACTGACAATGTTGAAGTTAACCTGAGCTCTCAGGTAGGAAATTCCCCAAGCTTTTGTTTTCCAAAATCCCCTCACTCTTGTGTTCCAGGAAATGGCTGACCGCAAAGAGCAACCTTTCCCATACTATGTGAGAAAGACTCACTGGCCACTCTTTCTCGTGACCCCCAGAGACTCTTGAGGACCCCGTTGTTTACCTATGGCAGGGACAAACACAGACCTTTCCCCTTTTACCTGCACATGCTGGCAAAGACAGACAGCTCCTTGTTCTTTGTCTCACGGATGGCTTAGCTGAGATTAGAACTGTTTGTCCCCCCTGCAATTAACTAGACACAGAGATCAACTTTTCCTGCACAGCTAACTGATGGAGACTTCCCTTGATGACAGAACAATGCATAGGGTAAAGCATCCCACCTGGGGCGTCTCCACTCCTCCCTGTGAAGCTAAGGAGAAACCAGCTGCTGAGGCTCCATGATCTCAGATCTGGGCCGCTCTCCCTATTGCAATAGACTGAATCAAATCAGTATCATTGCTTTCTTCGTTACTGTCTTTGACAACGCACAATCTTCTTCCTTATAGGATAATCTGATATGTATATGATAAAAATAAATACTATAGTTGCTAGTTGGAATACAACTATTTCTGGTATGGAAGAAAGAAACAAGAGAACTCTAGTAAACAATCCCATGAGCGACTCTACCTCAGTGGTTTTGAACTTTTTTGGCTGAAATCCACTTCCAGATTCCCTACCCACCCACTTACCCACATGTGCAAAAGTGAAAGTTTCATAAAAAAATACTTAGCCTCACTACAGGTGATATATTTTAATACTTTGTATTCTATTCTATTTTTCTTTTTTTTTAATGCTGATGGCAATCCACCTAATAGACTATGTGACCTATTAAATTCCAATTAAGTACTATCATATTCCATTAAATTCTAATCATTTCTCAATTCTAAATTCACGCAATAGCATCAAGTTTAACAGGGAAGACCATTTTCACAAGCTATATGTCAATCTCCCAGGCAGAAACCTTTGCTAACTTACCATTGCCTAGAGAATAAAGTAAAAATTCCCAAGGCTCTTGGTATTCTTCCAAGTGGGAGGTTTCCACTTACCTACTAATAGTGTCCTCCTCCTTCTCTTCTACCAGAATCTTATTCTTCAAACCTAAATTCATTTCCTTTCTTCTGTATTCACGGTAACTCCAAATGTGCTCTCTTCCTGGGGAATTTCATAACATATCTTTTATATATCATTAATATGGCGCTTATCTTTATCACCTTGTATCTCCCTAGCCTGGCCCTGAGAACTGTTCCCCAGTCACTGGATCACGTGGCCAAGCAAGATGAATCCGCTCTCGTTTATATGTGAGGCAGGCTTTGCCCTGCAGGGAGTAAAGCCACATGCCCATCCTTTCCCCTTCTGTGACACCCAGCATAAGTAGATTAAAACTCAGAGCTAGTTCTGATCCTCTGAGGAGAGATTTCAGTGTCTAAAAGGTGAAAACCAGTAAACCAAGCCTGTGGTGCCTGGAAAAATTCATTATGTTTGTGAGTATAGGAAACGTAACTACAAAATAATGAGAGAGATTTGCGTAATTTGTTATGAGATTGGTTGGCTATTCAGAAAAAATATTTTTATTTCATGTTATCTACAAAAAGACACTACTAGGCATGGAATGAGAATAAAAAATTAACCAATCCCCAGTCTTGCCCTTAAACTTTAGAGACTTACAGGAGAGATGAAATAGGTAGAGAAAAGTAAAAAATAGTAATTCTTGTTCACATCAAAATAACATTCTTTATCTCTGTATGGATTTTTCATAGAAAAAAAGATAAGATAGTAAACCACCAAAAGCATGTTTTAAAGAGAGTAAGAAAAGCCACTTTGTGTGTCCCTTGGAATATCGGATCCATAAGGCAGAGATTGGGTCTGTCTTAGTCACTGCTTCATTCCAGCACTTACAACACTGCCTGGGACATAGGTGGTTCTCAATAATTCATGACTGAATGAATTAATAAATACCTACAGCTGATTTCTTTAGACAGGCTCAACTTGAGTACCAAATAGTATTAGCAGAATACATCATCTTTCTGACTCATTCTCTAGCTTTTCCTACTGCCGCTACTAATAGCTCATATTATTTTATGTATAGTCGTCAGTTAATCCTCATCCTAAACTGATGAGGTAGATATTTCTATGGTACTCTATCTAAAATCCCAAAAGAATACCACTTGGAATGTTGTTTGTGAGCAGGGTCCTGTCCCATGAACTGGTGAATCAACAGAACTGCCATGATGAAGCTGGTTTGTGGACAGAGACAGCCTCTGAAATATTTATAAACCTCCTTCTTGAAAACTCAGTGATAAGGCAGCACAAACGACCTGAGAAAACACAACTCAATAGAGAAAGGCTCTCCGTGTGCTTGACGTACATTGGATCACCCTTCTGTAATGTTCAGGTTTGATATATCCATGAATGGAAAATACATTTTAACCTCAGTCAAATAAAACATAGCTAGGAAGGGTATGCCTGCTGGATAGAAGAAATTATTAATGCATGCCAGAGTCAGGTATGAAGGATTTGTGGATTTCCACGTTTTGTATCATCCAGACAACTGCTTCCTTTTATTTCCTTGAATTATGAAGAATCATTTTCCACCCATTTTATCACCCCTTAGTTTTCAAATTGAACACTGTGAAGCTGGAGCATAAGTTTAGAAGAGCTAAGTGTGACGACCTCCTGATACCTTTAGAGAAGAGCACGGCGTGATGCAGCTATTTCCTGCCCGGATTATATTGTCCACCTGCACCAGGCCCTGTCTTTGAAAGCTGTCTGCTCTAATGACCAATAGGAAGTGATAAAATGTAAGTGACCCATCAGGGAATGTTAAGGATAATCTGGGTAGGTAATGATCCTTCATCAAAGGTGTGTCCAGCCTCCTGACAAACAGGGGCTTCCAACCCCCCCACTACTCCCTCCCCATGCCAGACCCTGTGGGAGCTGCCAGGTGAGAGCCTTGGTGACTCCACCCATGATACAGGGAGCTTGAGAGAAAGAAATTAAGCCCAAGGCTGGTGAGCCACCCTCCTCATTAAGAAAAATTTTAAATTATGTTGAAACCCTTTAGTAAGATCCAAAAACCTTGTTAAGAATTCCTTCACATGTTTCAGCTGCTGTTATCCAGCTGTGTCAGTGTGAGCAAAAAGCCCTATGAAGGATCCTTCCCACCCTTACATCCGAAGAGACTGGATGGAGGGTCAGTAGAAAACAGTGGTTAGAATCTACTTGTTAGAGAGGAATGGTTGGACTCCTGTCCCTGCTACTTGCTCTGTGTGACTTGAGCAAACTGCATAAATGCTCCAAGGCTCACTTTATCTATATAATAGTAATTGGCCACACAAGGCTGTTGTGAAAATTAAAATATGATGAAACATTTAAAACAAGCACTACCTCCTTATTTTAAGAATGAAATCATAGCTGCTGCTTTCATTATTTTATTATTATGCTGTTGTTGTTCTGACTGTTGTTTGGTTTGTGTCTGTAATCAGCTGTCTGTAGGGTGAAACTGTTCATGACTCTGTAACTACCAGCCTGCTGCAGTTAGGGAGACCACTGTCTGCTAAGTTGATGCTTTGCTGTTGTTAATAGAATACTCTTTTGGCATATCTCCTATACATGCTGTCTATTTCCTCCACAGAAGCAGAATTATGTTGTAGTAAGACTCTTTTCTATAGTGATGTATAAGCTATTCTGATTTTATTCTCATTGTGGTTTTTTGTTTTGAAGATCCGTAGCAGAGATGACCTTTCTTCAAAACAAGAAAAGACACCTCCTCTGATCTGGAAAGACTTGCTGATTGGCCAAAAAATAGTTCCCAGTATATATATATATATATATATATATATATATATATATATATATATATATATATATATTTTTTTTTTTTTTTTTTTTTTTTTTTTTTGCGGTACGCAGGCCTCTCACTGCTGTGGCCTCTCCCATTGCGGAGCACAGGCTCCAGACGTGCAGGCTCAGTGGCCATGGCTCACGGGCCCAGCTATTCTGCGGCATGTGGGATCTTCCTGGACCGGGGCACGAACCCGTGTCCCCTGCATCGGCAGGCAGACTCTCAACCACTGCGCCACCAGGAAGCCCCCCAGTACATTTTTGAATTCTAGAATTTAGCTGTCTGTGTCTGTAGAGGATCATTGAACAGATCAAAACAGATCACAAAGAGCAGTGGTTACAGCCCAGTCACGGTTCCAGCCCAGTCAACTCTTACCTAGCCTATAAAGGCCTCCATAGTTACTCCCCTGGACAGCTGGACCCGTGTACGTCACTGTTGATCAGACACCTCGCTGCCCTGACCACAAGCTTTTCAGATACTCCTGAGGCAAAATTCCTGCACATTGCAGTGAATACATAATCTTTTGGGACTGATCTGATGCTAAGAAACTCCTCTTTCTTTTTCACTTCATCCCACTTTGGTCATAGCATGCCATCTCACAGAGAGCCCCATGCACCTAGCTGAAGCAAAGGCAAAATTTTAGATGCTGATAGAATTTGACAGTAGAGCTCTGAAGGGCAGACTATGGCACCTTGTTATCCGTCGTTCACTTAGATGTGGCAGTTTATGGACAAGGAATAGCTGAAGAAATCTCACAAGGTACTCATATCCACATGCATTTCCACTGCAGTGAGATGGACAGTCAATAAATGCTGGTTTTAAAAAATAACAAGAACATTTAAGGCATCAGAAAACTGTCATGGAATTAGCCTACACAGACTTTTGAGAGGAGGTGGATTTGGGGCTGTTTCTTGAGGGAAGAAAAAACACATGGAAAATCATAAAGAGAGAATTCAGGAAACGTGTTTAAGCAGGGTGGTAAAGGCACCACCATTTAAGCGGTAAAGGCAAAAAGATAGATGTGGAAAGTCACAAGCAGTAAACAGCCCGACTTTGCCTGAGCAGGTAGGCTACACCAGAGATAATTCTGAAGCCGCCCCAGAGCTAGAGGTAACATGATAAAGACAACTTTGGCTCTACAGCTATACCATAAATGAGCACCAGGCTTCTATCACGTGGCATGAGATATCAGTGCAGAGTGTAAAAAGAGGAAACTATTCAATCATTTTAAGCAGAGAAGGTAAGAAATCAAATTGGACAAGGATGTTTGTTGAAGCCCTGTTTACAGTGGTGAAAATGGAAACAAGCCAGACATCCACCAATATGGAAAAGACAAATCATAGCAGGTGCACACAGGGGGAGTCCTATGTAGTGGCTGGGAAACCTCCACGTGCACTGTCGCTGAAAAAGCCCACAATGCAGTAAGTGGAGCGGAACACTGCTGAACGGGATGAGATCTGGTTCGTACTTTTAAGTTTACGCAGGTATTTGCGTGTGTGTTTATAAGTATATATATAAATATATATATATATATATATATATATGTATACCTTTATCTGTATGTATATACAGATAAATCAGTCTATTGACCATATTGACAAGGACAGGAACACACAGAAACTGGCAAGAGTGGGTAACTCTGGACGGAGGAATTGGGAGGAGGGGCTTTACACCCTTCTGAACTGATTGACTGTTAACGATTTTCCTCCTAACATGTTATAAATGCTTTCACAGTTCAGTACTCAAACGTCTAGAGCTGTTTGGAGTTTACAAAGTACTCTCACATTTTTCACCGGACTCTCATAAACCTGTGACATTGGCTGGGGAGGCAGGAAGAGCCCTGTGTCCTTCCTTATGTAGGAAATGGAGACACGTGACTTCCTGAAGTTACGCAGCCTGCCCTCTGGCGGCAAAGACCATATGCCCTGACACGAGTGCAGTGACCTGTAAACTCCCAGGTAAGCAGAAGTCTCCGCCCAGAAAGCCCTGTGAACTGATGGTCAGGCAGATAGGATCTCTGGCTCTCCTGCAGAAGATCCTTTCACTGTAATCCCCTGAAACTCTCTCCACACTGCGGTAGCTCCCCTTTTCCTTCTGAACAATCAAAATGTTCATTTATTCATTGAACAAACGTTTGTTGAGCATCTGCTATATACTAGACATTGACGGAGTGGTACTGAATATGCCGTTCAATGGTGCATTTGACAAATATTGATTGAAAGTGTGGTCTGCGTTCACTAAACTAATGTTTGGTTTGGGCGGATGTTGACTCTTTCAATCAATAAAATTGCCCTCATAAAGCTTACATACACAGTGTTGGGTGAATATCTAACCACTACCTATTTTGTTACAGCTATGATAAATGCTAGGAAGAAATACAAAGGGGCGAAGTGCGTATAATATGTAAATTTGACTACACAGAGGAGAGCCAGGAAAACACCTCTGGACAAATGACATATAAGTTGAAGGTTGACGGACTTCAGCGTAAGGCAAGGGCGGAGGAGGAAAGAGAGCCACATTCTTTCTCTGGAGTCACTGAATGGGCAGGCCGTTCAATGGAAAGGGACACAAAGAACTACCCGGACGTCTAGTATGGTTTGATGACCGAGGGTCAGGCAGGGTGGCTGGGACAAAGGAGGTCAGAGCACCAGAGGCCAAGTTCAGGGTCTCTGGTTTTACCCCAGGAGCAAAGGGACAGCAGTTAATGATTTTAAGCTGGGCGGGTAGGGGTGGGGGGACGTGACTAGGTATGCATTGTTAAGAGGTAGCCTGGCAAGACGTAGTCTGGGCAAGGAAGGGTCACTGGATGCGTTTCCACTCAGCACCACTGGGACTCTGAAAGAAATGTCATTGAAAAATAAAAATGAAAAAGAATAATTTCAAAAACCATGAAATCAGATGAGCATAAAGTGAACAGATTTCTCATCTTAGAACAAATTGCTCTGTAGGTTTCATGGATCTGCCAATCAAGAAGGGTGGATTTGAAGATGTCTGTTTGTAAAGGAAAATCACCCCGCAATTATTTCACACTAATCAAACAGCACCGAGTACAATACATTTATCATTTAAGAAAATTCCTACCTTTCTTTCTAGACCTGGCTTACAAATGACAGTCAACAAGTAGCCAAAAGACAGGATCCTTACAGCATCAGGAGCAGTGAGGCAGAAACAGAGTACGGAGTGTGCAGATTTTACCCATGTAATTTGACTTGATACAAGGTTATTCCCCTTTGTACACAATTTGAGTTGTCTGTAAAATAACACATTTGCAAGAATTGATATCTATAGAGCAAAGAACATGATTTTGAGCGCTTACTTCATGCCAAGCCCTTGACATGTTTAGTCCTTGTTCGAGACTCATGACCATGTTGTAAAAATGGATCATCATCTCTGCTCGAGAGATGAGGACAGGAAACTCCCATGAGCAACGTGCCCAGGGCCCCAGCTGGGAAGAGGCAGGGTCTTGGTCTGGTGCATGACTGCAGTTCGCGTTGTTACTCAGCACGGGGCACGCAGACATGCGTGTGGAAAGTGGGATTCATTCAGAACCAGCTGTGAGGTTGAGGGCACCAACCTAGCTGTGTTGAGGGCACAGCTAGCTCTGTGAGGGCGAGTTGCCAAATGAACCCTTACACCTCAATTCCATGAGCAAAGACCATCCACCACTGTTTACCCTGAGCTTTTTGTGAATAAAAAGTAGCCTCCCACCCTGAGAAAATGTAAAAATATCAATAGTATTGAGAATGGATGGTACCCATGGAAAACCAGAGCACCAACTATATCATTTTCAATTGAGGGCTTCTTGACTCCCTTAAAGCCTTGTTTGCAATGACCTAAGTTTGAAAATAAATTACCGAAATTGGAATGTAAATTAAATGTCTTTTGGTCCCAGGGAAGTGAGCATTAGGGTAACAGTGGGCTCTTAAAGAAGGTCAGGGAGGACAGTGTGTGCTCATTTCTGATTCTCTAGGAATTCGAGTTGGGTTGGTGTTTTGGTCACCCCAGGTTCACTCGTGCTGTGTGGTTGAACTACTGGATGTGCTGAACTAATATCACATTGTGATACTGCGGGTGCCGAAGGCCACAGGCACCTAGGTTTCCAGTCAAATTGTTGGGAGTAAAATGCCAGAATGTGTGGATCCCAAACTGGACTCCTCTGCCTTCACTTCATAAAAGTGAGGAAAGCCCCTATTAGCAAGAGACCACTTGAGATTGCTGGCCAGTCTGTAGATTCACTGTTT
Source organism: Mesoplodon densirostris (assembly GCF_025265405.1). Lineage (NCBI taxonomy): Eukaryota > Metazoa > Chordata > Mammalia > Artiodactyla > Ziphiidae > Mesoplodon > Mesoplodon densirostris. Next base: position 210,217,515 of record NC_082661.1, read on the forward strand.
GTAAGCATAGTGGTATTTCCTGCAATTTTTATGTTCCCATTGGACACCGTGAGCCTTGCGCCCTTATGATTCCTATCCCAGGTTAAGAATGCATGGCCGCTACAGGACTGGGGTCACCCTCTCTGTTCCTTCCACCTGGAAGCCAGGAGCCTGATGGGATGGTTCAGGGCTACAGATGCTTATTTCTGAGGGCAAATTTCAAGTTCGTTGTAAATGAAATCATGGCATCCTCTTTGCATCAATACTCCTGTCACAACTAATTGAGGGAAATAGGGGGATGAATTTAATTTTTTTTTTTTTTTTTTTGTGGTACTTCGGCCTCTCACTGCTGTGGCCTCTCTCGTTGTGGAGCACAGGCTCCGGACGCGCAGGCTCAGCGGCCATGGCTCACGGGCCTAGCCGCTCTGTGTCATGTGGGATCTTCTGGGACCGGGGCACGAACCCGCGTCCCCTGAATCGGCAGGTGGACTCTCACCCACTGCGCCACCAGGGAAGCCCAAATTTAATATTTGATCAAAGGGATATTTTAAAAGAAGGAAAACATGCAAGAAAGCATTTAATAATCAGTTGTTAGAGGTGGGAATAAGAGTAGATTTTGAGAGCAGGTAGCGAATTGTTTCCTCAGATTTCTTAGGAGCACTTTCAGCAGCCAGCCAGTAGAGGGAAATGTTTTACAAACACTTGCATCCAAGAAAGCAGTCTTGCTGTGTTGTGCTCAGGGGCTGCTTCTGTGGAATTCACTTTGTCCCTTCCCAGTGAACTCTGAGGAAGGTGTCCACTCAGATGGATAATCCCTTAGTGATACGTAAAAAGGGGATGGCTTCAGCCTTCTCCTCCTCCTTGGCTCAAGTCCTGGGCCAGGCATGTCCTGAGAAGACCTGGTAGATGAGCACATCCTAATGTTGCAAAACTGGTCTCTCTTACAATAGAAGCTGTCAAAGGACCAGCAGCTCTACAGTGAGGAAGAACAGAGTGAAGGTCCCCAGGCATTAATAAGCTTGTGCTGATTATTCAAGACCTCATTTACATAATACTACTTTTGTAATCTCAGAATATGTGCATTAGATTATAGAATTCTAAAAATGAACCAAAACAGACAAACTGAACGCCACAATGAGATACCATTAAACACCTCGTAAAATGACTACATTCCAACAAACAGTACAAATACCAAACAGTGCCAAAGATGCAGAACACCTGGATGTTTGCATGTTGCTGGGGAGAAGGCAAACTAAGCTGGTGCAGTCACTCTGGAAAACAGTGTGGAGAGTTTCTTATAAAGTTAAACCTCCACTTACCATATGACCAAGCAATCCTACCCCTAGTACTTTCGTTCACTCAAAAACTTCCGTAATTGCATAACTGGGAGCAACCAAACTGTCCTTTGGCAGGTAAATGGATAAAGACTAAAACACACTCACACAGTGGAATATTGCTCAGCGATAAAAAACAATGGACTACTTACTGATATACGCAACAATACGAATGAGTCATAAATGCATTACGCTAAGTTAGCGTTGCCCAGCCTTGGCACCACTGACGTTTTGGACCAGAGACTTCTTTGTAGTGGGTGCGGTCCCTGTGTTCTAGGACGTTTCACAGCATCCCTGGCCTCTGCCCACTGGAGCATGTAGCCCTCTCCCACTCCCCCCAGGTTTTACTACCAAATATGTCTTCAACTATTCCAAATACCCTCTGTGGGAGGCAGAATTGTTCTCCGTTGAGAACTACTGTGCTAAAGTGAAAAAAGCTGCATTTAAAATGTTGCACACTGTACGATTCCATTTACATGACATTTCGGAAAAGAAAACTATAGACCAGTGTTTAATCGGTTTAATCTATCTGGATTCATACTTGGCGCGATGCTGTGGATCCAAAAGGAAAACGGCACGTCTGAGGCTGCAGCCAGGAGGTCTGTGGTGGCTCTGGTCTCGCAGACACGCAATGGTTACTTGGAATTGCTTGGCGGTGTCTACCTGGGAACCCCGCACATGCCTTCTGTCCCGCTGCTTGTCACGACCTCCTTCTCCACCCTCTGTAGCATAAGCTGACCCCGGCCCGGCTGGATCTTCGCTGCCTTTCCCTTTCCACACCGTCACTCCCCTTACAGGACCCTCCCAACACATAAGAAGTACCTTCACACCCCTCAAGTTACTCTGAATATTCCACCGGACTGGTACTGTCTTTATCTTCTTTTCTGCCTGGTGAAATCTACCCATTTTTGAGGATCAGTCAAATACACATGTCCTCATCTCCTCAGCTTTCCTCCTTTCTCCGCATTCCTTAGAGTCTGGGTCTCATTCCTTGTCTGCTTCCTTCTCTACATCGATGCTCGTGATCGCCAGGACTGTCCTAGCACCTGACACTGTCTTTCCAACGTTAGGCCTACAGCAAACGTGCCAAAGAAGCTCACTCAGAATGGAGAGAAAGGGCTGACCGCATACAGGGGGAGGCATGAAGTTTGTGTGCAGATCATGGAGCTGAAAGAAGTTTGAGGCATGTTCTAGGGGAGACTGAGTGAGTGACAACAGCTCTGTCACAGTGATGCTCTGAGGCTACCCTAACAGGGGGCTCTCGTGGATTTAAAGTTTTATTCATCCAGCAGGTGAAACACCACCCTCTGGGGACTTGAGGCCATATTGCAAATCTGAACAATTTGATTTTTTCATTATTATTCATTATTGATATTAGGGGACTATATTTCAAAAACCAAAGTAAAACTCACATGACTCACTCATACTTCCATTTTCAACATTACTAAAAAAAAATAGAAAAGAATTCGAAGACTGGACCACTGATCGTGGTAGAAATGTTAGTCGTGGGGATATTTCTTTTTTCCTGTCCCAATTATGAATGATAGCACTGGGACAAAGACCACAGGAGCTGTGCCCGCACAGCCCTTGTCCCCTCAGTACCTAGAACACTACCTGGGACATGATAGGTCCTAGGTATAAGTGGAAGAACTAACAGTAAATCCAGTAGAGCTGCACATGCATGAGAAAACATGCTTTCTGAGTCATGCCCAGAAAGTAGTCCTGAAGGTGGAGATGTTGGTGTGTTCTGTTCATTACTGTGCATTAGAGCTCAAAATGTGCCTGCCAGGCACTCAGTAAATATTTGTCAAGTGAAGGATTGAATGGTGTTCGGATCTTGGAGGCCCTACAAACCAGGTTAAACTTTGGACTCCATCCTAATAGCAACCAGAAGTCATTAAAAGGTTTCAAGTTCGGAAGTTACATGATCAGATTTCAGGGTAAAGGATGATGCTGGTGGAGAGTGAGGAAGGGCAAGTGGAGAAAGTCAGGGAGCTGTGGCACACGTCCAGGTGGAGGCAGCCCCGATGAGTGGGGATGGAGAAATGAGCACTAGTTGTCAGAGTTTTAAGAAGAAGAAGTAACAGCGTGGTTACTGACCACATGTGGGTGGCAAGGTAGAGGTGTCCAGAGCAACTGCCGATTTGGAGCCTGAGCAGCTGAGGAGATGGGGCTGCTGTGGATCAGATGCAGTAACAGCAGAAGAGAGGGTTTGCCAGGGAAGACTGCGGTTTGGTTTTACATGTATGTCAAATTTATGAGGACTGTAAACATCTCAGTAGGGAAGTCTGGTAGATGATTGATGACTCTGGTCAGGAAGTTAGGACACACATCTCTCCCAGAAATTAAGGCACAGCTGAGTGGCTGCAAACCAGTGGCCAAATTTCTGCCCACAGACTTACTTAGCACATTAAAATTTTTTTGTGTGTTAGTTGAAACCTTAAAAATGAGAAGACTGGGGTTTCCCTGGTGGCGCAGTGGTTGAGAGTCTGCCTGCCGATGCAGGGGACACGGGTTCGTGCCCTGGTCTGGGAAGATCCCACATGCCGCGGAGCGGCTGGGCCCATGAGCCATCGCCGCCGAGCCTGCGCGTCGGGAGCCTGTGCTCCGCAACGGGAGAGGCCACAACGGTGAGAGGCCCGCGTACCGCAAAAAAAAAAAAAAAAAAAAAGAGAGAGAGAGAGAGAGAAGACTGCACCGAAAAATCCAGATTTTCAACTTTTTGAAGAAAAGTTGAAAATCAAGAAAAGTTGAAAATCTAGTAAGGCTGAATCCACATTCCTTCGAGCTAGCAAAGGGTGAGGGCTGGGAAGTGGCTCCTCCTTAGGTGGGAATGTTCAGTCCAGATCACCATAACCCTTATTCCAGGCTGGAATTCTGGGCTTATCCCACGCCTGGAGTTCCAGGCACCACTGTCAAGCTGTTTGTGTGTTTGTTCTTCCTAGAACAGAGCTAAGAGAAAAGTGAAGTCTTTCTTACACAACAGTCTCTCTTGAAAGTTGGAAAATGAAAGCTACTAAAAGGAGTGAGTATTTCACAGAGACAAAACAAATTCTTATGCTTGTTCCACATCATCATTGGGTTATCTGTCTAGCACCTAAGGCATTTGACGTGTGACCTCCGACTTGGTTTCTAAAGATACTTTGAGCTACTGTCATGATATTCAGCTTGGAGGTTCATCGCCCAGAAACTCTGCAGCAGATGGTTCTCTCATAAAGCTACAGTGGTCTGGGGGTCAAATTCTGTTCTTCATTCATCTTGATCTTTGTTGCCTTAGCAAGCTGTTTTCACATCCTTGTTAGCTGGCGGTAAGTAATTTATTTATAATAGAATTGTGTGTAGTGATACTCTTTTCTGATGATATCAATGAGGAACGCCGATGAGACTCTTTAGTGAGGAAGCGCTAGTCATGAGCTAAAATGAAGTCCTGCTTATTTTAGCAGTTACAGGGCTTGTTAACTTTCAAGAATGTGGCCTAGGCTTGTTTACAGAATTCTGAAACCTCCTTAGGTTGAGCAGTAAAGCATATTGCACGTGTAGTTTCATGGATTCAAAAAAATCAACAGCAACAACAAAAACACAAAAACAAGAACTTATTCTGCTTCAGCGCAGGTCCTAATTCTGCCACAAACTTGTTAGTCTTCGGACAAGTTAATTAAATTTTCTAATTTTTCTATGAAGTAGGGTTAAAAATAGCTGAATAATCTACTCTCAGAACAGTGGGAACTACTATGTAAGATGTTTTACAAAGCCATACATAACATTTTACAGATTTTAGTTGTGGTTATGTTTTCTGGTGATAATATAAAATAGCATAGGTTAAATCTGCCTCACGTTCAGTCCAAACTTTCATCAGCTTTCTTCTGGTTTATTAAAACTGCATTGGCCGTTGAACTCATTAGTAAAACTGGAGACTTTTCGCTGGCGTTTGATATATATATATGAAAGAAAAGTGTTTTCATACTGAATTGTCTTCAGAGCCGTCACTTTCCGGCTTCCCTTTGGTATTCCTTAATACTGACTTTACAGCTAGTAATTTGATACATTTTCCTGAAAAGCCTGCCCCTCAGAGGATGGGAGTTTGTGCAATTTACTAAAAGATGAATAACAACCACCAGCATTGCTGGTGTCAAGCCGGTGAGAGCAGAGAAAGGGCGCCCTCTTCCGAGGATGTCCTGCCAGTGCACCTCACGGAAGGATGTAATTTCTGGCTCTAGGAAAGAGATTTTTCAGCACTCATTTGAGGTAGATGATTCTGCTGCTCTGTGTTTTATTTGCTTAAGAGACCTTCATACGTGGGAGTCATTGACCGTGATTTTGTTTGAATTTACATGTACAAGTGAACTCATATATTTTATCTTTCTCTGTCTGACTTATTTCACTGAGCATAAGTACCCTTTAGGTCCAACCACGTTGTTCCAAATGGCAAGATTTCATTCTTTACATGACTAAGAAATATTCCACCCTTAAGTCTTTCTGACGACTCAGCGATGGGGATTACAGCTGCACCCTTAACTATGTTTTTACCTTGACACCAGTGTTACTATTAATGTCCTAGGTTTGGTCTTTACCCAGAAGCCCTTTCTTATCTTGAGAAAACTTAATTCCCTGGGGAACTGTCCCCAAACTTAAGAGTACCTCTTTTTAGTTCAATTCTCTCTATCCTTTACTTTTAACCTATGTAGCTAAAAGAAACAGGAGGGACTTTCAACATTCTACATGGAATCTCCTTGGCCAAATCCATTAGCTCATTTCTACCTGCCGCATTTCTGGAGGCAACATTACTGCCAAACTTTCTGAGACTACATAGCAAGAGTCCTTACTTCTCCAGCTTCCAATAAGAATTTCCTAACTGTCCCTCAGATTTTGTTAACAGTGTCCGTAAGGCCCTTCCAGTATTTGCTTGCTGCCTGGTCCCAAAGCCAATGCCACAAGTTTTAGGTCTTTATTACAGCAGAAACCCAGTTCCAGCTAACTTTTGTTGCATGTATCTATTACCATGCAACAAATCAACCTAAACTTAGAAGTTTAAGACAAAAATTTATGATTACCTCTCATAGCCCTGTGGCTAGTCAGGGCCCAGCTATGTGGTTCTTACTTAGGGTCACTCATATGGCTGCAGTCAGATGGCATCTCGTGTTGGAGTCATCGTGTGGACTGAACCCCTAAACTAGCTCACTTATAAATGATGCTGACTGTGAGCCTGGAGCTCAGCTAGAACCGTTACCCAGAGCACCTGCACAGAACCTCTCTGCATAACCTGGGCCTCTCACAGCATGATAGCTGAGCTCTAAGAGGCAACATCCAAGGAGCAAGCCGTTCAAGACATCCATGTGGAGGCTGGGGAGCTACTTGTGACTTAGCCTCTGAGGCACCAGAACGTCCTTTCCACCTCATCCTATTGGTGAGGCAGTTCATCACTGCCAGCTCAGATTCAAGGGAGGAAAATTAGATTCTACCTCTTGATGTGAGAAGCAGCATGCAATGTGGTACAGGAGGATTTGGTGGTGGCTGTCTCTAGACTCTCTACCATAATAAAAACAAGGTATTTATATAGTCTCAACATCTCCTTCCAGTGGAAAACCTGTCAGACACTACCTTAACGAAATGATCAAAGTTAATATCACTATGAAGTATTCAACATTACTCCATGCTTCAACCCAAAAATCATAAACTGTGTCTAATCTTGAGGAAATGTCAGACAAACCTCAACAGAGGAAATGTACTCTTCAAAGTGTCAAATCATAAAACACAAAAACGGCTAGGGCTTGCTTCAGATTATGGACTAAGAGGGGATGACAACTAGCAGAACACATTCCTGGGTAGATCCTGGGCAGGGGACTTCTTTTTCTTTTTCCTTATTGCTATAAAGTAAATTATTAGGAAAATAGGCAAAATTTGAGTAAGGTCTTTACTCAAGATGGATGCATTAAGTCAATACTAATTTCCTGCTTTTGATTACCATATTGAGGCTATTTAAGATGTAGGAAATACACAGTGAAATATTTAGGAGTAAAGAGTCTTTGTGTGTACAACTTACTCTCAAGTGGTTCAGAAAATAATAATAACAATAATAGAAAGATAAAGCAAATGTGGTAAAATATAACTATTTGGGGAGTTTTTTGCACTATTCTTGTAAACTTTATGTGTTTATTGGAAAAAACAAAGCTATACATAAAACAAACAAACAAAAACACAAGCAGATCAAACATACCAGAGAATTCAGAAATGGAATCAAAGAATGAAAACAACTGATACATAGGAAAAGATGTGATCAAACAAAATTTCATGAAACAGCAAGCACAGAGTCATACAAAATGCAAACCAAAGAACTTTCTGAGGAAAATTTTTGCAGCACAAAAGACAGAGAGCTCATATTCTGAATTTACAAAAGAAATCACAATCAAGCAGCAAAAGAAGAGCAGCCCTAAAGAAAATTGAGCACAATGCATAAGCAGGTGCTTCAAAAGACAGTAAATACAAGTAGCCAAAATAGGTAAAGCCATGCTTTAGGACTTCTTAAATTACACGAGCTGAACACATATGATTTTCTCCATCCTTTCCCAAATCCCTACTAAAATTACAGTGGAGGATTTTTTATGACATTTGTAAAGATAAAGAGAGCATGAAATGAGAACAAAAGACCAAAGAGATCACAAAATTTTAGAATCAAAATGCAGGCAAGAAAGTGGTAACTGAGTTAGAACAGCGACGTCCAAAAATTCAGTGCCTATGGGAAGCAGCAGGTGGAAGAGGGTTAGCTAGGAAGAATCAAGCCTATTTGCTTTGCTCTGGAAAGACCCAGGAGTCGAGGCGCCAGCTGCTACTAAAAGTGCAAACACAGGGCACACATGAAATGCAGATCATTCTGTTTGCCAAGTACTCCTGTTCTGGAAAGACCCAGGAGTCGAGGCGCCAGCTGCTAGTAAAAGTGCAAATGCAGCGCAGACATGAAATGCAAATAATTCTGTTTGCCCAGAACTCCAAGCACTCCTTAAAAGTGTGAAATGAGGAGGTCAAAAGGCCTGTCCTCATGAAGCTAATCTTCTAATTCTTCTAATAGGGAGCTTACATTCTAATTTATATATATATATAATTATTTATATAATTAAATATAATTATAATATATATTAAATATATTATATATATATATATATATATATATATATATATATATATATATATATATAATGTCACAAGGGCTGTGGAAAAAAGTCAGAATACATGTAGGTAGTCATGGTCTGGGGAGTGTGTCTTAACGTATGGGGATCTGGAAAGCCCTTGCTGAAAACGTGTCATTTGAGCAAAAACTGAAGGAGCTGAGGGGCCAGTCATGCGAAGACCTGGTGGGAGATGGCACAGTAAATGTGAGTGTCCTGAATTGGGACTGTGCCTGGCTTGTGGGAGCTAGTTTGGGGAGGGGGCTTAAGGACAGGCATTAGAAGGTAACCAGGAAATAACTAGGACACCATTACAAGGTTCTTGGAATAAGACAAGGAGACTTTCAAGTGTTTGAAGCTGAAATCTGGAGAATTAACTGAAAGTCATCTTCAAAGAGCAGTTTGACTTCCAGAAACTGTTCCTCTTCCAACACAGCTAGGAAAGAACCTCTCTCCAGCTATAGGGGCAGACTAGAGGTTTACATGCTTGAAAAGTTTGAACTACAGAGCATTTAGTCTCAGAGACACAACAGAGAGAGTGAAGTCCCTACTTGAGAACAGGGTAGTCCTGGAAGCCCGCTTACCAGAACGTTCTGCTTACTGCGTCCTCTCCTCCGAACACTGCTCCCCCAGAAGGGCAGACTCCCAGCAGCACATGGAGGATTTCTGTTTGGGAAAACTGGCCCGCCTACGCATAGCACAGGGAGATCAGCTTGGTGCTCTGTGACCACCTAGAGGGGTGGGATAGGGAGGGTGGGATGGGAGGAGACGCAGGAGGGAAGAGATATGGGAGCATGTGTGTGTGTGTAGCTGATTTGCTTTGTTATGGAGCAGAAGCTAACACACCATTGTGGAGCAGTTATACTCCAATAAAGATGTAAAACAAAAAACTGGCCCGCCTAAAAAAAAGGGGTTCTCTAGGCTGACATTTGGCAATCTCACGGTGATATGGTAGGTCCCTTCCCAATCCTCCCACAGTAAAACCCAGCGGCTGACAGACCCCAGCAAACTCCTAGAGCATTCAGTCAATACTCACAAATGTGATCAGCCTGTTACAAGACATTTGTGAAAAGTCTCCAATGCAAAGGAGAGGCTAAAATAAGTAAACCAGAGGAGCTCAAAGGAAGCAGAGACAACATAATACTATGAAAAACAAAAAGCTTTTAAAACAAAACTTATCATTAATATTTGCAGAGAGGAAAAAAAAATGATTGCAACGAAGAAAAAAGAAAAAGCTGCTACCAAAAAAGAGTATCCAGAGGTAGGGTGACCACCACCCTGGTTTGTCCTGGACTGCCTCCATTTTAGCACAGAATGTCCCCCATCCCAGGAAACTCACAGTCCCAGGTAAACCAGGATAGTTGGTGACCCCACTAGAAAAGGAGAAAGCTCTATAAAATTAAAAATATGACGGCAGCAATACGGGGTGAGACTAGAAAACTCCAAAATCCCACAGGCTCACTGAATCATGCCATGTGCCCTGCTTCCTCTCCTCCTTCCCTAGTCTTTCCTGCTGTGGCATCAAAAACCAGCTAAGAGATGGTGCAGAAATTTATTCAATAGAAGGTAAGGTCCTGACCTCAGGTGGTGAAAGTAGGACAAGAAAGGAAGGAACCAGCTAAGAGGTAGAATCCAAGGGCCTTAGAATCCAAGGGCCTTGGAATTTCAAAGGGAGGAAAACACCTCAGACACCACCTGGTTCAACATTCTCTTCTTATAACGTGGTGCCTGACTCATAGTAATAGTTGAGTACAATATCTGCTGAATAAATTAATGAATAAATGAGGAATGAGACCCAGAGATGTGCTGACACCACTAATTATTGGCTTACCTGGCATAGGAACGTAAACCTCCTGACCCCTAAGCCAGCGCCTGCTCCGTTTTGCCACACTTGGTCTCATAAAGCACAACGAATGACTAAAACATTAACCTGAACCTTATTTTAGTGCTGCGGCTTGATTCACCTCAATTTATTGATTATATGGCACATAAGAATTAATAAATTTTTAAAAAGAGATACGACTGCAGAAATAAAAAGCCAGAAGATTAGAAAATAAAGTTGAGGACATGAAGCAGGAACAGAACAAAGAGACAAAGATAAAAAGAAATAGAAGAGAAAAATATTTTTTAAAATGTAGACTCTGTCTGATAGGATTATTAATCTGAATGATAGGAATTCTTAAAAGAAAATGGAGGGGAGGAAATTATTAAAGAACTAATCAGGAACATTTGCTAGGGGGCTTCCCTGGTGGCTCAGTGGTTGAGAGTCTGCCTGCCAATGCAGGGGACACGGTTTCGGGCCCTGGTCTGGGAGGATCCCATGTGCCACAGACAAACGAAGCCCGTGTGCCACAACTACTGAGCCTGCGCTCTAGAGCCCGCAAGCCACAACTACTGAGCCCGTGTGCCACAACTACTGAAGCCCACGCTTCTAGAGCCCGTGCTCCGCAACGGGAGAGGCTACTGCAGTGAGAAGCCCGTGCACCGCTACAAAGAGTAGCCCCCTCTCGCCACAACTAGAGAAAGCCCATGCACAGCAACGAAGACCCAAAGCAGCCAAAAATAAATTAAAATAAATTTTAAAAAAAAGAACATTTGCTAGGAAGAAGGACTGAAAGGGCTCACGGAGGGCCCAAAACAATGTTTGGAAGAAAAGAATGGCACCCAGGGACATGGTCAAGAGTGTTCAGAAGAAATGGTCCCTAAAGCCGAGAAAGGGAGTGGGATGGGCAGAGAGAACACATCAGATTCAAAGGGGTTAAATGGAATCAGGAATAAGAATGGCCCATTGGACTGCTCTACAGCAAGGCTAGAAGCTTTAAGTCAAGGAGATCATGCCTCTAAGTTTCCAAGAGAAAATGATGTCAACGTGGACTTCTACGGCCAGCGCGCCAGGATAAATGCGCAAGGATGTTTCCTGCACTATTGTTTGGATAAGCAAAACTTCAGAAACAGCCTAAATATCTATTATGAGCAATGAAATCAATGATAACAAATAAACATATCATTAAATAAGTATACTAATTATACAAGTAAAATATCATAACATTTTATAATATTCTGATCATTTAAAACAATTTTCTCGACACATTTTACTGAAGAATGAAATTAATTATATGTACTGGCATGGAAAGAACTCCATTATATATTATTAGGTTTAAAGAAGTAAGTTTCAAAATAACAATGTGTGTATGAGAGTTTTTATTAAAGAATATATAGATAATTGAGAAATTAATATATAGATATAGATAGATAGACAAGTATGGATAAAATAACTGGGAAGAGAGAAAAGTCTCCATGTTATCATTGACTGCCTTTGGAGAATAGTACTTAGACATTTAGCCTATACTTTTTGCTTTGTACAGTTTCATAGTAGTTGTGTTTTTTCCTTACAGTGTGCCAATTATTTTTAAAATACTATGTATATTTTTCATTTCTTTGTGATGACAGCACCATCTAGTGGTCTATGTTAACTTTTAAAATATTTTAACTTTAAGTTATGTGATATTGAATAATATATTAATATTAAAATAAAAACAAATAACTACAGCAAGGGAAAAGCTTACTTTTAATAAGGCATTTTAAAATAACAAACCCTCTATTATGTTAAGTCAAGTAAGTCAGACAGAGAAAGATAAATACCCTATGATTTCACTTATATGTGGAATCTGGAAAACAAACAAACAGTGAAACAGAAACAGACTCATAGATACAGAGAATAAACTGGTGGTTGCCAGAGGGGGTGGGTGGGGACAGATGAAACAGGTGAATGGTAATTAAGAGGTAAAAACCTCCAGTTATATAATAAATAAGTCACAGGGATGTAATGTATACATAAGGAATATAGTCAATAATATTGTAACAAATTTGTATGGTGACAGATGGATAATAACTGGACTTTTTGTGGTGATTATGTTATAAAGTATAAAAGTAATGAATCACGATGTTGTACACTTGGAACTAACATAATAATGTGTGTTAATTATAACTCTGTTCTTAAAAAATGATAAGGAGTGGTCAGGCTTGAGTTGATAATTGGTTTGAGTTGATAACTGACCTTGAGTTGATAATTGTTGAAGTTGCATAGTGGGTAAATTGGAATCTGTTTGTGTACATGTTTTAATTTCTCAATTATCAAGAATTTAAAATAATTTAAAAACTAAAAATAAAAGAACAAACCCTCACAACTTTATCTAAAAAAAATATATCTTAGAATAATCCCCAAGATATATGAAATGGAAAAAATCAAAGTACAGAAAAATATATGTAGTAGTCTATCATTTGTACTAAAAGTAAAGCAGAGTATTTTTGCATATTTGATTGTATATGCATAAAATATCTCTGAAATCACAGCCCCCCAGTGAAGTTGGTTGTCTTTAGTGAAGATAAGTAAATGGCTAAAAAATAGGGATGAGAGGAGGACCTTTGTGTATGTTCCCTTTTGAACCTTTAGAATTTTAAACCTTAGTATAAAATGCGAATTAAAAACAAAGTCCATACCTAAGGAAAATTTGCTCTTGCTCTGTGTAACTTTCAGAGTAATGATGTTATAAACACATCCCTAATATTTATATATCTTATCTGCATCACATGTTAAAGTAGGATTTTCCTTGAAATAAAACTCAGAGGTTCACAGAACCAAATAATCTCTTTAGGGTCCAGTCCAGAAGACAACTTAAACACTCTGAGAAAAACCAAACTACCGGAAGTTCTCTACTCTGAAAAAAAAGTCATCGTTTGCTCCCCATCCTATATCCTCACCATAGTTTAAGAGGTCCAAGGTCCCTAATCAGCAGCCAGAAGTATCTTATCTCCAGAGAGGGTTCACTATTAAAGGGAACAATTGTCAAACCCCCGAAGAGAAAACACTGGTCATCGAGACCACAGGGTATCATCAAGGACAGTGGTCTTGGACCAAACTTATTTCCCTGAGTTAATTTAGAGTAATCAACAGAAGAGCATAGGGACTTCCTTGGCAGTCCAGTGGTTAAGACTCTGTGCTTCCACCGTAGGGGGTATGATTTCAGTCCCTGGTCAGGGAACTATGATTCCCGCATGCTGCGCAGTGTGGCCAAAGAAATTTTTTAAAATAAAAATAAATAAATAAATAAAACAAATAATGATTAGAAAAAAAAAAAAAAAAAAGAATATAATGGCTGTCAGCAAGTCCTTGACAGAGTCCTCATAATGATCTGATTAAATAGAGAAGCTTAAGTGGATGGCAATGTTGGTATGAGGATTAATAGTTAGTTGAACAACATAACCAAAAAATATTGATTAATAGATTTCAATCATTTTGCAGATTTCAAGTGCTATCTTCAGCCCATGCTTTTCAAGAGTGTTACCAGCAACTAGACAGAGAAAACAATATGATTATCAATTTTGTGAAAGACACAAAGCTGTAGTATACATTTTACAACGGAAATAGATGGCCCTGAGGTTGTGTGAGAACTAATAAAATGGAAATTAAGAGAAAGAAATGTAAAGACTTACACCTATGCTCAAAGAAATTGTCTTCACTAGTGCAGGATACGGAAGGTCTGGTTTATCTGCAGCAGGTGTAAAAGAGACTTGGGAATGTTAGCTCATAGTAAGGATGATGTTTCTGTTTATGGAAAGATCATTACCTAGAATGCAGAGGCAATATTCCTGTTCTACTGTGTACAGAGCTGAAGCCCTGTAGATGCGAAACCCCTGGACACCACACTTCCTAGATGGACCCCTGACAAGCTAGAAATGATTTAAATGAACACAAGCAGGCTTCTGAGGGGATTTGAATTCATGACAGAGAGCAAATACAGGGAAAAGAACTAGCAAACTGAAGTCTCAGATGGAATGGTAGCTGTCCTCAGATATCCCAATTGCTCCAGGTGGAAGAGGAAGTAGAAATGTTCAATGTGCCTGAAAGGATAAAACTAAATTCTGTTGGAAGAAATTTCAGGGAAACCAAATTTGCTGTAATATAATTTCATCTTTTCTAACAGTCAGAACTCTACAAACACGGGACGGAATACCTCCAGAAGTAGAGTGTCTCTCGATGCTGGAAAGCTCGAGCAAAAGAAGGAAATTTCTATGTGCAAATATTAGGAAGGGCACATCCTGCACTGGCTAGAACTTCCAGTGTAACATCCAAAGTGGCTGGATTGCCTTAGGGGGAAAGCATTCAGTATTTCACCTTTAAGTATAATGATTGCTCTAGGTTTTTATAATGCCTTTTATCAGATGGAGGAAGATTCCTTCCACTCCTAACTTGCCGGGTATTCCGGTCATGGAAGTATTGCTGAGGAGTGAAGAGGCTGACTGAGAACCCGATGGAATGTGCTCTGTGAGAGGGCCTCAAGTTTCCCCTGCTTTTTTAACATTAATGTAGTATTTCTGGCATTTGGGGAGAGATCACAAACTTTTATACACTGGACATAAGAATTTAGCAGCCCCTTATAATAACTCCCTTCATGCAAAGGCCTCAGTGTGGGAACATTTAAAATTGCTGAAGTCTTTCCATAAGTGTTGCTTTCACTCCTTAATTAATTTATTCATTAATGCTTTTAAGGTAAAAAAAAATAACGAATAAGAGAACGTAAAGGAATGAGACCTCCTGGTGAAGTAAACAGCAAAAGGGTTGCTTTAAATGCAAAAATAAAAAACAAGACAAGCTGACAACTAGCTGTAAAGTCCCAAGTGGTTGTCGAGTTAATTGTTTACCAAACTCATATTTGTTCAGCCTACATTATACTTAAAGAAGGCTGTAGAAATTGTGCTCTGGCACTCACTCCTATAAACCACCTGCTGAACCTCCAGGGCGTGTCAGCTGAGGGCTGTCTCTGCTTCCTGAGAGCTGTATATACAATGGTATTTGCAGAAGGGTGCGATAGAAAAAGTAAATAACTGAATTGCATTCATACTGTTCCTGTTTCCTTCTTGATTCTTCAGAAGGGTTTTTTTTTTCCCTATAGGGGTGCAGATTCTCCTTGGACAAATCCTAATTAAAACTCCAACTAGGAGATTACTAAACTTTGGTTAATAAAGGGGCACAAGGACACGCCTGTGTTTTCATGGACGAGTCGAGTTCAGTGACATGTTTATTAACAGACGTGACGCGGCCCGTCCTGACCCCAAGACACTGAAGCCTCTGTCTGAACCAGACTCATGGGTTTCTTCCTAGCCTTTCTCAGGGACAGGAATACTTCTGGTAAGTTTTCATAAACTCCACATACTTTTTAATCTCAAAATGAAACTCTTTTTTATTAGTCTATATTAACCAGTAATATATTTCATCGCCATATCTTTGAAATTCCACGTATTGTTCGTGCCCGGAGAGTTTTTTTAAAGTCAAAGAAATATGGCTTAAAAGGTGGAGGAGAAATCTCCACTTTGTAGAACAGCCCCTCTGAATTTTGTTCTTCTCCTTTGCTATGATTGGTTTCTTTGTGCTAGTTTTTCTTTTTTTCCAAATTAGAAGATATGTATTTTCATTTAATTCCAAGGTGGAATTAAGCAAGTTAAATGGAATCACAAGACCTCACTCTGTTCCCATACTTTCCTTGTGTTGAAATATAGTGCTATATTTTGGTAACAGCAAGAAATAATTTCAAATATTTGAATAATATTTCAATAATTCAATTTCAATAATTTGAAATTCAATACTTTCAAATATTTCTGAGGAACAGAGTTAAATAATGATTTATTTATTTTTAATTTAGAATAAAGAAGATAAATAATATTTCTTTCTGTGACCAACATAATTTTGTTCTAGATATTCAACCAGCAACCTGAGGTAAAATGTTATGGAATATGCCTCAAAATTCAGGTTAAATCAAACTGATGTCATGGCCTGTTGTGCCGTGTAATAAGGTACAGAAAAGCCACCCAGGCTCACAGAACAGCTGTCTGTTGAGACAGACCAGCAATTACATTAGCAACAATTAAAGACAAAATTTCCCTGAGATGCAATATTTATAATCAACCTATACAAACACAGGCAAAATGCTGTTTTTCATATCTACAGGCCCAACCTAGAGGCATTTTACCTAAGATTTAGCAGCGAAGACTCTTTATTATGAAAATTTTCAAACATACGGGAAAAATGAAATAATTATACCATGAACACCCAAATACCTACCATGCAGATTCTATAATTAACATTTTCCTGAGACTACCCTGGAGGTCCAGTGATTAAGACTCAGCGCTTCCAATGCAGGGGGCATGGGTTGGATCCCTGGTCGGGGAACTAAGATACCACAGCCGGGCAGTGTGGGAAAATAGAAAAAAAAAAATTTAAATAATAAAAATAAAATAAAAACATTTTCCTATATCGGCTTCTCTACATACTATCCAATATCCATTTATCCATCCATCAATTTGTCTTATTTACTTTTATGATGCATTTTAAAGTTGCAGATCTCAATTTAAAGTGTACCCCTAAATACTTCGGGATACATATCACTAACTAGAGTTCAATACTTGTTTATTCCTTGAGGTAAAATTCACGTGCAGGGAAATGCGCATATCTTTAGTATACCATTTGATATATACATCTGTGTAATCCAAGCCCCTGTCAAGATATAGAGCATCACCATCACTCCAGATCTAGCAAGGCTCTTCATACCCCTGCTCAGTCAGTCCCTTTCCCCACCCTAGAGGCAAACACTATTCTCCTTCATACAGTATACATGCATGATTCTTTTTACATTCATTCATGTTTTTGAGTGTATCTATTCTTTTGTTGATGGACACCCGAGTTTTATCCAGTTTGGGGCTATTATGAGGAAACCTGCTATGGACATTTACATGTATCTTTCACTGGACTTATGTTTTCAGCCTCTTGTGTAAACACCTAGGAGTAGAATTGCTGGGTCATAATGTACTAATAGTTTTAGTTTTATAAGACACCATCAGAGCCTTTCCAAAATGATTACATCATTTCATCTCCCTCACTTCAGTTATTCGACATCCCTGCTAATTTTGGGATGGTTAGCCCTTTTAATTTTTGTTGTTCTGGTGTTTGGGTAATGCTGTCTTACTGTGGTTTTATTTGCATTAACCTAATGACTAATGTTGCTAAGCATTTCCCCAGGGGTTTATTGGTCATTCATATATCTTCCTTTGTTGAATGCCTATTTAAGTACTTGGCTCATTTTTTTAAAAATTCAGTGGCTTTTCTTTTTATTACTGAGTTGGAGCAGTTCTTGTAAGTATGTATTGCAGCTGCAAGTCCTGTGTCAGATATATAATATGCAGTTCTTTTTATATTCTGAATCTTAACCCCTTATCAAATACATGATTTGTAAATATTTTCTACAGAAGTAGAAATATAACGTTGTACACATGAAACATATAATGTTATAAACTGATGTTATCTCAATAAAAATAAATCTAAAAAAATTAAATAATAAGGCTTCTAGTGCAAAAAAGATAGAAGAGTATTTTTGCAACTTGGGAATTAAAAAAAGGCTTTTAGATAGCACACAGAAATTAATAACCATACAAAAATATAGGTAATTAGACTTCATCAAATTTAAAACTAGTGCTCGTCAAACTACATATTTAAGAAAATGAATGGGCAAGCCACAGACTGGGAGAACATAAGTGCAAACAATAGAGGGGCCTGCTTTCATGGGGAGAGACAAACAAAATATGCAAGGGAGAAGAACTGTGATCAACAGAAAACAGGACAATGAAGAGTGCTCAGAGCCTGGTTTAGCCTGAAGGTCAGGAAAGGCCTCTGTGCAGAGGTGGTGTTGGGACAGGAACTAGACACAGGGAAAATGTAGGGAAGATGGCCAGGCCCGGGCAGGAGGAGCTGTGCAGGGCTCAGCACGCGTGAGCTCGCTGCAACCAGGGATACAGACAAGATCAGCTCGAGGGAGCACAGGACGTGTCACAGGTGTGACCATCAGAGGGGATGCAGGGCATCACAGGGAAGGCCTGGGGATTAGGATTGTATTCCAGGGGAAGCCACTTGCGAGTTAAGCAGAAGGGTGGCGTGATCAGATTTACACTTATAAAGATGATTCTAGATGTTGAAGGACAGCAGGAGTGCAGGATGGTGGGGCGACATTAATTTAATGACCCATTTCCCTCCCCAAATTGAGATGATAATGTCTGAAGTTAGTTGGTTTCTGGGGATCATCTAAGTAATAATGACAAACCAAGATGCCATGCTGTAGTTATTAGTAAGCGACTGCAACTTAAATAAGCTTAGATGCACTATGATATGATCTAAATACATATGACAAAAGGAGTAAGATTTATTTTTATTATGTAAAAATAGATATGATTTATCTACAGCCTGCTACTAAATTATAATTGCAGTTAATCCTACGACAGGGGACACGTGATTCATTTATACACGGAGTAACCTGAGATGGACAAAAGCATCCAGAGATCAGGCTGTAGGTAGGTACCTGACCCAGGAAGAAATGCAGGTTGCACAACCGTCTATGTTTCAGATGCTCCGACAAAGAATACTCAAGAGTGGGGAGAGAGCAAAGAGCTTCATCTTCTGAAGGCATCAGCTTTGCCTTCAGACAGTAAACGTTTGACTTTGAGACCCAGAAGCCACCTTTCCTGGAATTGAGGGCATGGTGGTGGAGGGATGCTGGATACGGGCTCTCTGCCCCAGCAGTCGGGAAGGACATAATTAGTTTCCACATTCAAGAGCCATAGATGTTACCGAGCCTGCATGCCCACAGCACTGAAAGCCAAACACTGGCAGCGGGAATTTACAGCAAGGTAAAGGTTGATTGCAGGACACCAAGCAAGGGTGTGGGAGACAAGCCTCAGATCCTCTCCCACTTGGTCTTGGAGTTGAGAGTGGTTTTTTTCCTTTTTATTTATTTTTTGTTTTTGTTTTTGCAGTACATGGGCCTCTCACTGCTGTGGCCTCTCCTGTTGTGGAGCACAGGCTCCGGATGTGTACGCTCAGTGGCCATGGCTCACGGGCCCAGCCGCTCCGCGGCATGTGGGATATTCCCGGACCGGGGCACAAACCCGTGTCCCCTGCATCGGCAGGCGGACTCTCAACCACTGCGCCACCAGGGAAGCCCCGAGAGTGTTTTAAAGGGGAAGAATGAAGAAGCTAGGATTATCATCACCTTGTGACATTTCTTCATCTAGCTCAGGAGTCAGAATGTCTCTGGTTTAGACTCTCTGGCCAAGTGGTCCATGGCTCAGGGTCTGTGAGCTCATTTTGCCCTGGAGAAACAGCCTGAGCTTGTAAGTTAACAATGATACCTACAACAGCAGTTCTATTGCACTAACTATGTTATTGATGACATCCAATTTAGTCACCTGACTCTGGTTGATTAGCGGTCAGTTAGCACATGATTGAGGTCAGGGGCACAAGAAAGGGAATAAAGTTTTGGACAGGGAGATTGAGCATAAACTTGGTAAGGGAACTCGGTTTTAGGGGGACCTGGTTTCGCAGATATCTCACAATACGTATTACCTACCACATCGTTTCACTCAGCTTTCAAATTCTACTTAAAATCCAACAAGAACCTTGGGTTCGTTATGTCTAGGATAACAGCATCCAGTATGCAGAGCTAGAGATAACTCACAGTGTATGATCTACATGTGTAGAAAATGCTAATGGATGCCTCCTTCTAGAAACAGCTACCTTAAAGTCAGTGGATATTCTGGGTGTGGGACAGCTGAAGGCTATGGGAGACTGTCTGCATAGTTGCGTCTTGGTTACCATGTACTGTAAGGAAACGTTAGCGACCTTGGGTATTTCCTCCTCATTTCTTGTTCCGACCTACAGCACTTGGTTGCCGCTAGATGGCATCATTTCTTTTTCTTCTCTGTTATTTTGCTTCTATTGTTTCAGGAACAGTCCTCACTAAGATACTGGCAATAAAAATTATTTTTTGTTCTCTGAGCTGCTGGAACAAACCGAAATAGTCCTCATATCCTCTGAAGAAGCACGAGTGTGAGCAGTCTAATTTCCAAATGCTGAAGGATTGTGGAACACATGAGAATTTATTCTACTAACCTTGAGGAAGTTTGAGAAATTAATATTCTCTACTGCTGAATTCACATGATTCCATGGATCTTTTTTTCCACTCATTTCATCTCCCCTCTTCCTCCTTGTACTGCATCTTAACTAGTGTCAGGGCACCCTGTGCACCCATATAGCCAGCAAACATCCAAAACCCTCCCATCCTTCCTTCCAAGTGGCTTTAGCTTCACCCCATCCTCTCTATTTCAATTGCTGAACCTAATGCAGAGCTAAGTCACTCCAAGTTTTTCCAAATATGATTCGTTTCCTTCAATCTATCCTTCACAGGGAGATGCAGTTACTGTTCTCAAAATGCTGCTTCGTCATGTTGTCATGCGACTAAAGACCTATAGTTACTTTCTAATAGCATTTAAATAAAAACTAAGGCCTCACCTTAAATTCTATCAATTCTCCTTTGCCTCTTCAATCTGATCTTTTCCACTGTCTAGCATAAGGTAAGAAAAAGAAACTCAGATGGCAAACAAAAATAGTGAAGTAGATATAAAGATAGTGGAGTTCTGTAGCACCTTAACAAGACCCTTCTACCCTACTTCTATTCACCCTTCACCTCCCAAATGGAGCTGTACCTCCTCTTCCAAGTCTTTTCTGACTACCTCAGCCCCAAGGGTTCTCATTCTTAGACGGATTTCCCTAGCACTTGGTGTCTATCATCTACCTTACTTTCCATAAGGAACACAGGTTAGTAAATATTGACCGCACCTCTCTTTTGTCCCGTTTCCCTCTGTGAGAAGGTCGAGTTCTTGAGGACAGAGGCTCTTGTTTTTTGCCCTCTCATGGCACCCGCTATGATTTCTGCCCAGTGGTTAGCATCTAGAGTTGGATAGATACAATTAAAAGATTGATAGAGAGCACATGTGAAAAAATAATAATGTCATCTGCAGCAACATGGATGGACCTAGAGATTGTCATACTGAGTGAAGTAAGTCAGACAGAGAAAGACAAATATCGTATGATATTGCTTATATGTGAAATCTAAAAAAAATGGTGCAAATGAACTTATTTACAAAAATAGAAACAGAGTCACGGATGTAGAAAACAAACTTACAGTTACCAAGGGGGAAGGGGAAGAAGGGATAAATTGGGAGGTTGGGATTGACGTCTACACACGACTGTATATACAATAGATAACTAGTAAGGACCCACTGTACAGCACAGGGAACTCTACTCAGTACTCTATAATGACCTATATGGGAAAAGAATCTAAAAAAGAGGGGATATATGTATGTATATAACTGATCTTACCATATGGTCCATCAAACATTCTCCTAGACTGAAAAATCATGTCCACACAAACACCTGCACTTGAATGTTTATAACAATTTTATTCATAATCTCAAAAAACTCATAACACCCAAGATGTCTTTCAATAGGTGAATGGATAAACCAACTGTGATACATCCATCTAATGGCATATTATTCAGTGGTAAGAAGCAATGAGCTATCAAGCCATAAAGAGACATACAGTAAATACTAATTGTTAAGTGAAAGAAGACAGTCTGAAAAGCTACAGACTATATGATTCTAACTTTATGACAATTAGAAAAGGCAAAACTAGGGACAGTAAAGAGATAAGTGGTTGTCAGGACTTGAGAAGTTTGGAGGACCGGGATGAGTAAAGGAAGCACAAGAGAAGCTATTCTGTATGATACAGTAGCGGTGATTGATGTGCGTTTGTTAAAACTGTACAGTGCGAAGAATTAAACAATGTAAATTATGGATTTTAGTTAATAATGTGTCAGTATTTGTTCATTATTGTAACAAATGTATTATATTATTGCAAGATGTTAATAATAGGAGAAATCGCAGAGACGGGGAGAGTACACCGACCTCTCTGTGCTGTTTAATATTTTTGTAAATTGAAAACTGTGCTACAAAAGTAAGGCTGTTTCTTATTTTTAAATATATAAATGATGTAAGAAGAAAAATGTATATGTGACTCTGGAAGCAGCCAATAACATGTTGACATACTCTAAAAATCACAAAACATTCTTTTACTTATTGCAAAGATTTGTGCATTTGAATAAATCACTAAATTCGACTTACTTATGCCAAGGTGACTTACTAACAGCCAGTTCCCATAATACTGCCCAGATTCTTAATGTCAACATGATGTGACAGATTCTGTCTCTACTAACAGATATACCTTGGGTTTTGGAAACACAATACTAATGAAAAAAATCAATACAGGGCTTCCCTGGTGGCACAGTGGTTAAGAATCCACCTGCCAATGCTGGGGACATGGGTTTGAGCCGCGGTCTGGGAAGATCCCACATCCCGTGGAGCAATTAAGCCCGTGTGCCACAACTACTGAGCCTGTGCTTTAGAGACCATGAGCCACAACTACTGAGCCTGTGCGCCACAACTACTGAAGCCCTTGTGCCTAGAACCCATGCTCCACAACAAGAGAAGCCACAGCAATGAGAAGCCCATGCACCACAGCAAAGAGTAGCCCCCACTCGCTGCAACTAGAGAAAGCCCGCGTGCAGCAATGAAAACCCAATGCAGCCAAAATCAATCAATCAATCAATTAATTTTTTAAAAATCAATACATTTTTAGAGAAATAAACAGAATCCATCAACTGTTATAAATCTGGACATACCACGGAATAACATGATCACTTTTTCCTACACTGATTTCCCTGAACCATCTGGAACACCCAGTTCTGTTTTCCTTAATCACTGTGTTGGACAACTTCTCCCCATGTCTTCTCCATCTGAGGGTGTAACTGTGAGCTTGGTTTCAGTGTGGCAGGGGACAGATGATAAAGAGCAATGGTGAGGCAGATGTGTTGGCATCATAAAGTTTTTAACAAAGCACTGGCACTCACAAGTAATAATTAACCTCCAATCCCTACCCCAGACATGGCAAGACACCAGAGAGAACTAGGAATGAGACCAGAGATGGATAAGAGTTTTTCAGTTAAGGTGGACTTAACGCTGTTAAAAATAAATTTTTGAGGGAATTCCCTGGCAATCCAGTGGTTAGAACTTGGCGCTTTCACTGCCAGGATCCGGGTTCAATCCTTGGTCGGGGAACTAAAATCCCACAAGCTGTCCAACATGGCACAGCCCAAAAAATTGATAATTAAATTTTTGAAAATCTGAATAACAAAAACGATCATAAACAAAGACAAGAGATAGATTGAAAGGATTTTTTTTTTTTTTTGCGGAACGTGGGCCTCTCACTGTTGCTGCCTCTCCCGTTGCGGAGCACAGGCTCCGGACGCGCAGGCTCAGCGGCCATGGCTCACGGGTCCAGAGGCTCCGCGGCAGGTGGGATCCTCCCGGACCGGGGCAAGAACCCGTGTCCCATGCATCGGCAGGTGGACTCTCAACCACTGCACCATCAGGGAAGCCCTGAAAGGAATTTTTTATCCAAAGTTTATAATGAGTGTCTACAAATCATTGAGAAAATTGCAAATGCCCAGTTTAAAACTGGGCAGAAGATAAAGACAAGTTATTCACAGAGCAAACTGTATAAATAATAAATCAACACATAAAAAAATGTTCAACCTCACTAGAAACCAGGGAAAAGCCAATTTAAACATGAGATAGTATTTTTAACTTCAAATTGGGGGGAAAACCTAAAGAGGGAGTGTTGAGGAAGGATTTGGGAATCATTTCTTTACATATAGTACTGATATGGTTGTAAATTTCAGGGAAATTTGTGAAGAACATTTCAAAATTTTATACATCCAGCAGTTCTACTTCTACAAATCTTTCCTAGAGATATCTGTACCTGTGTGCAAATTTATATTTACAAAAACATATTTTCTGCTGCATTGTTGGCGATGACAAAAAATTAGAAGGAACCCAAATTCCAATCAAATGAGCGGTTAAATGACAGTAGAGCCATACTCTAGAATGCTCAGCATCCAGTAACCAGAATAAGCTCGACCAATGTGCACTGATGTGAAAAATTTCCAAGATACATCTTAACCCCCTTGGTAGTATTCTTTTGTTTCTTTTAATTTAATTTATTTATTTTTGGCTGTGTTGGGTCTTCGTTTCTGTGCGTGGCTTTCTCTAGTTGCGGCGAGCGGGGGCCTCTCTTCATCACGGTGCACGGGCCTCTCACTGTCGCGGCCTCTCTTGTTGTGGAACACAAGCTCCAGACGTGCAGGCTCAGTAGTTCTGGCTCACGGGCCTAGTTGCTCCACGGCATGTGGGATCTTCCCAGACCAGGGCTCGAACCCGTGTCCCCTGCATTGGCAGGCGGATTCTCAACCACTGCGCCACCAGGGAAGCCCCGGTAGTATTCTTCATATCTTAAAATGTGCATACCTATGACACATAAATTCCATGTCTAATTTTCTGTCCTACAAACCTACGAAAAGCTACAGACTTCTGATCAATATCCCCCAAACTATTGTCTATTGTAAGAAGTATGTACAAAAGAAAAAAAAAAAGAATCAGAAATCTGTTCAAAACCAGCAGATTTTAAAGAACTTATTATCACCTCACCCACTTCTGTTCTGCTATAGCAACACTGGAAGACTGCAACTAGGAAAGAGAGCAAGCCTAACTCCCACCTCAAATCTTGTCTCTCAACTACAGGGTATGATGAAGTCATTTAAAATATATATTTAAAGGAGACTGAACCCTTCGGTGAAAGACCCCAATAAGTTATTTCCCTAAAAGAGACAGTAAATAAAGAACTTGGAATGAGTTGCAGTGGATAGATGTGAAATCTTTCTTTGGGTCTTCTTAAAATTATAACATTCCCACATATGTCTGCAGTGTTTTAAATATTTTCCATTTATGTAGTAAACATTGAAAGACAGAAAGACAGAGGTTATTTCCAACTAGATGTTATCCTTTCCCCCCAATGGAACTATGCTTTCCTTTCTAGACACATGAGCTCTCCTTTTTCGAGTCTGAGATTGGAAGTTCTCATGGTTGAATTGTTAACACATTTATCTTTATTTGCGTTGAGTTTGATCCAGCTACTCTGAAGACTATGGTTTCTTCACTAAAAATTGCTTCCATTGTAGATTTATCACCTGGTTGGCAAACGCTGGATAACTTCAGGCACAAGAACATTACTCTGAACCTGGGTGTGGTCAGTGAGATAGAAACCAACATTATTTTTTCCTTCATGATATGAAATATACTCTATCTTTACTCCCAGGGTTTTGTCCAAAAAACTCATAAAATATAAATTGACTCTGCCCTTCAGACTCCCATGTTCTCCTCCAGCCTACACAGCAAAGTCTACGTTCAATTACACCAAGACTGATGCCAAATTTCAAAAAACGAGAGCACCCTCCATTTCTGCTAGTGCCAGGTGTGTTGTTCCAGGTGCACAGAAGTATCCTAAAAAGTCTTAGTAAATCTCATTCTACAATAAATAATTACTCAACAAGTTCTCTCTGGACCAGGGTATACTAAGCCAGTGTCTGCTTTCTATTGCAGGCGAAGAAGTTTGTGGTCTTTCATGGAGCTTCCATTTACCAACCTGGAAATGGCATTCATTTTATTGGCTTTTGTTATCTTTTCCCTCTTTACTCTGGCTTCCATCTACACTGACCCGGATGAGAGGAATGAAGGTAAACAGAGAGAGCTCTTCATAAGAGTCCCCGTTTCCTTTCCCCACCCAATCATCTTTCTTTATGGTTTGATTTGGTTTAGTTACTATTCTGTATGTGAGAATGAGTTTGTTTTGGGGTGTTCTGTGTGTGTGTGTGTGTGTGTATGAAAGAGAGGAGACAGAGAGAGAGAGAAAGAGAGTTTTATTAAATAGCCTGAAATATCTACTGTGGCATTTTACCATTATTCATTAAGAGAGGTTTGGAAATGGAAAGGATTATTTACATGACTTTTAATCCCAGAATTTTGCAGGTCTTATGCCCTGAATTATATATATATACACATATATATATATATACACATATATATATATATACACATATATATATACGTATATATATAATTTTTCTTTCACCATCCTCCCATCCCTGCCCCTTATCCCTGTCCCCCATCAGAAACTTAAAATGTGCAAAAAGCACAATATCTTTCAAAGTCATTAAAGGTAATTTTCACAGGCTAAATGCAAGTTCACAAGAAACAAATTCCATTATCGTATACATATATGGTGTGTGGAGGTGTGCGTTTTTGTTCAACTATAAATAAGAAGGAAAAGAATTAAAGGTTTTTTCCTAATGAGCTCTTGTCAAAGCCCAAACTTTCAAAAAAAATGTAGAAGCGTTTAAAAAACTCAACACCACATGTTTGCTTATTGCCAATCATAACATTATTAGCAATAATATGTAATTTAAATGGCAGTTCTTGGTATTTCACTGTAGCTCAGGTCCTACCAAATTTCACACAAAATTAATGGTGACTGACCATTTTTGAGGGCAAAAATTATATATATATATATATGGCATATGCTAAGGAAATAATATATATTTGTAGAGAATAAGATAAAATCATAAAAAGAAAACTGTGCTTCCTAAAATTGGGATGCCTCTCCATCAATTTTTGGCTGTGAAAGAAGTGCTCTCTGTAAAAGACAACAGTATTCTCTGTCTTATAAACATACTACACTTACAGAAGTAGAAAACAAGAAGCCACAGTAAACAGACATTCCAATTCGTGCTGACGTGAAGATTGGGAAGCATAACTGGAGTCCTTAAAGTCTTTTTCATGCTCCATATTGTTTTAGTTTAAAATGGGTTTGGCTGAAAGAAAGAGTAAGAGCAAAATTGCAGTTACTTTAACTAGATGATAATGTCTTTCTCTCACACATAAAGGAAGCCTGGGTGTAGGAAGTTCCCTCCTGACACGACTCCCTGGTGTCCTGGACCCAGGCCACACTGTCTTGGTTCCCTCCCATCTCCTATGGCAGCTCCCATGTCCGGCACTGACCCAGCTGGCCCATCTTCCACTATCATCTATGCATGCCTGTCAGCAAGAAGAAGCAAGAGGGCACACCTCTGTCTTTTAAGAGCGCTCCCAGAACCTACACTCACCACTTCCCTTTGGCCAGAATTTAGTCCACGGACATACCGAAAGGAAAGCTGGGAAATGTCATAGTTATTCTGGGAGGCGTGTGTGGAGCAAAAACTTTGGGTTTTGTTCCTAAAGGAAGAGGGGTACAACCAGCAGTGTCTGCCAGACCCGTAGACTCCTAACCATGCATTCACTACGGGGCTGGTAGTCATGAAATTGGGGAATATTTGAGCTAGAAGGAATGTTAAGAGAGCATCTGATTTACTGATGCTTAACCAGAACTGAATATCAGAAAGGCACCTCATACTTGGGGCCCATCACAAACCCAGCAAATACGCATTTCTGGGTGTCCCACCTGGCCACGTGTCTTTAAACAAGACCCCCTACCCCCCCCCCCCATTTTTCTAGCTTTCTTCTCTGGTTAAGAAGCATTGACCAACTATTCATGTTTCAGATGTGACAACAGAGACCCACAAATGTTTAGTGAGTTTCTCAGGGGCTCAGTTAATTAGCAGAAGAGCCAAAACTAGAGCACAGACTCCCCGTTGCAGGTTCCTGCCCCCTCTCTGCACTCCCATGACTCCTGAGTTATGATCCATGGACACAGACAGCCAGAAGACTGGGCCAGTCATAGACATTGACCTTTCCTTTACACTTCTGTATTCCGTTTTTCATAAGTTCCTTTTTCTTCTGCTCTATTCCTCCTATATCTGAGGTCTACTTTCCAAGCTAAAGCAATTCCTCCATTTGAATACTGTTCACTAACAGAACTAGACCCAGCTGCCCAAGAATTCTCATCGAAGAACACCCTTGCTTCCCTTCGTGACCACCAGGTCGGTGCCAAGCACAATTTTGCATGAAAGTACAAAATGTATACACTTTCCTAAATGTGGTAAGACCCAGGAGTAAAACCCACCTTCATTAAAATTGCAGGGCTATTTTCATCTCCTTTCTGGCACAAGCAGAGAATTGCAGGAGCCACAAAAATAAACTTAAGAGAGGCAGATTTAATTTCACATGCGTATTTAAAATCTGATAGACTCAGCTATGGGCAATGGAGAATCTAAATCTGAATGGGACTCAGCTCCTATGTCAGGGAGCTGATTGTCTCATGGAGGATTCAGTTGTATAACCAGAGCAGACCCAGTGAATGAGCTACCAGAATTTTCAAATAAGGAGGATGGGGTCAGAACCGAAGCTCTTCCTTGGGGGTATTGCGGTGGGCTTCACGGAAGAGGTGGCCACCCTGATGCGTGTGATATTGACAGAGTACGATGGGTGGGGTGCATTCCAACTAGGAAAACAGCTTAAGGAAAATTACCCGACCGAAAAAAATGAAATGTAGAAGAGGAAAAATCAGCTATAGTTTGGAATGTACCTTAAGTCCAACAAGGAATTGAACAGAACTGATCATTGGCCAGAATCTTCTCAAGTCCTTCAGAGGTCAGAAGACGAACAAAGCATTTTAACAGGGAGTCTCTTAAACTTAAGAGATGGGTGCCTCTGACCTCAGCCTCCCACGTGAGAGCAAAGGCTCTCAAGCTCTAACTTGCACATAAGTCACCTAGAGATTTTATGAAAAAGTAGACTACTGTTCAGTAGGTCTGGGTGGGACCTGAGATTCTGCATTTCTAAGAAGCTTCCAGGTGACGACCATGGTCTAGAAGACGAGCCCAGCCACAGATGTGATGCTTGCAGGCCCCAGGGGACCAAGCTCATCTGTGTGCAGCAGGGGAGGCGGGAGCTTGGCTACGTGGCTGGGCGTCCACGTTCCGTCCCGTAAGCAAGGCCCTACAGGACACGGGGCAGACCCAGAGCTGGAGGGCAGGGCCTCAGCCTCCAGCACAGCGCAGTCTTGCCTCAGGTCCTAACGTGTCAGGAGTGGGTGGATTAAGGTTTAAGAAAATATTTTATATGTTTAGAAGAGTTGAGAGTCATTCTTATTGTTTTAGGGAAGAAATTGTATTTAATTAGATTAATTAATTAATCATTTTAAGGTGAAGTATAGTTGATTTACAATGTGTTAGTTTTAGGTGTACAGCACAGTGATTCATATATATATATTCTTCTTCAGATTCTTTTCCATTATAGGTTATTACAAAATATTGAGTATAGTTCCCTGTGCTCTAGAGTAGGTCCTTAGTGGTTATGAGAGTCCATCTTTAAAAATCAGAATCTTGGAGTGTACAGTGAAGGGAGGCCAAGCGGCTCCGCAAGCTCCTCTCTCTCCACTTTCCCATAGAGAAGCCCTGACTGGCCGCTGAGGGCGAGCCACACACACGCCCTCGTGCCTGGCGAACCCGCGCGGTCAGTATCATAGGACACAGGCTTTGCCGCAGTTCATCTTCCTCCCTGTGTACTTTCCGTTTGCCTTCCTGGAATTCTGCTGCATCACAGAAGCTGGAAGTTCTGATGTTCCATTGAACTCATGATGGAATGTCTTGACTTGACCGGTCAGAGTAATGAAAGGCAGTATAGAAATAAAGATTATTCCGCAGAAGGAGAAGGAGCTGGAAAACGACCAAAACGAAAGTGCCTTCAGTGGCATCCATTGCTAGCAAAGAAACTTCTTGACTTTTCAGAAGAGGAAGAAGAGGAAGACGAAGAGGAGGATATTGATAAGGTTCAACTTGTTGGGGCCGCGGGTCTAGAGCAAGATGGTGAAACTGAAGATGATGAATCACCAGAACAGCGAGCCCGGAGACCAATGAATGCATTTCTCTTATTTTGCAAACGTCATCGCTCTCTTGTACGTCAGGAACACAGGAACAGGCTTGATAACCGAGGTGCTACCAAGATACTAGCTGATTGGTGGGCTGTTCTCGATCCAAAGGAAAAGCAGAAATACACAGACATGGCCAAGGAGTATAAACATGCATTTATGAAAGCAAATCCTGGCTACAAATGGTGTGCTACCACAAACAAGCCTGTGAAATCCCCAACATCCACTGTCAATCCACGGGAGAAACTATGGGCCTTCCCATCTGACTCTTCAAGAGACTTGCCAAGCCCCAAGAAAACAAAGCCTGAAGAAATGCCTCAGCTTGACTTTGGGATGGCTAATCCTACTCAAATGGGAGGCCTGAGCATGCTGCTTTTAGCTGGAGAACATGTTCTTGGTACACCAGAGATATCCTCTGGCACTTGCAGGCCTGATGTTTCAGAATCCTCTGAATTGCGTCAGAAGTCACCATTATTTCAGTTTGCCGAGATATCTTTAGGTACCTCCCACCCTGATGTTCCGTCAAAACAATGTCAAGCATCAGCCTTGTTTCAGTTTGCAGAGATCTGTTCGAAGACTTCACAGTTGGGCGGTGCTGAACCTGTAAAACGCTGTGGAGAGTCTGCACTCTTTCAACTTGCAGAGATGTGCCTGGCATCAGAGGGGGTGAAAATGGAAGAATCAAAGCTAATAAAAGCCAAAGAATCAGATGGCGGAAGAATTCAAGAACTGGAGAAGGGCAAGGAAGAAAGAGAAATGAAAATGGAGAAAATAGATGAAGCCAGGTTCCAGAAAGAAGCAGAATTTGAAAAATCAGCTAAGGAAAATGTAAGAGATTCTAAGGAATTAAGAAATTTTGAGGAGCTGCGAATGGATGATATAATGGGTATAAAAATGGAAGCTCCTAAAGCAATTAAAAAGGAAGAATTAGAGGAAGATCAAAAATGTAGTCACTTCCCTGATTTTTCTTACTCTGGCAGTAGCAAGATAATAATAAGTGATGTTCCCAGTAGGAAGGATCACATGTGCCATTCTCATGGCATTAGGATCATCGAGGATCCCACAGCGTTAAGCAAACCAGAAAAGCTAAAAAAGGAAACGAAGAAAACCAAAATGGATCGACATGGAAATGATAAATCCACACCCAAGAAGACTTGCAAAAAGAGGCAGTCCTCGGAATCTGATATCGAGAGTGTCATGTACACCATTGAAGCTGTTGCAAAGGGAGACTGGGGCATCGAGAAGCTTGGAGATACCCCTCGCAAGCAGGTGCATACATCCTCGAGTGGCAAGGGAAGCATTTTGGATGCCAAGCCACCAACGAAGAGAGTGAAATCAAGAGAGAAGAAAATGTCAAAGGAGAAATCCTCAGACACCACCCAAGAGTCAAGACCTCAAGATTTTATCAGTATTTCTGCCAGCAAGAACATTTCTGGTGAGGTCCCAGAGGGTATAAAAGCAGAACCTTTGACCCCTACGGAGGATGCATTACCACCCAGTCTATCGGGACAGGCCAAGCCTGAGGACAGTGAGTGTCACAGAAAAATAGAGACTTGTGGCTCCCGGAAATCTGAGAGGTCTTGCAAAGGTGCTCTTTATAAAACCCTGGTGTCTGAGGGTATGCTCACCTCTCTGCGAGCTAATGTTGGCAGAGGGAAACGAAGGTCAGGAAAAGGAAAGTCCTCTGATCATGAAGAGTGTTGGCATGAAGAAAGCTGGACATTTCACCAGAGTGGGACCAGTGGAAGCAAGAAGTTCAAGAAGACAAAGCCAAAGGAAGACTCTCTCCTTGGCTCAGCAAAGCTGGATGAAGAATTTGAAAAGAAATTCAACAGCTTCCCTCAGTATAGTCCTGTTACATTTGACCAGAAATGTGTACCTGTCCCAAGAAAAAAGAAGAAGAGCGGACATATTTCCTCAGAACCGACCCAAACCAGCAAAGGTCCTTTCCAGTCTCAGAAAAAGAACTTATTCCACAAAATTGTCAGCAAATACAAGCACAAAAAGGAGAAGCCTAATGTTCCGGAAAAAGGAAGTGGGGATAAATGGTCAAACAAGCAACTCTTCTTGGCTGCCATTCACCCTACAGAAGCCATATTTTCAGAAGACAGAAACACCACAGAGCCTGCTTATAAGGTTACAAATGCCCCATCCATTCCCAACACTCCAGAGCCAACAAGAGCGCAAGAATCCTTCGTGGGCAGTCAAAAGAGAAAAGCAAGGAAAACCAAGATCACACACCTTGTCAGGACAGCAGATGGCCGGGTATCACCAGCAGGCGGTACTTTGGATGACAAACCAAAGGAACAACTGCAGAGGAGTCTTGCTAAGGTGACCGAGACAGGCTGCAATGACGAGTGCTCACACAACCGAGAGGCCACGGAGACGCGGAGCAGCACCCCGGAGATGCCCGCCGTGTCTGCGTTCTTCAGCCTCGCTGTGCCGGCCGAAGTGGCTGCCATGGAACATGCATAGAAGTCAGAGATCAACTCTGCTCCCCCATGATGGACAGCCAAAAGAAATGCCCCCGACTCCTGTACTTATTTCTTGCGCTGACCGGTGAAGCGCCCTTTAATTGTAAAACATTGTGCTTTACCTACTACCCTAGCCTTGTCTTTATTGAGAGATGCTAGTGAGTCCATGTGGTGGCAAATAGAGACAGCAAACAAGTGCTTGTTGCCCTACACGGCCCAGATTCACTTGAAGCAGAAGTTGGCACCCTGGGCCAGTTTGTTCTTTCAGAACCCAGAGTCTTTGAGCGTGATGTTGTCTGTCTGATAATGAGCAGAAATGGGATGATCCTAGAGCTTTGCTTTCTATAGAAGGCTTTTTATGGTAATAGGTGGTAACTTGGTAAAAGGCTGCCTTTACTTTAGCTCATCCAGCATCTCTTTTACC
Source organism: Mesoplodon densirostris (assembly GCF_025265405.1). Lineage (NCBI taxonomy): Eukaryota > Metazoa > Chordata > Mammalia > Artiodactyla > Ziphiidae > Mesoplodon > Mesoplodon densirostris. The sequence continues at coordinate 210,250,581 of NC_082661.1, forward strand.
AACCAGAGAGTGTGAAACTAGTTTCGTATATTACCTTGTTATTCTTTCAAAACAAAAACAAAAAACAAAAAACAAAAACTGACACACTGCACTAGTTATTATTAGATATTCTTAGTCTTTTTTGTACATGGAGGTTTATGTTCTAAGATGGTTTATAGAATAGGTTATACCTACATTTATATTGTAGAATAATATTAAAAAGCCTCTTCCAGAGACTCCCAAACAGCACGGGCAGGCAGATGTACCGCTGTTAGCGGTGTATGCTCGGCCTTGTGGTCCATATATTCTGCACTTTTATATTTGCCACCAGAGTGGTAGTTTGCTGGCACAAAGAGAAAGAGAGAGAAGAAGAAAAATTACAGTTCTTACAAGCAGAATTTTTTTCTTAGCCTTGAGTGACCAAGAAGAATTTGCTTGGGTCCAATTGTGGCGAATATTTTCCCAGACAGGGGAAGAGTCCAGCAGATTACAGATTACTGATGTTTTCATGCCTTGAGGATTCTTTTATTTTTACACAAGGGTCTGAGTGACCAATGGATCGTTCATACAGACAAAAAAAGAAAAATAGTATTCAGAAGTGACCTTAGGATTACTTCACTATTCAGAACACATTGAAGACACACTCACTTTGTGTGGTCTTTGAGCTACAGCCCTTTTACATCCATCCCAGACAGACTGGACGGGTAGCAATTGCTATGCACAGCCTAATTGGCACTGCAGGTTTTTAGAGCCATTTTGAGTTTTTGTGGTTACGGAGGTATTGATGAGGGAGGTGTGCCTGACCAGAGTGGGACTCGCAGTTATAGATCCACCTGCAAGTTTCCTGTTTCCTGTTCATGTTTTGTTGCTTTTGAACATAAAAGGAACCATACATATGCCAGTGCAACTGGATTAACTGGCTTAGAACATTCAACATATTGACTCCATCACCTGACATTCACAGTATCTTGTTTCTTAGCAACAGATGCAAAGTGATAAATCAAAATTAGTCGGCGGCTACAGATTTTACAGGGTATTTGTTCCATAGCACAAAGTATTTCCCCACTCTTGCATCACAGCACAAACTACCAAATTTTAAGTATTGGATTCCAGCAATAATTTTTACTGGTTTTCAAACTGGCGGAATTTTGATAGTGTTAGTTCAAGTTTGAAACTTTTGAATTAGATCTCTAAATGGTGACAGTTTACAAGGTTTTATCTAGCTATCTTATTTATACTTGACTGAATTGTAATGATGATTTTTTTTCTCATCGTAATTTGACCTCATAGCCATACAAAAAATTGACTCTATTCGTACTGACTAGGTTTAGTTTTTCACGGTTGTAGATATTACTTCAGTTTTGGTGCTAGAAAATATGTACAACATACTAATAGAATTGAAAAAGAACAGCGAGATTTGGGCTTTTTTTTTTTTTTTTCAAAGCAGGTAAAGAGGGCATCAGGGCATTGGAACGGTGTCCTCAAAAATGCATATTCCTTGTGGACATGGAGGAAGAAGGAATTAGTAAGCAAGGTTAATCAGAGGCAGAAGCTTAGCCCCATTCACACCGAAGTAAATCAGGTGAGCAACCCCAGATTTTAGCATGATATTTTTACTATGATGCTGTTGTATTAATATTTTCTAAATTTCGAAACACAAAGTGAATGTTTGAAAATTGCTGGGTCCCAGTGTTGGTGGCTGTTGGAGTTTGTGGACCACTTGCTAGCAGTGATTTAAAAATTATAATTAGCTAAAATCCCCCCAAAAAATGAAATCAACAACAAAAGTTTTTTGGTGCAGAACATGCACCTTGACAATGACACTAACTTGTTATTCTCTAGAACATGTTAGAATAGGTCTATTTTTGCCAGTGCCCTCTCCTCCAGTCCTCTGATTACATTTCACTAGAGTTCCTTAACAGAGTGCTGTATATTCATGGGACCTTTCTTAAAAAGGAGCAAAACAAAAGATGACTTTTTTCTATGTGATTAATATATCTTACTTGATCTGCTTTTCCTCAACCTCAGTGGCTTTTCCCTTAGGCAGGGGTCGGGGTGGAGGGCAACCTACTGGATACGACTGTTTTCAGGTACTTTAGGAAAAAAAAAAAACCCACCTTTTTGTAGACATGCTTAATTTTTAAGTGGTTAGGCACTGAGAGTAGCAGAAATCCTGCCAAGCTTTATAGTCTTTTAGACACTCACCTTGTCATTTCTCTGAGTAATGTCTTGATTTCAAAAATAGTGCTTTTCTCATGCCCTGAATCCACTGGAGAGGGGTGTTGGTATTTTCAGGTAACAACATTTGTGAGCACACATATTGCAGACCAACATGTAGTACCCTCCCCCATTTATCATTTTCATTTCACTTCTGTCATTCTTTTTTATTTTGGAAAATCATATTGCTATGGTGTGTACCTTAATCTGCCAGCAAACACCATCTACACTAACATTTGTCCCACAAGCATCCTCAAGAGAAAAAGTTGTTGCACCTTATATATATTTCAAGCAAACCAAAATATGATGCTCTTCTGCCTTTGTTTTATTCTAAATTGTTGTATCATATCTTTCTGAAACCATTCTGAATCTAGTTGAAATTCTCAATATTTATGCTTTTACCTTAATTTCTAGATTCAAACCTGTATATAAATCTTTGGAACAAAATTGTCCTAGCCCTTCTCTGTGTTGCTGGAAGTGGATGATTTAGTCTCAGATGGAGACACAGTACTGTTCCAGTTTTCTTTAGCCTTTTATTTATTTAGTTATTCTGGGTATTTTCCTATGTAATTTTGAAGTGTGTAGAGTATACTATAGTTACTGAAGCTGCAGCTCCAAGAAGCTGAGTGAAAGAGAGAAAATACTGTAAGACGCCCTTCTTAAGTGTTTATTTGTTTGGATAACTGTAATGAGGCCAGGAAAAGGCAAAAGGTCCCACAGCCACTTTGAAGACACAGGTTCTTATCCCCAAACTAGGTTAGGTCCCAGATTTTAGATCAAAATGGTGAATTCTTTAAAGCCCTCTTTTTTAAAAGGATATATCATACCATTGTAATTCTGACAGTCTTTTCCCCCCCGAAAATATATTTATTTAATTCCGTCAGATGAGCTTTCTACCAGTGCCCCCTCAAAGCCATGCTCAACTCACTCCCACGTTATCACTGTTATTATAGTTCCTGCCATTCAAACTGCTGCAGAGAAAAAAAGGGATGGAACACTATGAACAAAAAGGAGCATCTGAACGGGTCTGGTTATTTAGAATCCAACTTGTGTAATCCCTGTCACTGTCTTATCAAGTCAGATGCTACTCTGCCTGAGTCATAGAAAATTTTGTTTGCACTCTGTAGTCCTTGGCTCATCCTCTGGAAATGTTTGCACCTATGTAAAATCTCAAGCAGATTATAAATCAATACAGCACTAGGAGTAAGCTGAAAACTGAATGACATGTTTTGTTTATACAGTTCCGGGGGAGGGATGGGGAATATCAAGTAGCTCTGTTCCAAGTTTGGCATTTGGCATTAATGTGAAGCAGTGGGACCATGCTGCCTGCTAAAGTACTGTATGAATCCTAAGTGTTCTGGAGACCAGCAGCTGGAGGCTGGAGGCCAGCATCCATACAGCAAAGGGGAAGCATCGCCGCTTCTTGGGGGAAAAGGAAGGAAGTCGTGCAAGGCCTGGAGTCATCATTTGTAAAGGGGAAGTCGGGGTGTACGTGATGCTGTGAGAAGGTTCACCTTTGATTGCACTGCTCCACAGAGCCCTCAGATAAGGCCAATCCTAATGGGCTACCTCAGCTTTAACGGTTAATTCCAGTAAGTCCTGTTTCAAAGGTTTGTCTTTTTTTGCTTCTACCTTCAGTGCCACTGTTTTCCACTGCAGTGTTTTGACTTCCCAAACTACCTTCTCCAGAGAGAACAATGTATTGCTGAAAATGGGCAGTAGAAGCAAATGCTCTTATTACATTTGACCTATAAAGTATTCAGAGTGACTGCTAGGTGGGAATTAAAATTTAGCTTTCCCCACATAGGATCTTGTTTTGCACCTTATAAAGAGTGTACTAATTGTTAATTAGGTGTTGCTTTTATTTAGACAAGCATTCCCAAAGAATTAGATTTGGATTTTGTGTTTATTTGAGTTTGGGGAATTTTTTTTTACAGTTATCTTATTTAGATTGACTAACATCATACTTACCATAAAAAAAGAAACAGTTGTTCAGTTCATCTTACCAGATATGTCTGGTGATGTATTCAGGGTTTGATGGACTGCTTTGCTTTTATATAGTTTGGAAGTGATAGTGAAGTTTATTATACCCCATATTAAATGACCTTGTCCTTTTCACTGGGGACATTATCTTACATTTTTGAAAAAGAAGCAGCAAAAGAGTGAACAAGACAAGTACATTTGATTCCCCTCATACACCTCCATCTCTTTGTGCTACGCTTTCCTTAAAAATATGAATATACATTTTCTTCACACATACAAAAAAAGTTTCCTCTCCTGGCCAAATTTTATTTGTGGTGGTATGATTTATACTAATAATGGAAAAGAAGAAACCTTGTACTTAGAAGTTCGGTGGCCACTGTTTCCTTGTTGCAGTCAGTGGTCAAAATTGATCCTGCCCTTAATTTGAGCTTTATGCACAGAATTAGTTATTGTGAAAATTACTACTCTTTCCAAAGATTTTCTAATAACTTGGGCCAGAACTGGTTACCGAGGAGCAAGGACCTAATTCCATGCCTCCACACCCTCCCACTGCACCGCACCACACGTATTACCTCACAAGCTCTAACCTAAATCACAGAGGCACGCGTTTCGTGGACTAACCATCACATCCCCTGGCGGCCTCAGGGGAGTGCTCACGTCCCATGACACCTCACTTTAGTGCCTCAGCTCGTAGCGGCAGAACTGGGGTGGGGGAGGTTTGTGATCTGGAGCTCAGCACATGCTCGGCAACGTTTCTCATTTCCTTAGCACTCGTGGCTTGCTCTCAGGAATCTGTCGAAAAGGAATAAAAACCACCTGAGAGTCCATATTCCCAGATTATGAACTTTTCCCATAGGTTTGAGTTGCTTACTTACCTATTATAAATTAACTACAGCTTCATTTGACCACGAGGTCTTAAGTCTGTTGACAGTTTTCAGCATGACTGAATCGCTCATTTTTCTTGCTTTCAGAAATTGGCTTGGTTCTCTTTAGAGTTGATGTAAACATGCCATGTAATAAATGATTTCCACTTAATGGTACAACAGAATTATTGCTTTCTTAGATATATGTGTAGTAAAAGTCAATATACACATTTATATAATTTCTTTCTTCAAAATCTTATACTTAATTTGATATTTCTAAAAATTGCACATGTAAGTCATGTGTATAACATGCTAAAGTACTTTAACTGTGATCTTAAAACTGAATAAAAAATATTTAATGAAAAATCAGAATATTGGGCTTCCCTGGTGGCGCAGTGGTTGAGAGTCCACCTGCCGATGCAGGGGACGCGGGTTCGTGCCCCGGTCCGGGAAGATCCCACATGCCGCGGAGTGGCTGGGCCCGTGAGCCATGGCCGCTGAGCCTGCGCGTCTGGAGCCTGTGCTCCGCAACCTGAGAGGCCACAGCAGTGAGAGGCCCGCGTACCGCAAAAAAATAAAAAATAAAAAAAAACTCAGAATAATTTAGTATTGCAAGAGTTCTGCAGCACTTAATAGTTTGTAAATCCACTATCTCATTTGTAATTAACATTCTCAATTCTCTTACTCTATGCCTTTTTATAAGGGAATAGTTAAGACAACTTTCTTTGTTGAAAAGGGTATAAGGTATGACACAGCCCTCAGATATTTCAGGAAATTGTATTTGTTGAGAAACTGACCAAGAACCCACATTTTTCCCTGTTACTGTAAGAAGTCTCCAGAGAAAGATTTTCAAAGACTGTCAGTTCAGTTCTTCTCACTGGAAGAAGTCTGGCTATTTTGATCCCTAACTGAATTTACATAGATCATCTACATTTGACCTTTCAGAGGTACTTAAGAACATTTCTTTTGTTCTGGACCATATGATATATTTTAAAATTTAAAGTTGAAACATAACATATAGTGCTTCTTTGCAAATATGAGTCCAAATAAGAACAGAAATCAGTCACTGTAGAAAAACATGTAGCCCACAGAAATCTTGACTGGGCAAGGAAGTTTCACCTACCACCACCGTGATCAAAAGCATGATCGCATGTGGACTTTCTTTTACTTATTTATTTATTTGGCTGTGTTGGGTCTTCACTGCTGCATGAAGGCTTTCTCTAGTTGCGGCGAGCAGGGGCTGCTCTTCGTTGTGATGCACGGGCTTCTCATTGTGGTGGCTTCTCTTGTTGCAGAGCACGGGCTCTAGGCATATAGGCTTCAGTAGTTGTGGCTCCTGGGCTTAGTTGCTCCATGGCATGTGGGATCTTCCCAAACGAGGGCTCAATCCCATGTCCCCTGCATTGGCAGGTGGATTCTTAACCACTGCGCCACCAGGGAAGCCCCCCATGGACTTTCTAATCACACCAACAGGTTCTAGCATTACATGAGCACCCAGAATTAGTCATGCCAGGATCGTGTCGCTCTCCTTTGAGAGTCATAGGTGCTTACATCAGTGCCATATTGTCTATCTTCAAATTAATAAAATTTTTGTAACTTGATCATTACAGAATTAACTTAGATGGTGCCTCTCCAAAGAAGTTTTAAGAATCCACTCAACCTGAAAAAAATAATGGTCGTCTCATCTTCATGACTTAAAAATCGAGAAAAATAAATGTTACATAATGGTAGTGGAACTAGAATGAAGTAGGGCTGCTTTTTCCCAGCCCAGGACACTGTTTCCTGGAAGACCTGTCTCACTGTCAGCATAAAAACACTGGTGATAGAAATGTTTATTAGGTGCCTTCCATGTAAAAGACAAGATGCCAAGCACTTTAGATGTATTATTGTGTTTAATCTTAAAATAACCTTATGAGAGAGGTAATAATAACTTCACTGTTTACAAGTGAGGACCTTGGAGCTCTAACCTTGACCTCAGACCACTCAGCTAGTGAGTGAAGATCCCAAGTGAGGCTCTAGTTCACAGGATCCAGAACCTTGTGCACTTTCCCTCCAGATTCCCTTGAAAAAGTTATTTGCTTTTTAAAAAATGCATACACCTCTCTTTTTTCCTACAAAGAATTTAAATTGGCTAAAAATCTATAAAAAGATAAAACTAAATTTCCAGTAAGTAGATAAAGAAATCCAGGCAAAGGGAACAATAAAAGTAGGAAAAATAGAAAGTGGGTAGTCTTGGTGAGGAGAAGGCTAGCATCTCGTTTCAGCAAAGAGTACAAATTGTGTTATTAAGATTCCTGCGTTCATGTCCTGACACTGCCATTGGTGACTGTGGGATTTAGGGAAAATTACACAAATTCTCAAAGCCTTCAATTTTATGTACTAGGTATAATAATGACACCTGTCTCATAGAGTTGAAGTGAGAATTACATGAACTAAAGCATGAAAATGCAGAGGGGTGGCTGCTATTGGAGTTTTGTTTTGAAGTCTTCAAGATTAGGAATATATATATATATATATATATATATATATATATTGTGGTACACGGGCCTCTCACTGTTGTGGCCTCTCCCATTGCAGAGCACAGGCTCCGGATGCGCAGGCCCAGCGGCCATGGCTCACAGGCCCAGCCGCTCCAGGCTTGTGGGATCCTCCCGGACCAGGGCACGAACCCGTGTCCCCCGCATCGGCAGGCGGACTCTCAACCACTGCGCCACCACGGAAGCCCAGGAATTTTTTTAAAAAAATATATTTATTGGGCCTCCCTGGTGGCGCAGTGGTTGGGAGTCCGCCTGCCGATGCAGGGGATACGGGTTCGTGCCCCGGTCTGGGAGGATCCCATATGCCGCGGAGCGGCTGGGCCCGTGAGCCATGGCCGCTGGGCCTGCGCATCCGGAGCCTGTGCTCCACAACGGGAGAGGCCACAACAGTGAGAGGCCTGCATACCGCAAAAAGAAAAAAAAAAAATATATATATATATATATATATATATATATATATATATATATATTTATTTATTTATTTCTTGCTGCGTTGGGTCTTCTTTACTGCACGCGGGCTTTCTCTAGTTGTTGTGAGCGGGGGCTACTCTTTGTTGCAGTGCCTGGGCTTCTCATTGCGGTGGTTTCTCTTATTGTGGAGCACGGGCTCTGGGTGCACAGGCTTCAGTAGTTGTGGCTCGCACGTTCTAGAGCACAGGCTCAGTAGTGGTGGCGCACAGGCTTAGTTGTTCCACAGCACGTGGGATCTTCCCAGACCAGGGCTCGAACCCGTGTCCCCTGCATTGGCAGGCGGATTCTCAACCACTGCGCTACCAGGGAAGCCCCAAGATTAGGAATTTAATAGAACAATGAGTTTCATCGTGAACTAAAGGAAAATATTTACTGCAGAACCCAGAAAATGTTTACTCTGTCAGTCCACACACTGAGTCAACATATATGTTTTAAATATCCAGCAATACAACATATTCAGTGCCAATCAACTGCAAGATGACATCACATGGAAAGGATAAAAACCTGATGTCAGGGAACGGTAAGGACTCCACTGCCAAATGAACATTTAATAGAGTTAGACTGCTTACCAAATGTAGAAGAGGATATACAGAAACTTCAAAAAGGAATAAAGTGAACATCAAAAGACTGAGACATCTCAGAAAATTGAAGAAGTCTTGAATAGTTTTTGCAAATGGTATCTTCCATCAAATTGTGCTATGAAAATCACAAGTAAAGTGTGTTGTATGAAGCTATGGCTTTGAATCAATGCCTCATCCATTCTTTGTGCTAAAATTAGCTTACAGCTGCAATTATAACTTGCCTTGTATTAAATAAGTGATTCAGCAAATTTATTTTTATTATTTTAAGTGTCATTTTTCAAGATAAATGTCCATTCAAATTATTTTTTCTGTCTTCTATTAAATTTTGCCCTGAAAGGAGATCCATTTTAAATGATCATTTTCAGTATTAAGTAGTCTTAGATTAAAAAGAAGTTTCCTGTTACAGAATTATGCACTCAGCAGCGTTAACCACCATCAATTATCATCCAAGAAATTAGCTGGATTCACGCTCTGCCCATTTGTAGGAAGTGGGAGTGAAATTTGGTCCTGTGCTTTCTTTAAAGCCAATCCAGAGGAGAAAACTGACAATGTTGAAGTTAACCTGAGCTCTCAGGTAGGAAATTCCCCAAGCTTTTGTTTTCCAAAATCCCCTCACTCTTGTGTTCCAGGAAATGGCTGACCGCAAAGAGCAACCTTTCCCATACTATGTGAGAAAGACTCACTGGCCACTCTTTCTCGTGACCCCCAGAGACTCTTGAGGACCCCGTTGTTTACCTATGGCAGGGACAAACACAGACCTTTCCCCTTTTACCTGCACATGCTGGCAAAGACAGACAGCTCCTTGTTCTTTGTCTCACGGATGGCTTAGCTGAGATTAGAACTGTTTGTCCCCCCTGCAATTAACTAGACACAGAGATCAACTTTTCCTGCACAGCTAACTGATGGAGACTTCCCTTGATGACAGAACAATGCATAGGGTAAAGCATCCCACCTGGGGCGTCTCCACTCCTCCCTGTGAAGCTAAGGAGAAACCAGCTGCTGAGGCTCTATGATCTCAGATCTGGGCCGCTCTCCCTATTGCAATAGACTGAATCAAATCAGTATCATTGCTTTCTTCATTACTGTCTTTGACAACGCACAATCTTCTTCCTTATAGGATAATCTGATATGTATATGATAAAAATAAATACTATAGTTGCTAGTTGGAATACAACTATTTCTGGTATGGAAGAAAGAAACAAGAGAACTCTAGTAAACAATCCCATGAGCGACTCTACCTCGTTGGTTTTGAACTTTTTTGGCTGAAATCCACTTCCAGATTCCCTACCCACCCACTTACCCACATGTGCAAAAGTGAAAGTTTCATAACAAAATACTTAGCCTCACTACAGGTGATATATTTTAATACTTTGTATTCTATTCTATTTTTCTTTTTTTTTAATGCTGATGGCGATCCACCTAATAGACTATGTGACCTATTAAATTCCAATTAAGTACTATCATATTCCATTAAATTCTAATCATTTCTCAATTCTAAATTCATGCAATAGCATCAAGTTTAGCAGGGAAGACCATTTTCACAAGCTATATGTCAATCTCCCAGGCAGAAACCTTTGCTAACTTACCATTGCCTAGAGAATAAAGTAAAAATTCCCAGGGCTCTTGGTATTCTTCCAAGTGGGAGGTTTCCACTTACCTACTAATCGTGTCCTCCTCCTTCTCTTCTACCAGAATCTTATTCTTCAAACCTAAATTCATTTCCTTTCTTCTGTATTCACGGTAACTCCAAATGTGCTCTCTTCCTGGGGAATTTCATAACATATCTTTTATATATCATTAATATGGCACTTATCTTTATCACCTTGTATCTCCCTAGCCTGGCCCTGAGAACTGTTCCCCAGTCCCTGGATCACGTGGCCAAGCAAGATGAATCCGCTCTCGTTTATATGTGAGGCAGGCTTTGCCCTGCAGGGAGTAAAGCCACATGCCCATCCTTTCCCCTTCTGTGACACCCAGCATAAGTAGATTAAAACTCAGAGCTAGTTCTGATCCTCTGAGGAGAGATTTCAGTGTCTAAAAGGTGAAAACCAGTAAACCAAGCCTGTGGTGCCTGGAAAAATTCATTATGTTTGTGAGTATAGGAAACGTAACTACAAAATAATGAGAGAGATTTGCGTAATTTGTTATGAGATTGGTTGGCTATTCAGAAAAAATATTTTTATTTCATGTTATCTACAAAAAGACACTACTAGGCATGGAATGAGAATAAAAAATTAACCAATCCCCAGTCTTGCCCTTAAACTTTAGAGACTTACAGGAGAGATGAAATAGGTAGAGAAAAGTAAAAAATAGTAATTCTTGTTCACATCAAAATAACATTCTTTATCTCTGTATGGATTTTTCATAGAAAAAAAGATAAGATAGTAAACCACCAAAAGCATGTTTTAAAGAGAGTAAGAAAAGCCACTTTGTGTGTCCCTTGGAATATCGGATCCATAAGGCAGAGATTGGGTCTGTCTTAGTCACTGCTTCATTCCAGCACTTACAACACTGCCTGGGACATAGGTGGTTCTCAATAATTCATGACTGAATGAATTAATAAATACCTACAGCTGATTTCTTTAGACAGGCTCAACTTGAGTACCAAATAGTATTAGCAGAATACATCATCTTTCTGACTCATTCTCTAGCTTTTCCTACTGCCGCTACTAATAGCTCATATTATTTTATGTATAGTCGTCAGTTAATCCTCATCCTAAACTGATGAGGTAGATATTTCTATGGTACTCTATCTAAAATCCCAAAAGAATACCACTTGGAATGTTGTTTGTGAGCAGGGTCCTGTCCCATGAACTGGTGAATCAACAGAACTGCCATGATGAAGCTGGTTTGTGGACAGAGACAGCCTCTGAAATATTTATAAACCTCCTTCTTGAAAACTCAGTGATAAGGCAGCACAAACGACCTGAGAAAACACAACTCAATAGAGAAAGGCTCTCCGTGTGCTTGACGTACATTGGATCACCCTTCTGTAATGTTCAGGTTTGATATATCCATGAATGGAAAATACATTTTAACCTCAGTCAAATAAAACATAGCTAGGAAGGGTATGCCTGCTGGATAGAAGAAATTATTAATGCATGCCAGAGTCAGGTATGAAGGATTTGTGGATTTCCACGTTTTGTATCATCCAGACAACTGCTTCCTTTTATTTCCTTGAATTATGAAGAATCATTTTCCACCCATTTTATCACCCCTTAGTTTTCAAATTGAACACTGTGAAGCTGGAGCATAAGTTTAGAAGAGCTAAGTGTGACGACCTCCTGATACCTTTAGAGAAGAGCACGGCGTGATGCAGCTATTTCCTGCCCGGATTATATTGTCCACCTGCACCAGGCCCTGTCTTTGAAAGCTGTCTGCTCTAATGACCAATAGGAAGTGATAAAATGTAAGTGACCCATCAGGGAATGTTAAGGATAATCTGGGTAGGTAATGATCCTTCATCAAAGGTGTGTCCAGCCTCCTGACAAACAGGGGCTTCCAACCCCCCCACTACTCCCTCCCCATGCCAGACCCTGTGGGAGCTGCCAGGTGAGAGCCTTGGTGACTCCACCCATGATACAGGGAGCTTGAGAGAAAGAAATTAAGCCCAAGGCTGGTGAGCCACCCTCCTCATTAAGAAAAATTTTAAATTATGTTGAAACCCTTTAGTAAGATCCAAAAACCTTGTTAAGAAGTCCTTCACATGTTTCAGCTGCTGTTATCCAGCTGTGTCAGTGTGAGCAAAAAGCCCTATGAAGGATCCTTCCCACCCTTACATCCGAAGAGACTGGATGGAGGGTCAGTAGAAAACAGTGGTTAGAATCTACTTGTTAGAGAGGAATGGTTGGACTCCTGTCCCTGCTACTTGCTCTGTGTGACTTGAGCAAACTGCATAAATGCTCCAAGGCTCACTTTATCTATATAATAGTAATTGGCCACACAAGGCTGTTGTGAAAATTAAAATATGATGAAACATTTAAAACAAGCACTACCTCCTTATTTTAAGAATGAAATCATAGCTGCTGCTTTCATTATTTTATTATTATGCTGTTGTTGTTCTGACTGTTGTTTGGTTTGTGTCTGTAATCAGCTGTCTGTAGGGTGAAACTGTTCATGACTCTGTAACTACCAGCCTGCTGCAGTTAGGGAGACCACTGTCTGCTAAGTTGATGCTTTGCTGTTGTTAATAGAATACTCTTTTGGCATATCTCCTATACATGCTGTCTATTTGCTCCACAGAAGCAGAATTATGTTGAAGTAAGACTCTTTTCTATAGTGACGTATAAGCTATTCTGATTTTATTCTCATTGTGGTTTTTTGTTTTGGAGATCCGTAGCAGACATGACCTTTCTTCAAAACAAGAAAAGACACCTCCTCTGATCTGGAAAGACTTGCTGATCGGCCAAAAAATAGTTCCCAGTATATATATATATATATATATATATATATATATATATATATATATATTTTTTTTTTTTTTTTTTTTTTTTTTGGGTACGCGGGCCTCTCACTGCTGTGGCCTCTCCCATTGCGGAGCACAGGCTCCGGACGCGCAGGCTCAGTGGCCATGGCTCACGGGCCCAGCTATTCCGCGGCATGTGGGATCTTCCTGGACCGGGGCACGAACCCGTGTCCCCTGCATCGGCAGGCAGACTCTCAACCACTGCGCCACCAGGAAGCCCCCCAGTACATTTTTGAATTCTAGAATTTAGCTGTCTGTGTCTGTAGAGGATCATTGAACAGATCAAAACAGATCACAAAGAGCAGTGGTTAGAGCCCAGTCACGGTTCCAGCCCAGTCAACTCTTACCTAGCCTATAAAGGCCTCCATAGTTACTCCCCTGGACAGCTGGACCCGTGTACGTCACTGTTGATCAGACACCTCGCTGCCCTGACCACAAGCTTTTCAGATACTCCTGAGGCAAAATTCCTGCACATTGCAGTGAATACATAATCTTTTGGGACTGATCTGATGCTAAGAAACTCCTCTTTCTTTTTCACTTCATCCCACTTTGGTCATAGCATGCCATCTCACAGAGAGCCCCATGCACCTAGCTGAAGCAAAGGCAAAATTTTAGATGCTGATAGAATTTGACAGTAGAGCTCTGAAGGGCAGACTATGGCACCTTGTTATCCGTCGTTCACTTAGATGTGGCAGTTTATGGACAAGGAATAGCTGAAGAAATCTTACAAGGTACTCATATCCACATGCATTTCCACTGCAGTGAGATGGACAGTCAATAAATGCTGGTTTTAAAAAATAACAGGAACATTTAAGGCATCAGAAAACTGTCATGGAATTAGCCTACACAGACTTTTGAGAGGAGGTGGATTTGGGGCTGTTTCTTGAGGGAATTAAAAACACATGGAAAATCATAAAGAGAGAATTCAGGAAATGTGTTTAAGCAGGGTGGTAAAGGCACCACCATTTAAGCGGTAAAGGCAAAAAGATAGATGTGGAAAGTCACAAGCAGTAAACAGCCCGACTTTGCCTGAGCAGGTAGGCTACACCAGAGATAATTCTGAAGCCGCCCCAGAGCTAGAGGTAACATGATAAAGACAACTTTGGCTCTACAGCTATACCATCAATGAGCACCAGGCTTCTGTCACGTGGCATGAGATATCAGTGCAGAGTGTAAAAAGAGGAAACTATTCAATCATTTTAAGCAGAGAAGGTAAGAAATCAAATTGGACAAGGATGTTTGTTGAAGCCCTGTTTACAGTGGTGAAAATGGAAACAAGCCAGACATCCACCAATATGGAAAAGACAAATCATAGCAGGTGCACATAGGGGGAGTCCTATGCAGTGGCTGGGAAACCTCCACGTGCACTGTCACTGAAAAAGCCCACAATGCAGTAAGTGGAGCGGAACACTGCTGAACGGGATGAGATCTGGTTCGTACTTTTAGGTTTACGTAGGTATTTGCGTGTGTGATTATAAGTGTATATATATATATATATATATATATATATATATATATATATATATGTATGTATACGTTTATCTGTATGTATATACAGATAAATCAGTCTATTGACCATATTGACAAGGACAGGAACCCACAGAAACTGGCAAGAGTGGGTTACTCTGGACGGAGGAATTGGGAGGAGGGGCTTTACACCCTTCTGAACTGATTGACTGTTAACGATTTTCCTCCTAACATGTTATAAATGCTTTCACAGTTCAGTACTCAAACGTCTAGAGCTGTTTGGAGTTTACAAAGTACTCTCACATTTTTCACCGGACTCTCATAAACCTGTGACATTGGCTGGGGAGGCAGGAAGAGCCCTGTGTCCTTCCTTATGTAGGAAATGGAGACACGTGACTTCCTGAAGTTACGCAGCCAGCCCTCTGGCGGCAGAGACCATATGCCCTGACACGAGTGCAGTGACCTGTAAACTCCCAGGTAAGCAGAAGTCTCCGCCCAGAAAGCCCTGTGAACTGATGGTCAGGAAAATAGGATCTCTGGCTCTCCTGCAGAAGATCCTTTCACTGTAATCCCCTGAAACTCTCTCCACACTGCGGTAGCTCCCCTTTTCCTTCTGAACAGACAAAATGTTCATTTATTCATTGAACAAACGTTTGTTGAGCATTTGCTATATACTACACATTGACGGAGTGGTACTGAATATGCCATTCAATGGTGCATTTGACAAATATTGATTGAAAGTGTGGTCTGCGTTCACTAAACTAATGTTTGGTTTGGGCGGATGTTGACTCTTTCAATCAATAAAATTGCCCTCATAAAGCTTACATACACAGTGTTGGGTGAATATCTAACCACTACCTATTTTGTTACAGCTATGATAAATGCTAGGAAGAAATACAAAGGGGTGAAGTGTGTATAATATGTAAATTTGACTACACAGAGGAGAGCCAGGAAAACACCTCTGGACAAATGACATATAAGTTGAAGGTTGACGGACTTCAGCGTAAGGCAAGGGCGGAGGAGGAAAGAGAGCCACATTCTTTCTCTGGAGTCACTGAATGGGCAGGCCGTTCAATGGAAAGGGAAACAAAGAACTACCCGGACGTCTAGTATGGTTTGATGACCGAGGGTCAGGCAGGGTGGCTGGGACAAGGTCAGGGCACCAGAGGCCAAGTTCAGGGTCTCTGGTTTTACCCCAGGAGCAAAGGGACAGCAGTTAATGATTTTAAGCTGGGCGGGTAGGGGTGGGGGGACGTGACTAGGTATGCATTGTTAAGAGGTAGCCTGGCAAGACGTAGCCTGGGCAAGGAAGGGTCACTGGATGCGTTTCCACTCAGCACCACTGGGACTTTGAAAGAAATGTCATTGAAAAATAGAAATGAAAAAGAATAATTTCAAAAACCATGAAATCAGATGAGCATAAAGTGAACAGATTTCTCATCTTAGAACAAATTGCTCTGTAGGTTTCATGGATCTGCCAATCAAGAAGGGTGGATTTGAAGATGTCTGTTTGTAAAGGAAAATCACCCCGCAATTATTTCACGCTAATCAAACAGCACCGAGTACAATACATTTATCATTTAAGAAAATTCCTACCTTTTTTTCTAGACCTGGCTTAGAAATGAGAGTCAATAAGTAGCCAAAAGACAGGATCCTTACAGCATCAGGAGCAGTGAGGCAGAAACAGAGTACGGAGCGTGCAGATTTTACCCATGTAATTTGACTTGATACAAGGTTATTCCCCTTTGTACACAATTTGAGTTGTCTGTAAAATAACGCATTTGCAAGAATTGATGATATCTATAGAGCAAAGAACATGATTTTGAGCGCTTACTTCATGCCAAGCCCTTGACATGTTTAGTCCTTGTTCGAGACTCATGACCATGTTGTAAAAATGGATCATCATCTCTGCTTGAGAGATGAGGACAGGAAACTCCCATGAGCAACGTGCCCAGGGCCCCAGCTGGGAAGAGGCAGGGTCTTGGTCTGGTGCATGACTGCAGTTGTTACTCAGCACGGGGCACGCAGACATGCGTGTGGAAAGTGGGATTCATTCAGAACCAGCTGTGAGGTTGAGGGCACCAACCTAGCTGTGTTGAGGGCACAGCTAGCTCTGTGAGGGCGAGTTGCCAAATGAACCCTTACACCTCAATTCCATGAGCAAAGACCATCCACCACTGTTTACCCTGAGCTTTTTGTGAATAAAAAGTAGCCTCCCACCCTGAGAAAATGTAAAAATATCAATAGTATTGAGAATGGATGGTACCCATGGAAAACCAGAGCACCAACTATATCATTTTCAACTGAGGGCTTCTTGACTCCCTTAAAGCCTTGTTCGCAATGACCTAAGTTTGAAAATAAATTACCGAAATTGGAATGTAAATTAAATGTCTTTTGGTCCCAGGGAAGTTGAGCATTAGGGTAACAGTGGGCTCTTAAAGAAGTTCAGGGAGGACAGTGTGTGCTCATTTCTGATTCTCTAGGAATTCGAGTTAGGTTGGTGTTTTGGTCACCCCAGTTTCACTCGTGCTGTGTGGTTGAACTACTGGATGTGCTGAACTAATATCACATTGTGATACGGCGGGTGCCGAAGGCCACAGGCACCTAGGTTTCCAGTCAAATTGTTGGGAGTAAAATGCCAGAATGTGTGGATCCCAAACTGGACTCCTCTGCCTTCACTTCATAAAAGTGAGGAAAGCCCCTATTAGCAAGAGACCACTTGAGATTGCTGGCCAGTCTGTAGATTCACTGTTTTTAAGCATAGTGGTATTTCCTGCAATTTTTATGTTCCCATTGGACACCATGAGCCTTGCGCCCTTATGATTCCTATCCCAGGTTAAGAATGCATGGCCGCTGCAGGACTGGGGTCACCCTCTCTGTTCCTTCCACCTGGAAGCCAGGAGCCTGATGGGATGATTCAGGGCTACAGATGCTTATTGCTGAGGGCAAATTTCAAGTTTGTTGTAAATGAAATCATGGCATCCTCTTTGCATCAATACTCCTGTCACAACTAATTGAGGGAAATAGGGGGATGAATTTAATTTTTTTTTTTTTTTTTTTTTTTGTGGTACTTCGGCCTCTCACTGCTGTGGCCTCTCTCGTTGTGGAGCACAGGCTCCGGAGGCGCAGGCTCAGCGGCCATGGCTCACAGGCCTAGCCGCTCCGTGTCATGTGGGATCTTCTGTGACCGGGGCACGAACCCGCGTCCCCTGCATCGGCAGGTGGACTCTCACCCACTGCGCCACCAGGGAAGCCCAAATTTAATATTTGATCAAAGGGATATTTTAAAAGAAGGAAAACATGCAAGAAAGCATTTAATAATCAGTTGTTAGAGGTGGGAATAAGAGCAGATTTTGAGAGCAGGTAGCGAATTGTTTCCTGATTTCTTAGGAGTACTTTCAGCAGCCAGCCAGTAGAGGGAAATGTTTTACAAACACTTGCATCCAAGAAAGCAGTCTTGCTGTGTTGTGCTCAGGGGCTGCTTCTGTGGAATTCACTTTGTCCCTTCCCAGTGAACTCTGAGGAAGGTGTCCACTCAGATGGATAATCCCTTAGTGATACGTAAAAAGGGGATGGCTTCAGCCTTCTCCTCCTCCTTGGCTCAAGTCCTGGGCCAGGCATGTCCTGAGAAGATCTGGTAGATGAGCACATCCTAATGTTGCAAAACTGGTCTCTCTTACAATAGAAGCTGTCAAAGGACCAGCAGCTCTACAGTGAGGAAGAACAGAGTGAAGGTCCACAGGCATTAATAAGCTTGTGCTAATTATTCAAGACCTCATTTACATAATACTACTTTTGTAATCTCAGAATATGTGCATTAGAGTATAGAATTCTAAAAATGAACCAAAACAGACAAACTGAAAGCCACAATGAGATACCATTAAACACCTCGTAAAATGACTACATTCAAACAAACAATACAAATACCAAACAGTGCCAAAGCTGCAGAGCACCTGGATGTTTGCATGTTGCTGGGGAGAAGGCAAACTAAGCTGGTGCAGTCACTCTGGAAAACAGTGTGGAGAGTTTCTTATAAAGTTAAACCTCCACTTACCATATGACCAAGCAATCCTACCCCTAGTACTTTCGTTCACTCAAAAACTTCCGTAATTGCATAACTGGGAGCAACCAAACTGTCCTTTGGCAGGTAAATGGATAAAGGCTAGAACACACTCACACAGTGGAATATTGCTCAGCGATAAAAAACAATGGACTACTTACTGATATACGCAACAATACGAATGAGTCATAAATGCATTACGCTAAGTTAGCGTTGCCCAGCCTTGGCACCACTGACGTTTTGGACCAGAGACTTCTTTGTAGTGGGTGCGGTCCCTGTGTTCTAGGACGTTTCACAGCATCCCTGGCCTCTGCCCACTGGAGCATGTAGCCCTCTCCCACTCCCCCCAGGTTTTACTACCAAATATGTCTTCAACTATTCCAAATACCCTCTGTGGGAGGCAGAATTGTTCTCCGTTGAGAACTACTGTGCTAAAGTGAAAAAAGCTGCATTTAAAATGTTGCACACTGTACGATTCCATTTACATGACATTTCGGAAAAGAAAACTATAGGGACAGAAAACTATAGAATGGTGGTTTTCAACATGAATGATGGGAGGAAGTTTCGCCTGCACGGAACACCACAGGGAAATTTTGGAGTGAGGGTCTTGTTCTGTATCCTGATTATGGTGATGCTTTTGCCTTTTCATTTGTCCAAACTCTTGGAACTACCTAGCAAAAAAAGTGAATTGCACTCTGTGTAAATTAAAAAATAAATTTTAAAAAGCATACAAAACATCACCTTATGTCTAAAGCATATAAAATAAATACCATAGTTGAGATATGTAAATTTTAATAGAATAATGTTTAACTTAGCATTGAATGCCAGAGTTTGGAATTTTCGTGTCAAATATCAAAAAACTTAATACACAAATGCCAATATAGCATATAAACAGTACTGCAAAGTTTAAAGTTCTTTATCTATAAATAAGTGTGTCTATCTGTACATACAGGATAATTCTTAAAAAAACATTATAATCATTTGCTTATAGTAATCCTTTAAATAAAATGAATTTATTGTCTATTTTGAATTAATTTCTGAAAGAAAACTACCAATATAGAAAAGTGTATTCTTCAGATGTTTATAGAAAAAGATTGAAAGTAATTAATTTTTCATCTGTACAGGCAAATGTTTTCACTTCACTTGAATGCATTTCTGTAAAGCTACTTATACAGAAAAACCTTAGAAAATGTTAACTAGAGAAGCAGTTTTCTTTATGATGTACATTTTTTTTATTGGAGTATAATTGCTTTACAATGGTGTGTTAGTTTCTGCTTTATAACAAAGTGAATCAGTTATACATATACATATATCCCCATATCCCCTCCCTCTTGTGTCTCCCTCCAACCCTCCCTATTCCACCCCTCTAGGTGGTCACAAAGCACCAAGCTGATCTCCCTGTGCTATGCAGCTGCTTCCCACTAGCTATCTATTTTACATTTGATAGCGTATATATGTCCATGCCACTCTCTCACTTTGTCCCAGCTTACCATTCCCACTCCCCGTGTCCCCAAGTCCATTCTCTAGTAGGTCTGTGTCTTTATTCCCGTCTTGCTCCTAGGTTCTTCATGACTTTTTTTTTTTTTTTTTTAGATTCCATATATATGTGTTAGCATACGGTATTTGTTTTTCCCTTTCTGACTTACTTCACTCTGTATGACAGACTCTACATCCATCCACCTCACTACAAATAACTCAATTTCATTTCTTTTTATGGCTGAGTAATATTCTATTGTATATATTTGCCACATCTTCTTTATCCATTCATCTATCAATGGACACTTAGGTTGCTGCGATGTCCTAGCTATTGGAAATAGAGCTGCAATGAACATTGTGGTACATGACTCTTTTGACTTATGGTTTTCTCAAGGTATATGCCCAGTAGTGGGATTGCTGGGTCGTATGGTAGTTCTATTTTTAGTTTTTTAAGGAACCTCCATACTATTCTCCATAGTGGCTGTATCAATTTACATTCCTACCAACACTCTATGAGGGTTCCCTTTTCTCCACACCCTCTCCAGCATTTATTGTTTGTAGATATTTTGATGATGGCCATTCTGACCAGTGTGAAATGATATCACACTGTAGTTTTGATTTGCATTTCTCTAATGATTAATGATGTTGAGCATTCTTTCATGTGTTTGTTGGCAATCTGTATATCTTGGTTGGAGAAATGCCTGTTTAGGTCTTCTGCCCATTTTTGGATTGGGTTGTTTGTTTTTTT
Organism: Mesoplodon densirostris; assembly: GCF_025265405.1. Classification (NCBI taxonomy): domain Eukaryota; kingdom Metazoa; phylum Chordata; class Mammalia; order Artiodactyla; family Ziphiidae; genus Mesoplodon; species Mesoplodon densirostris. The sequence goes on from NC_082661.1 coordinate 210,271,428, forward strand.
GATATTGAGCTGCATGAACTGCTTGCAAATTTTGGAGATTAATCCTTTGTCAGTTGCTTCATTTTCAGATATTTTCTCCCATTCTGAGGTTTGTCTTTTGGAATGACATACATTTTTTATTGAGGTATAATTGACATATAACATTATATTAGTTTCAGGTATACAACATAGTGATTCACTAATTGTACACATTGTGAAATGATCACCATGAAAAGTTTAATAATATCTGTCATTCTTCATAGTTAGAAAAAAGTATTTTTGTTGTGACGAGGACTTTTAAGATCTACTCTCTTAGCAAGTTAACATTTGTTAAATTAACTAGCGAGATATTGCTTTAGGAACTTAGAAATGACAAGGATTCCAGACACAATTTCCCCTGACCAGAGTAAAAAAAATTCTGCTGCTCACACACCACTTGCTGAAAATCAAGCCAAGAATGGTGGCCCTAAAAATAAAAATTAGAAGTAGAGCTAAGTAAGAAGAAAGTTGGAGACAGAGGCCCAGTTGGGAGATGAGACACATAGTGTGGGAGCTGAAAGTGCACATCAATTCTTCCTCACCACTCCCTGGAGAGGTGTAAAATACATGATTAGAGGACAAAGAATTCCAGGCTTGACTCCCAGTACTGCCTTTGAGTTATAGACTAATGACCGCAGCCTGGCTGCCACTCTGCTTGAACTCTGAAATAAACAACCATTGAATTTGAGGATGGTAAATCTGTTAGATGCCATTGGTTCCCGATATTAGAAAATGCCACAAATACGGATATTTTTCTAATGCAGAAAAGGATGTTTGGTGGGTATGAGAAAACTTTCAAAAGATGGCAAAATAACCAAACAGGTGGGATTAGCTATACCATAATAAATTTCATAAGAATGAAAATCCAGCACTAAACCAATAAATTGAAGAATACTGTTTGTTGACTCCTGTTTAAGAGAGGACAAAAGATTTTAGGAGAAATAAGATCCACAAACAGTTCACTTTCTCAGGGGTTGAGATGCAAATAAGAATAGCCTAGTTTGGAAATCTTGCGTCTTATGTACACACCTGGGAATTAAAACAAGAAACAGCATGGGGCCATTTCAAAGTGATGTGCCACACAGCTGGGCTCATTCAGCTGATTTTATAGAGTACCGTGGGCACCTCTGGACAAAAAGGTCTTTGCTATTATCAGCTGCTCCTCAGGGTTTGTTTGTTTGTTTGGGGGGGGAGATCTTTTTTTTTTAATTCCCTGAATTGTACTCATAGTCTTATAACATTTAGTAAAAGAAGAAAAACCATTTTCCAGGACAGAAGCATTTAAAAATCACTCCAAAATGGGTTTCATTAGCTGTCTTGGTTGTTTTACACTGCTTTGCTTCTCAAAAACTTCATTAACTGATATTTAGGGTCCATAATCAAACATCTGCAAGCCTCAATCTCCAACTCTGTAAAATGGAGGTAACACGACTTAACCACTTCGCTTCCCTGGTGGTGCAGTGGTTAAGAATCCGCCTGCCAATGCAGGGGACACGGGTTCGAGCCCTGGTGTAGGAAGATCCCCCATGCCGCGGAGCAACTAAGCCCATGCGCCACAACTACTGAGCCTGCGCTCTAGAGCCCACGAGCCACAACTACTGAAGCCCGTGTGCCTAGAGCCAGTGCTCCGCAACAAGAGAAGCCACTGCAGTGAGAAGCCTGCGCTTCTCATTGCGGTTATACAGTGAGGATACAGTGAGATGATGCATTCAAGTGAACCCTGGAAGCTGTCAAATACAAATTATATTCAAAGAATCATTTATCTAGGCACTAAGTAATATTTAGTTCATTAATGAGATAAATTCTTGAGCTACAGATCTGTATATTTTACATAAGTTTGTTATATATGTCTCTTTAACATATGGAAACTTTTGTTTCAAGAATTATAAAAATCAGATACTTTCTTACAGTAGAAGCAGAATTTCATTTGGAATAGATAATTAAATGTCATGGCTACAGATAGATCCTCTCAGCTCCATAAGCTCTATCCAAACTACAATTTGTAGATAGTAAAAATGATGTAGTATGAGGAATACTGGTTGTCCCTAAAGACCACATAAACTATGGTTTCCCATCTGAGATGGTCAAGAGACAAGCATTTTTTTAAAAGTATGTGTGTACAATAAATCAATATCAAATTTACATATAAAATTATAACTCTAAGGAAAAACTCAACTTTATGGATTTGGGAAAAGTAACAGAATTTATTTGTATGACCCAATTTCCCAGGAATTGAATCCTAGTTGAAGGACTTTTGCTCAGTAAACCAGCTCTAACCACCAGCAGTTACAGCCTTTGTGGCTCCAGTTTCGAGTAATAATTATATTACTTGAAATTATATATCTCTGGAGATACTGAAAAATCCCATTCAGGAGCTGCCTGGAAGCTACTCCCAGGGCCCAGCCTATGTTACGTGTGAGACCCTACATCAGTGACATCTTCCCAGAAGTCTTGACAACTACACTTCCTTATGGGTAGCTAAAATTCTGTCACTCGGTAGTCAGAATTATTGCCAGAGACCGGAGGATTTAGAAATACAAAAAAAAAAAAAAGAGAGAGAGAGAGAGAGATTCATAATTGTTCATTTTTGAAAATATATTTTAGTTTATAAGTATATTTTCTTCTAGAATTCTAGGACTTTCTTCCAGTATTCTTGGGTCAAAAACTGGTTATTTAGAAAACATTCTCACATTTCAGCTACTGACATTTTTCTTTTGTGCCTAAATGATAGAGGCAAGTTTTTCTAGGTCAAGAATCCAACCCAACCCAAGTCAACAGCTGAATTGACTTTTGCCCAAAGTCAGGTGGGCAAAAGTCACTGCCCAACTGCCTTGTTTGAACACTCTGACCCACTAGGTTGGGTTAAGAGGCTTGGAGCCCACTTGGCTTCACCCAGATGTGCCTTTTAAAATATAAATGTGTATGTATAGGATGCAAAAATATATAAGAAAAAAGTTGTTGGATCTTAGATTAGCACACACAAACCAATAGGAATCATAGCTCAAACTTTGTTCTTGGAATCCCTAGTGAAACCATGAGGTTACAGTTGATACAAAATTCTTTGCATGAACTAAAGAACATTTTCCAGAAATTTTTGAGGACTGAAAATGAAGGGAAGTGAAATGAAAGTAAGTCCTGCCCTCTGGGATAGGTGGTTATATATTAATAATTTTCAGTTTTCTTTGTTTACATCTCAAATTTTTCATTAAATATTTCTTAAAACTATTTTTAACAAATAAGATATTGATTGGAATGAATGATATTATTCCCTGGAAAACACTAGGGGACATACTAAATGGTGTGTCAAGACTTTTATAACTATTATAAGGGGTTGAGAAGAAGAAATGCATATTTTCCAGAGGATAAACATAGTATTCATCTGGTATTTTAACTTTCCTTTCTTTCTCCCTTCCTTCTTTCCTTCCTTTATTCCTTTTTTTTCTTCCTTTCTCTCTTGTTTTCCTTTCTTTCTCTACATTTTTCTTTTGATTCCAAGTTAAAAATAAGCATTTGGGCCTTTTTTTAAAGCCAAAACGAGTGGATAAAGTCAGAGCTGACCAGTGTTCTCTGTGCTCTTTCTTCCTTGACATTGATTCTCAAATGTCATGAACTAGACTCGTGCTACTTGGATAATGGAAATTCTAGATATCTTAATCCTGACCTCCAAATTCATACCTCTTTAAAAAGTACATTTTACATAAACATGCACATTCTCAGCTGCCCAAGAATATAGGTCTGTTTTTCATCCTGCTCTGTTCTAGTCTCTTTAGGACTTAAGTCAACCATTTAAGAGAAGGCCTTTGAACATAGCATCAGGTTCTGGTTTAGACACATACTTGTGTTTTAGCATCCTTGGCAGAGTTATTTATGTGATATGTATGAGCTTGGGGCATGTGTCATGGGCAGTTTTTCAGGCCTATAATACCATCCTCAGTCTAGGCGCCATGCTCAGCTCCTCTGCAATACCTTTTAAAGACTCTCCCCACCATCCTCAGTCTTGTACTGTTACGAAGACTTGGGATTGTATAAATATTTTTCAGGTGTCTTTTCAACTCCTTGCTTTTCTCAGGCAGTAATACAAATATCACCAGTGGTCACTGAACCCACTGGTCCTGATTTGGAACAATTTTTTAATACTGTGTATACTTATCTTACAGAAAAGTCATTGAGAACTGAATATAATTGCTCTACCTGTTTAGGTTCACTAGAGCTGATTCTTCTGATAAGTAACACTATTTACGAAGATAAACATTGCCTCTCCCCAAATATCTTATATATACTCTTTGTTTCCCTATGTGGCAAATCTGTGGCAAATATTAGGATTTCCACTGTGTAAAAAGAGAAACAGTCACAGCAATTAGTGTCTTAGCAATAATACTGAAGGAAAAATATTTCAGGTCAACTAACTTCTAGTGTCTAGTCTTAATCCATAAAACTCTTTCTTTCAAATATTAAGTCCATTTCTTGAGCTAAATTAAGGAAACACATACAATATATTACACCCCTTTTTTTTCCAGAAATTTGAAATCATTTTCAAATAGTATTCTGTGGTATTCTTATGTTATATTTCAGTACAAAATTTACCACTTTAGAAGGTAAAAGTGTTTGATTTTATATCTTAACAGAAAATTTGGAGAGTTCTGAGGCATGCATGAAACTTGAGAATTAAGAAGCAACCCAAACAAAAAAACTGATTTGTGTGCAATGCTGATGTTCTTGCGTGGAAAATTCTATTGATCTGGGGAAATAAAAAATATCAGAAGAAACCATTCCTGGAATTTCTTTTCCTGAAACACACAATAAGAATTGGAAAGTAATTTAATTGTCTTTAACTTTCCTTTCTTTCTCCCTTCCTTCTTTCCTTCCTTTATTCCTTTTTTTCTTCCTTTCTCTCTTGTTTTCCTTTCTTTCTACTCTTTATGAGTTCCTCAGTCAGCTTCAGTCCCAGCCTCCAAAAGTCTGTGCGTTCCCGGGATCTGCGGAGAGTTAAGTGGACGGTTCTGGAATGCAGAACCAGATCTGTCAGAGCACTGGCGCTAAGCGTGTTGAAGGAGAACCAAAGGCAGCACGAGTCTGATGAACCCACTTAAGCAGAGACCTGAAGTCTCTCCTTTATATATACTGGCATTCCATATGTAGTATTAAAAATTTGGTCAAATACCTATATGGATTAGATTAAGGAGTAACTTAATGATTTGAAACTTACATAAAAGTCATGTTGCCATTTAACATGAACTTTTTATATAATTGCACTTTCATTCATATCTACCAAAATATCTGTCAACTCTAAAAGAAACTTCATTGGGTAGAGGCATGAGAGTCTCAGTGTATAATTGTCGGTAAGTTGACCTCTGGAGTCTTGCTCCTACCTATAAATTTAGGATTTATAACTAAAAAAGAGTGAAATGCAAATCAATTTTACCTCATAGCCATTACCAGATATGTAAGAGTTTAATTAAATGTTTATTAATCTGATGCTTTTTCACCCCTATGTTTGCATCACCACAGAGCATTTCTGCAACTCAGAGATAAGCAACGTGTGAAGATGGTTCTTATTCTTGAGAATAAGTTGTTTTTTAATCTTTTATTCTTCTCTGACAGCAACTGAAGTTAGTGTTTCTTTCCCAGGTTCCTTATTCTCAGTGGTCACTTCAGCATTTCTGTGATATGTCAGATCAGTCTAACCCTTTTATGCAGAATGTTCCTTCAGGTGTAGCAAAGGGCTAGGAATCCAGATCTGCTGAGAAGGGGACTCAAAACATTGAGACACCCATGCATTCATTTGGAGACCACGTCAGCTTCCCTTTCTTTAGGGCATGCCCACTTCTCTCTCACAATAAATAAACGGCAATCAGATAAGCATGAAACATAGTCCTTGGTAGGCTACATACAGCATCAGGATTCTTGTAGGCCCTTTTGCTAAGCAAAACCCTTGCTTTTAAAAATGTACATGAAACGCTGTGATGACTAAAATACCTAAACAGGAAATTTGAAAAACTTACAAGCTAAGCAGTTTCTTTACCTGGTATCACTCACTTGAATGACACTGTATTTGAAAAATCTTTTAAAATGGATTTCCACTCAAGTATTAAAACAATTCTGAAAATTGAGTTATTTCCCTATGTTACAGATTTTGAAATTCCTATTAAAGTAATTCAATAAATTTCAACATATGAGTCACTTTAAGTGACTTCACTCAATATTCATGAAGTTTTATTGTTATAAATGAAGTAAATAAGAATCAGGTTTTACTCATTATTTCACTAACCATAGTTTTCAACAAATGAAAAACAGAAAACCTAAAATTTACTAAAATCAATTTTATGTAAAAACTAAAACAAAGTTTTACTTTATGGACTATACAAGAGTAGATCTTAACCTTTAGAATATTTGCAGTTAATATGTTTCAGTCAAAACGCTTTTAGAAAAAGTCTATTTTCACCTCTAGATTCCACGTTGAAAAGGACACATAAGTGTATATATATATGTATGTATATATATATATATATATATATATATATATATATACATACATATATATACATACACACACATATATATATATATATATATTTATTTATTTTTATTTTTTTTTTTTTTTTGCGGTACGCGGGCCTCTCACTGTTGTGGCCTCTCCCGTTGCGGAGCACAGGCTCCGGACGCGCAGGCTCAGCGGCCATGGCTCACGGGCCCAGCCGCTCTGCGGCACGTGGTATCTTCCCGGACCGGGGCACGAACCTGTGTCCCCTGCATCGGCAGGCGGACTGTCAACCACTGCGCCACAAGGGAAGCCCTTTGTCAGTTTTATTTACTGATGTATCCGAGGTATCTAGAACAGAGCCTGAGGCATGGGGTGGTGGGGCACTCAGTAACTGCTGAATGAAGGAAGGAAGGAAGGAATAAGTGATTAATGATGCTAATTCCCATCTGCCCTAAATAATAAACATGGACAGTATGAGTGATCAAGTTTGACAGAAGTAGAATTTCAAAGCCATAAGGTATTTTAAAGCTTTCCCAATACAACTCATTTAAAACTTTAGAAAACAGCACCAGAGAAATAAAACGATTTATCAGAGATCGTACTGCTAGTTCATGGCAAAGAATAAGGAAAATCTAGCTCTTTTGGTTTAGTGGTCTTCTCCAATTCTTCACTCATTCTCTTAGCTACTCCCTAAGTTTAGCCTAGACTTCTTGAGTCTCTGGAGGACAGTCATAATTATATCTAAATTGTATTTAACTTATTCCTCCCAAGAAATGTTAACTAATGTCTAAAGAAATGGTGTCTTGATAGTTCATACACTAGCTCCAGGGACCACCCCCCCCAATAATCTGAGACTGGCCACCAGACTAAATGACAATGAGCCCCAGACTCATGGGTCAGAGCACAGTGGGCTCCCAGGATCTATCACCAATTGTCTTAAGCACCCAGCCCGCTACAGCCTCCTCTGTCCCATAGATGACATGTTTCTCAAATGCAGTTAAGTTAATTTAATTTTTTAAATTTTATTTATTTATTTATTTATTATTGGGGTATAGTTGCTTTACAACGTTGGGTTAGTTTGTGCTGTACAACGAACAGCATCAGCTATATGTATACATGTACCCCCTCCCTCTTGGACCTCCCTCCCACCCACTCCCCCCCCCATCTAGGTCACCCCAGAGCACCGAGCTGAGCTCCCTTGTGCTATACAGCTATCTGTTTTATGCATGGCAGTGCACATACATGCAGTTAATTTTAACATCAACTTAAATGCTCGTATAGCTGAGAGGCAATTCACGTCTTACAAAGGACATTATGAGCCTTTGTGGTATTGAACGGAAACATCACCTGGGTAGAAACGAGTGCTCAGTGAGTTCTTCTCAGCGGGCAGATTTCTGCTTTCTCTTTGCCTGTCCTCTTTCCCTAGGTGCCATTCTTTTCCTTAGCCAACAGGAAAAGCTGTGTTAGTGAGTATCCAAGTCCTTTCATGACCAAAGTTAATTTCTGCTCTTCCAAATTGTTAATTCCCAATCCTTTTTTCTAAATTCTTTTTTATTATAGAGGAAGAACACCAAATAAAGGAAAAGAAAAAGAAAAGAAAAAAGTCTGGAAAGAAGAAAAATTGCTTGGAGGAAGAGCACCAAATTGAAGCTATTTAGGTTCAGAGATGCCACCTATGATGCCACAGCTGCAGAGTTTCCCACCGATGATGTGGAGAAAGCAATCCATGGGAGCCACTTGCCCACAGTAAATAAGACTAAGGGATGATCAAGAAAATTAAAAGATGCACTTACCGTCGGACATGCTGATCTCATAACCATTAATGAGCTGAATACCAGGGAAAGAGTTTTGTAACCATTTTGTGACTCAGCTTTATTAAAAAATATTTATTATACTTATTAAGAGCAATACATCATGGTAGGGGCAGTGAAATACACAAAGAAACATGTCCAAAGTGGTGACAACAATATGATAGTACAAAGGGTCAAAGAGCCCAAACGTGTTAAAATTTGCTGAGAGAAACAACAATACATTTAATAACTTTTTTAAAACTTGAGACTCATAGAGTAATGCATAAGCCTTAATTCTCCTAGCACATGATGGTGGAAACTATAATTAACTGTATTATTGCTTTTGTATCTGAAATAAACATGAAATAGAAGGAACACTACATATTTTTACAGACTTAAGTCGGAACATTTGAACTGTTTACATTTAATAGAAATAATATCATTGCTTTAGTGGATTTTTTTTTTCTTTCTTTTTTTTTGCGGTACGCGGGCTTCTCACTGTTGTGGCCTCTCCCGTTGCAGAGCACAGGCTCCAGACGCGCAGGCTCAGCGGCCATGACTCACAGGCCCAGCCCCTCCACGGCATGCGGGATCTTCCTGGACCGGGGCATGAACCCGTGTCCCCTGCATCGGCAGGCGGACTCTCAGCTACTGCACCACCAGGGAAGCCCTGCTTTAGTAGATTTTAAAACAGCAGTGTCTAAGTTATCCAAAGCAATATGGTTTAAGTGGCATGAGTCTTTGTAAACCTCTGATCCTAGTACCTTGCAAATTTACAATGTGTAAGCACTCAGGGAAAAGTGTCATTCCATGTCTATTTTTTTCTAGAGTAAAATCAGTGCTGATAGCATCGTAGTGACAGGAAGGACTCCACCATACTACCAAAGATACCTAACCTGCATCTAGTAAGGATCGTAGCTTAGGTCTACATTGCTTCTTGCTACTGAGTTCCAGTCTTGTAAAAGACCCAATTCATCCATACTTGTCCCTGCCCTGTACATTTTCCTCTCAAGCAAATATCATAGGTATGTATGCATATTACTATCAACATACTGTTTAGAAAAGTTACCCAAGCAGTCACCCAGGGCATAGGTCAGAATACTAAAAATCTTAAAGGGTGAATTAAGTTAGAGAGGGATAGAACAGATGCTTTAAAGACAAACAGAACTGGACTTGAATTACAAGTCCTTGAGCAAATCACTTCATTTCTTTGAGCCTTGGTGCTCTCCCTGGAAAATGAAGATTAAAAAAAAGACCTTCTTTGATGGATTTTTTAAAAAAACAATTATTGGAGTATAGTTGATTTACAATGTTGGGTTAGTTTCAGGTGTACAGCAAAGTGAATCTGTTACACATATACATATATCCACTCTTTTTAAGATTCTTTTCCCATATAGGCCATCACAGAGTATTGAGTAGAGTTCCCCATGCTATACAGTAGGTCCTTATTAGTTATCTCTTTGTTGGATTGATGGATGGATAAGAGACAATTCAGTGCCTGGGGTAGTTGTTCAGTGAGGCTAGCTGTCAAAACAATCAATAATATTTTGGGCCAGATGGCAAAGCAGAGACGTGAAATAAAATATCCCAATAGGTTCGTAGAATAACTGTCAAACCCCCAGGCCATTATTTTGTTACCTAGAGCATAACCAATCTACCAAATCAATTCAAGGTACTTCAGAAGCAACTGTACCCCTCATCGCCTTTATTGTAGAACAGAGATATTGCACTAAAAATGAAAAGTATGCTATTTCATGTTTGCATAAAGTAGTAAAGAAACTGTCTCAGATAAATAGCATTTTCTTAAGCTTTACCCCAATCAAGCACAAATTTTTTTTTTTTTTTTTTTTTTTTTTTTTTTGCGGTATGCGGGCCTCTCACTGTTGTGGCCTCCCCCGTTGCGGAGCACAGGCTCCGGACGCGCAGGCTCCGGACGTGCAGGCTCAGCGGCCATGGCTCACGGGCCCAGCCGCTCCGCGGCATATGGGATCCTCCCAGACCGGGGCACGAACCCGTATCCCCTGCATCGGCAGGCGGACTCTCAACCACTTGCGCCACCAGGGAGGCCCAAGCACAAATTTTTTTCAATATTTTAACAAATTTTCCATCTTGTACTTTTTTTTAGTGTTCTATCATTTCTTTCTGGTTTACAGCCAAAGTAATAATAAATTGAGTGAGAATCTTCTGAGTCTCCCAGAGACTGGAATGTATTGGTATTCTCTCAAGAAATCCTGTTCTCATAGCTTCACATCCTGGATGCTTGATGAGAGAATTTGGATAAGTATATGAAACTTGGAATGTTTATTGTAATTCTAAGACCTTTTGGAATGTACCCACCACATATGCCTCCTGTTTTGATGTGCAATTAATATAGGTTTAAATATATACTTGCCCTCTGAAATTTATTATAAATATATAGCTATAGATACCTTATTTTTTTTCCCTAATGAGAATGTTAGAAATAGATTTTGTCCAAACTCTAATCACACTTAACAAAAAAGTTCTCTTGATGTAACAGCAACTTTCAAAAACTTCTCTTGATGTAACACCAACTTTCAAGCAGCCACATACTAAAGAAAAATACCCTACTTCTCTTCATAGCTTTTCCTTGTGTATCTCCAAAAAAACTACCTGCTTTTATTCAAATAGGTTTTCCATTTTGTGAAGTGTTTAAAAGTAAAGGAGAGCTAAGAATTGGAGAAATATGATGGATAATAGTTGTATTTCAAATTCCTGCTCCTGAAAAAGTCAGAGCCCACACTGCAGTTAATAGGTCACTGTCCTGTCCACTCAGAGAATAGAAGCCAAACAGAGAAAGATGTTTGCTCAGGTAAGAGATTGAGTCCATCAAGAAAATAGGAAGAAAAGATAGGAGAGAGCGACTTAAAGACGATCTAGTGTTCCCTATAGGTAAACATTTTATTTTGTTTCACAATGGGTAGGAAAACAATCTACTGTTTGTTGTTTTCCCAACTATCAGTATTTTAACTGATCAAAGACTAGGTATTTTATTTCTCTTTGGCCTGATTTGGGAAGAAAGGCCAAGGACAGGAATTCTGGGTCACTCTATTTCTAAGAAAATCTTTGTATTTCAGACTCATGATAGTGATAAAATACTCAAATGGGTTCAAAATGCTACCTCTGCATTTATGCAGCCAAATAAAATAATCATTATCTACTGACTTGAAAACTGAAGTAAATGTTTCTAAGAGTAAAACCAACAATGCATTATTTGTGCTATCTGGAAATAAAGAATAACTAAATTTTACAAATAATACAAAAGCCAACTTTACTCAATGGTTTTGAACTTCTTTCATACTTAATCTATCATTTGAAGAGTAACCAGAAACTAGACCAACTAGCTTAAGTTTTAACTTTTTCCTCTCTCAAGCCTATGTGCTTCTGGAAAAGACATAAAAGTACAAAGAAAAGACTAGAAGGCTTGCAGAAAATAAAAAATGGAAAGGAAATGAAAAGACAAGCGAGGTGTGTTTTTTCCCAGTCTCAGACTGTCTTGTATAATTCAGAAGTGACTCTTCACTGCCCAATCTGTGTGCCCACCTGAACCCCACATGCCATGCTACTGTGCTTGGGTCTTTTGTCTTCTAGCCACTGATTTTTCTCCCAGAAATCACATGTTGCCCCTGCCCCTGGAGTGAGAAATATCTCCAGTGCTCCATCCGTTCATTTTCCACCCACTGCACAAAACTAACAAAAGCTACTAGAGGGGCTAGGGGGTTATTTTAAAATACTGTTGGTATCAATTAAGTTATGAGAACATCAAGCCATGGGTGAACTAGGGAATTAAAAAGAGAACACAGGATGCAGCAGCATGTATTTTCAACCACACTTCAGGGCTGGGCAAGGAGGAATTAAAGGAGCCGCAGACCAAAGACACTAAGTAGGGATGAAGAGGACCACCGCCCGCCATTGACAGAGGCACAGCGTTTAGGTTTCACTGGGATTAGTTGACTTCAATTACAAGGTGGTTTTCTAGGTCCCATTGCCCTTCTCATCTACAGTTTGCAAAAGAATTAGCCATATAAAAAATGATTTGAGTGACTATTTTCTCAATTCTCCCAGAGATAAGCGATAGCTAGTGCCATCTAATTGCATAGGATAGTGCTTCATTTATTATGTTCATCTGTACCTTAGGGAAGGTGTTGACAAACTACTGCCACACAGGCAAAATCCAGTTTCCCAACTTGTTAATAAAGCTTTATTGTAACACAGTTATACTCATTCATTTATGCATTGTCTATGGCTGCTTTTGAGCTACCATGGTAGAGTTGAATCGTTACCAGAAACCACACAGCCTTCAAAGCCAAAAAATATTTACTACCTGGTCCTTTACAGAATAAGTTTGTTGACCTCTGCCTTAGATAATTAGAGTTTAATTCTTTCATAGAATGCCAGATGAGAAATCCTGCTGGTATATGACTGAAGCAAAAAATAATAATCCAGGAAAGAAACTGTCGGTCTCTGAAAGTCTACCTCAGATTTATGCTAGATTGGGGGGAATGAAAACTGGAGGGACGATCTAGATGTGTAGAAAAACTTCAACACCCTGAGGTGGTAACACTAAGTAAAAATTTTTTAAGTCTCTGCCCAGTCTTTCTATACTTATTTGCATGAGGTTTATGTTGGTAAATGTTTCCAATAATTTCTCTCCTATTAATTTTTCATTTAATTATCATCTTCAGTGTTTTTCTTTTAATCTGATGTGTCATGTCATGTTTGTCCTTGCTCTAGTCATTTCACCTTATTGAGAAGCTGATTTAGAAAATGCTGTCTCTCCATATGTTCCTTGGAATTCATTCAACTTTTGAGAATATGACAGTCTTCCTAGGAAAGAAGTCTTATGACATAGATGTGGAAATGTAACACACGATGTTGTTGAAGGTGTGGAGAAACAAACACCTTTATGTATGATTGATGAAATTATATGTTGATACAATCTCTTTGGAAAGCAATTTAGCAATATCTAATGAAATCACAAAGGCACATCCCTTTGACATAGCATTTCTACCTTTAGGAAATTATCCCAGAGATCCATATTACCTAAATATTTTTAAATGATGTACGTATGATGTTTCCAGATTGGTGACCATGTGGAGACTTGGGGAGAGTGGTGTGCTCACAGAGAACACAGAAGCTTCACGGCCTTTCCCCATACCTTGCCCTATGCGTTTCTTCCATCTAATTGGCCTGAGTTGTATTCTTTTATAATAAACTGGCAATCTAGTTTTTAAAAATAGGTATGTAAAAGGTTATCCTTTGCAGTATTTTCTTTTTACCAAAAGATTGAAAACAACCTAAATATCAATCGGTTGGGGGCCTAATTAAGTATAGTAAGGTATGTACATATCTTCCATGCACAAGTGGAATACTGTGCAACTATTAAATAAAGAATGAGATACACATTTACATACTAATATGGCAAGTCATTTGTTTATTTTGTTTAACAAAACCTTATTGAGCACTTACTGAGGTGTGTTTTTTCCCAACCTCAGACTGTCTTGTATAATTCAGAAGTGACTCTTCACTACCCAACCTGTGTGCCCACCTGGACCCCAACTACTGCTCTAGGCAAAGAGAATACAATGGACAAAACTAAGTTTCAGCTTATGTGGGGTACCGACAATAAACAAATAAGAATGGATATGTCAATATTGTGTCAATGGGGTAAAACCAAATGTAAGGAGGATGTGGGGGGCAGGATTGTTGCTATTTTACTTAGGGTTATCAAGGAAGTTCCCCATGTTAACGTGGCATTTGAGCAGAGATCTGAAAGAAGTGAGGAAATTACCTATGTAGCTATCTGGGAAAAGAACCATCCAGGGATAGAGGACAGGTACAAAATCCTTGAGATATGTTCAAGGTACAGCAAGGAGGCTGGTGTGGCAGCTACTTGATGATGAGGCTGACAGGTACAAGATGAGATCTGAGAGTCAGTGGGAGGAGGACAATCAGGTCATAGTGTACACTAAGGCAAAGAATGCGGCCACTCTGAGTATGACAGGGGAGCCATCAAAGGGTCCACAACAAATGGGTAATATGATCTGACTTTGTTTTCCCAAAGGATCATGCTGGTTGATCTGCTAGTCAAAAGGCTATTTCATTAATAGAAACAAGAGATGACACGGGCTCAAACCAAGGTGTTAGGAGAGGAAGTGGTAAGATATATTTGAATTCTGCATATATTTTAAATGATATCAAAAAATCATTGCTGAATTAAGTGTTAAGAGTAATGTGTGCTTTAAAAAATAAATGGGGGTGATATAGATATATCATTCTTTGTAAATACACAAAACCTCTGGGAGAATAAATAAGAAATTGGTAGCTTGACTTGCTCCTGATAAGAAGAACTAAGGGTCTGGGGAATAAGGGTGGGAGGGGGGCTTTTCAAAATACAGAATTTTGTGTATTTTGAACTTTGAACCGTGTGATATATAAGTGATTTTTAAAATTAATTATTTAAATTAAATTTTTAAAATTAAAAACACTGTGACCTTTGATTTGTATGGACTACATCTTCATTTACTAGCCCTGCAAAAATGACTAAAGGGAAAACAAAAAAAAACATTGAATCAACCCTCAAAAGTGTTCTTCAATTGTTCTTCCTTCAAGTTCATTCTTCTAAAACAAAAAAGAAATCCAATTTGAGTTACCAAATATAAACTTTTATTCCCTTAGAATTTGCCATTTACTTCCTATTGTAACTCTCTTCAACCTCTGGCAATTCTTGCTTTATTTTCACTTAATTTATCTTTTAACTACCTACAATTGTTGCCTAACATTTAGAAATACACAAAGCTCTCCACAGTACATGGAAAATAAAGTATACAGCCAAATTTGATAAGGATTAATGAAGACTTTAAAGTTTAGGAAAGTATTATTTCGACATGAGAGCAATTCAATTCATAGCATATGATAAATGCTGAGCGATAGAAGGAACACATCTATTTACCCTTAATATGCAGACTGAATTAGTCAGGGTAAGCTATGCTATGCTGTTGTAACAAAAATACAAAAAGAGAAGACGAAAAATCTCAGTGGCTTGAAACAGTATATTACTTCTCCTGTAATAGTTAAATATGATTGACAGTTTAGTTTGTGGGTGGGTGAGTTACTCAGGTCCCAGTGGGAACTCAGAGACAATGCTATTTCCATCTCATGGATTACACTTCAACACCTGTCGTCTGTGAGAAGAAAGGAGGACTGTGGGTGAGAGGATTTTATGGACCAGATCCAAAAATGCATACATCACTTCCACTGATTTTTTATTGGCCACAACTGGTGATATGACATACTACCTAGCTGCAAAGGAGCTGGGAAATACATCTTCCCATATGCTCAAGACAAAAAGAAAATGATTTGGTAAATGTATAGTACTGTCTCTGTCCCATTAGAGAATCAAGAAAGCACACAACTTAAGTACATTTCAGTAATGATTTTACTCAATGCTGCCAAACTCCAAATACTCTGCCATAGATTATTACTATTTTCAGAATATCCACATGTGCCTCAAGTGGGTATTCTGGAAATCTATGCAGAGATGCCATTTTAACTTATGTCTTTCTTTAAGAATGTCTTTCTTCTAAAGAAACATTCTTCTGAGCTTACTTAAGTGGATTCTCAAAACCTCTCAGATTTTCGGGCTAACCCTCCTACATTTCCAACAGCCAAATATGCACTCAAGAAATAGATAAGCAAGTATAAACTGTTTAAAAACTTAGTGAAATCTTTATCAATTTAATAAAGTATGATTGTAAAAAATAGTGCATAGCATTCATGCACTATACAAACTTTCATATACAAACTTCCATATACTATTCTGAATTAACTTTTTGTATATATGCATTATTTCCTTAATGAAATTGTAAATGTCTTGCAGAAAAAGAACATTGTTTTCCTTTTTTTCTACAAGTGTTTTTATGTAATCAGTTGGCTTTAGTTAATTGATACAAAGATATTATTTATCTACCTGAAAGGACCTCTCCTCTTCTAAATTTCACTTCAACATTTACCTTTATCACATAAAATATCAGTAAAATATATTAAATTAAACTTGTTTCAGTTATACATTTATTTATTAAACAAATATTTATTGTGCACCTACAATGTGCCAGGTATTGTGGGGAGTGGTAGGAAAAACTAAGGAAGAGACAGGTGTGATTCTACCCTCATGGAATTTATGGTCTTTAAGAGACATAAACAGATATTTATAATATATTGTGATAAATGTGTATGCTGTCAAAAGTGCAGTGAATTTGGGAGTCCTGGGGAGAGGAAAAGAGAGAGAATAGGAAGAACTTCCTGCAAAAGTTCTGCTTGAAATAATTAACAACAACTCCACACACAGCACTGGGTTAAATTAGGTCCCAAGAAGTTATGATTATAAAGTCGATCTCATTTCTTTTCAAGGAACCTAATATTATACCTTATGCTAAGGAATATATTCAGTGTTCTCTCTCCTTCCAGCAAGATTACAGACTGCTGACAAGGTGAGGTCTTTCTTTTGTTTTATCTATTTGTAAAGTTACAACATGGCCTTGCAGCTCAGCTGAATCAACAATTAGACCACTCTACATTTTAAATCTTATAATCAATGAGCTTGATTATTAGTAACTTGATATAGTTATACCTTCAACATGTGACTATCTGAATTCATCAGAGCACAATTCGTTGCTTAAGCGTATATGGTCAATCATTAAAAGTGGATTTTCCATTTAATTTCTCAGATTTAAGGTAAAACTTCATTATAGACAGACTTCTATTTTTAAAATGTTTAATCCCATCCTATCATAACTCAATACCTGAGAACCCAAAATAATGAATTTAATTCCTGATACTAGATTTTTAAAAAAATTTTAATTAACATGACGGCCACCAAAATTAAAAACTATTTTTCCACTGTTATATAGCCTTTCCCTATAGTATATAACATCTATATTATTAGTTTGTTAGAGCTTCCATAACAAAATACCACAGACTGAGTGGCCTTAACCAACAGAAATGTGTTTTTTCTCTGTTCTGGAGGCCAGAAGTCCAAGGTCAAGGTGTGGGCAAGGTTGGCTTCTCCTGAGGGTCGTGAGGGAAGCATCTGTTCCAGGCCTCTGTTCGTGGCTGGCAGGTGGCTGCCCTATCGCTGCCTCTTCACAGGGGTGTCCCTCTGTGTCCTGGTGCCCTGTTGTCCCTTCCTCTTCTTGTAAGGACACCAGTCCTACTGAATTTGGGCATCCCTCTGATGGCCTCATGTTAACTTAGTCACTTCTTTAAAGACCTTATCTCCAAATAAGGTTACATTCTGAGGTGCTGGAGGTTGGAATTTCAACATATGAATTTCAAGGCATGCCGTGGGGAGGGGACGAGGACACAATTCTGCACATAACAACATCCTAAAATGGTTTCCATTTCCAAAGATAGAGGACGTTTAAGTACATTAATACTACTGCCCGCCCCCGGAGGCTTACAGGGCTCCCAAAGGCAATCTGTAAATAAGTGGACGGTTACATCAGAATCACTAGGGAAGCATTTTAAGAATGCAGACTCTCAAACCTCACCCCTGCCCCACCCCAGAAGTGTGATTTGTTAGGTGTAAAGTGGAATCTGGGAATGTGTAGTTTTGCAAAGTCCAGGAGACTCTGTCATGCTGCCAAATCTAGGAAGTCCTGTTCTATGGAGTCTCTCCTGCCTTGAGACATCGATATCAAATGTCGTTTGATAACAAATATCGTATATTAACACATATATGTGGAATCTAGAAAAATGGTATAGATGAACATATTTGCAGGGCAAGAATAGAGATGCAGACATAGAGAATGCACATGTGGACACGGCATGGGAAGGGGAGGGTGGGACGAATTGAGAGATTAGGTTTGACATAAATACACTACCATGTGTAAAACAGATAGCTAGTGGGAACCTGCTATATAGCACAGAGAGATCAGCTCGGTGCTCTGTGATGACCTAGATGGGTGGGATGGGGGGGTGTTGGAGGAAGGTCCAAGAGGGACTGGATATATGTATACATATGGCTGATTCACTTCACTGTACAACAGAAACTAATATGACAATGTAAAGCAACCATACTCCAATAATTTTTTTTAATTAAAAAGAAATTAAATTCAGAAACTAAAAATTTTTAAATGACTTTAATTAGTAAAGTAGTCTAATTGTTTATGAAATAAGAAGAACCTTCCTACTCACACTGAAAATTTCAAATGACCTTTCAATGAGGAAAAGGGTATTTTCCAAAGGAGAGGTAGAAATAGGCTCAAAAATCATAAGTACAAAATTTGTAGGTATGGATAGAAATCCATACACCTCAGACCACAAATTTACATTTATAGGGGAACTGATGAAAATTTCAACCTCAGAGGTTTAATCTTGCGGTTTCTGTGTCCCCTAACCCAGTTCCTTGCAAACATTCCAGGCAGGATTTTAGGATCTTAGGCAGTTGTGTATGTTTGGGGGTGGGAAGTGTTGCTTAAATGAATATTTCATAATATTACCTAGGTTCTTTGAAAGAATTAGTAACTCTCTTAATACATGGCAGAGGAGATTCAAATTGCTCCTTGAGGGTTCACATGAAAAGCAGCAGAGCCCTGACTGTAGACGTCCCTAAGGTGGCAGCCGTGGAGGATCAACCAACATCTTTTGAGCAAAGGACTCAGAATTGCCTTACAGGTCCTTGGACTAGAAGCAGGGCTGTGGGGAGGAGAGGGGAGGGGCGGGGAGGATGAAAATATGTGCATTTCAAAGTGACAAAAAAGGGAATTCCCTGTCAGTCCAGTGGTTAGGATTCTTCACTCTCACTGCCAGGGGTCCAGGTTTGATCCTTGGTCGGGGAACTAAAATCCCACAAGCTGTATGGTGCAGCCAAAAAAAAAAGACAAAAAAGAAGAAATAATAAAACAGCTTATGTTTTCAACACACATTTTAAATAAAAGCCTGGAAAAGAGAGGATGACCTTGGAGTTTTCTAGAAAGAAATAGAACATGCTCATCGTCCCCCTGACAGTCCTGGAATCAGTTCCATGTCTTAACAAAAAAAAGTAAAAAAAAGAAAGAAAGGAAGGAAGGGAGGGAGGAAGAAAGAGAGAAAAAGAAAGAAAGAGAGAGAGAGAGAGAAAGAAAGAAAGAAAGAAAGATAGTCCTTAAAGGCACAATGCAGGAACTGAGTGATGACTTGTCAGCCACAGCACACACATTTTTATTAAGAAAAAATTTCTTTACACTTAGGAAAAAGCCCCAAAAGCACAAGTAACTTTGTTGTTGCTGCTATTTTTACTGTGGTTTAATTAACAAAACTCTAAACAACTTAGATGGCATGGAGAACACATGTCAGCACCCTGTAGACCAATTTATACAGGCTTCTCAACTTTGCACTTTCCTTAATGTTATGGGTCAAATAAGAGTAATTTCACCAATTGTATCATAGTATCACACTGTAAGAAAAGAATTCAAAAAAAAGGACCTGTAATTTTGATTACGTATTCCAATTAAACTATTGCTACAAATACAACAATATATCTTCCTTGGCCTAATGATATAAGATATTTAAAATTAACTGTCTAAAAAGAACATTCATCTTAATTTCTCAGTATAATACATTGTTGGATATAAACTGATTTGAGTTAGATATTTTTTCCAGGTTTCCTAAATTGAATTATAGCATTTTGCCTCTTGTGCATTAGAGATTAGAAACTTCACATTAAAAACTAGGCTTCATGCCACATACCAAAAAAAAAATCCTAATCATTCCCAGTTTCTCTTCAGTATTTCTTCCATTACTCATCAAATGACTTTCCTTTGTCTTTTCACATACTTTTGAAACTCCCAGGACCTTAGAGATCTAATGCATCCACTCTTTCTGCCAGCAGCATCACCACCTGAGTCCTAGCTACGCTCACTTCTCATCAGACACAGAAAGGCGTCTCCCAGCAGCGCTGGCTCTCTTCCCATTGTTCTCCACCGTGGAATCAGAGTGATCTGCTCAGAGCTTTGTCAGCACTCACCCTACTTCCAGTCAACCCAGCCATCCACAGACATTCTAACCCACAACAGACACACCTTAAAACTCTTCCATATCTTTCCACCATGTTCATGACAAAGCTAAAACTCCTTGACTCAGCCAGCCAAGCCCTGCAAAATCCATGCCTGTGAAGTCTCCTCCGCCATCCCAGTCCATGCTCACCTCCACTCCCAGTCTTGGCCCCCTGACCATCTTGAAGTCCCTGGCACTCCCTAGGCTGTGTCCACCTTCTGTCTGAAATGCTCTTTTGCCCCTCTTGGCCTACTCATCATTCAAGGTACTTTTTTCAGAGATGCCAATGCCCTATGTTTTGCATAAATCCCCAGTAAATTCTATTTGAATTTCCTGCTGATAGGTAAAGCTAACATTCACACGTGGCAGGTTTTTAACTTGTAATACACCTGAATCTGTATCCTATGAAAGAGCAGCAACGTGATGGCAAACAGTGTGAGACTCAGATGGGGAAATGTCTGCCAGGCTCACGAGTGGGAATGAGGAGATGTGGATAACCAGCCAGTGTGTGAAGGCTGGCCTGAGCCTATTGCAAAATCTGTCTGTCATTACCCCGCCTCAAGGTTAGAAAAGGGACCTCACATTGTTTGATCTCTTGAATTGGAAGTGCATCTAAAGAAACCAAGCCCCTCATCCACCTGAAAGACAGGTGTACTCATGGATATCAAAGAGGAGGAGGGAGAGAGGGAGGAGGGTAGAAGAGGGAAGCGGGGGTGGAGAAGACGAGTTTTCTTTCTCTTCTACTGGTCCGGAAGCTTTTCCAAGAACTCAGACATTTGTAAAGGGCCCTCTGATGTCTTTTCAATGTTTACTTATCTTTCTTAGTTATTGATAGTGGCAGAGAACAATGGTTAAATAAACCTCATATCATTGTTTTAGTGCCTCTTAAATGAGTGACAGAAGGTTTGGGAATTTGGTCAATAGACTCTACATGTTTCCTCAGTAATTTAGTAAAGACTATTTAAAGCATCTATAGAGACTGGCAGTCAATTGACTTGTAAACTTATTGAGGCTTCTGTGTATTGCTTTGGGTCTTGTCTTAAAGTAATATATCAAAATAGTGAACTTGGTGGTGAAATATTCATTCATTTATTTGACTTTGATGGAAGAACTGTGATGATTTATTTCTTCTTTGAAAGCATGATGAGTATAATCTGAATAAAATATCATTGAAAACTGGATTTATCTGAACCTAGGAATGCATTCTGTTTTTTTTTTTTTTTTTTTTTTTTTTTTTTGCTGTACGCGGGCCTCTCACTGTTGTGGCCTCTCCCGTTGCGGAGCACAGGCTCCGGACGCGCAGGCTCAGCGGCCATGGCTCACGGGCCCAGCCGCTCCGCGGCATATGGGATCCTCCCAGACCGGGGCACGA
Organism: Mesoplodon densirostris; assembly: GCF_025265405.1. Classification (NCBI taxonomy): domain Eukaryota; kingdom Metazoa; phylum Chordata; class Mammalia; order Artiodactyla; family Ziphiidae; genus Mesoplodon; species Mesoplodon densirostris. The sequence continues at coordinate 210,293,140 of NC_082661.1, forward strand.
ACCCGTATCCCCTGCATCGGCAGGCGGACTCTCAACCACTGCGCCACCAGGGAGGCCCTACATTCTGTTTTAACTTCACTATAAAATGACTGTCAACAACAAAAAAAGAATAAATAAATAAATAAAACAAAAAAATAATAATAAAAACCGAGTTTCTGTCAGGATCAGAGGGTTCACAATAAACGTTACTAGATTATATTAATATTACAAAGCTTACTAATGGAAACCTACTGTTTTTAATTTAAGTATCTTTAATTTCTTTTTAATTTCCAGGCTTTGATAATTTATCAAATAAACCACCGTGCCTTTTTTCCTTTCTGCAAAATGACTGTTTTAAACTACATTTGTGAGGACTCATGAGCAAAAAAAAAAAAAAAAAAAAGAATACAAACTCAAATTCTATAACTGGTAACCTGATAGCTAAAATCAACAGTTCCTGGAATAGAAATGTCAAATAGCTAATGAGAATAAGAGCATGGAGTTGTAACAAATGAAACCACACGTGCACTGAAGTCTCTAACCCTAGCTGCAGCTCACCTTGCAAAAGCCTGTCATTTTAAAAATCAAGCATATGTATAGCATGGAACTGAAAATTAAATGAGTTTTTAAAAATATAAAGGAAGATCTATTAAAATGTGGTTAACACCATCATATATGGTAATGACAGAGTAATTCCAAAGACATTTCTGTGATGATTTTGAGACATAAAGTAGTTAAAATTTTTCTAATAGCGACAAATTAATCATTTTAATAAGATCAAGATTAGCTATTTTACCTACCATTTCAGGCTACTATATGCTAAACCACACTGTCACTTTACTATTTAATCTTGCAAGGCCTTAATGTGAGGGACAAGAAATATCATATGTGATGTGGAATTGTATTATGGCTCAGAAAGGGGGAAAACTTCACGTTACTTATATAAAATGCATTTGGGGAGAATAAAAAATTAAGATATTACATTCTACCTTGTATTTGGCTGTTCAGTAGCTTTTTAAAAAATAAAATGTATATTAATAATAAAGTAACAGCAATATGTACCAACATATAACTTAATCAGGAAATTTATTGTCAAAGTATTTCCTGGTTTGCTACTTGAAAAATCTTTTACTTTCATTTATTCAATTAAAAAGTAAACAAGCACATGCTAATATCAGGCAGGAAAAGTTTCATGTTCAGGGAACATAGAAAGAAATAAACCATAATCCCTGAATTCCAGTGTGTCCTAGCAGTGCTGACCATTTTCTAGTCACTTTTTTCCTCCTCATGGTAGATGCCTTAATATCATGTAACCACTGCACATACAGAGGCTGCTTTAAGCTCTTGGAGGATTCAATTCATCCCTTAGCAAACATTCATACACAAGTTCAAAGCACATTCAGAAAAATAAGTAGTGCTCTAGCTTAAAAATATGCAATGTCCCAGTATTTGTACAGGCCAGAAAATCTCCATAAAATATTGACTGAAAGATTTTGTTTCCAAAAAGTGAGCCTCAGGTGGGGAGATGTGTACTGTAGTTCAACAGATGAATAAACCTGTCAGGGTCAGATCTGGGGAGGAGGGAGGCGATATAGAAAAGGCACATAAATTGACTAAAAGGTAAAATCTCCCAATTTAAATTAAAATTAGGTTAAATATTTTCAGAAGAGGAAATGCTGCTTTTCAGAAGAACTGCTTCAGAGTTAAAATGGATTCCAGAAGAGTCCAGAAGATTATACACTAATTAATGTATGTGACACCCCAAATTGTCCACTCAAAACCTGAGAACACAGGAAAGAACATTATGCAGTTAAGGGTCTAATTTCTGACCAGAGGAAGACATTACTCGAGCCATGAACTAAAGATCCAAACACTTCTTTTATAAAAGCATCTATTTGCCCAAATGTGAGGCTGTGCGGGAGGCCCCTGAGACTGACTGCTGTTCCTTTCCAGGAAAATACATTCCTTTCCAGAATGTTTCACACTCTCAAACCCATCTTTTTAATAGTATTTTATTGCTTAAGATTAGTTTTATTATTTTTATTTTTATATTTTATAAATAAGTAAATCATTGCATACCTACTGCCTTTAAGGCTATGGACAAGTTATTGCATCTCTCCCAGCCTTTTTTCTTCGTGAGGAAGATGAAGATCATAATTCATAGCCAATTCCCACTACTGTTGGGAAGTGCAAAGATTGTCGTGTATATAAAACTCAGTGAGTGGCCCACAGGAAAAGATCAGGAAAGGGTAGCCACGGTCAGTATCCATCCTATGAAATAGCTTGATAGTGTTTCTGTGCCCATGGTTTAAATTCAGTTTTCAGGGCAGTTTTGTTTGTGTTAGTTAAATTCTTTATTACTTCTATACAACAAAAAACAGAAAAATAGAATTCTTCTTTAGAACCATTTCTTCATTGTTCCAATGAAATGCCGTAAACATTTTATACATAGTAGATACAAAAAACGACCTCTAGGGGCTTCCCTGGTGGCGCAGTGGTTGAGAGTGCGCCTGCCGATGCAGGGGACGCGGGTTCGTGCCCCGGCCCGGGAAGATCCCACATGCTGCGGAGCGGCTGGGCCCGTGAGCCATGGCCGCTGAGCCTGCGCGTCCGGAGCCTGTGCCCCGCAAGGCCACGACAGTGAGAGGCCCGCGTACCGAAGGAAAAAAAAAAAAAAAAAGGACCTCTAGGATCACTCAAATGCTAAAGAATTTAAATTCCTTTTCCCGTTCCCATACATCATGAGCAGTGAGGAAAGATTTTATTTTATTTTTTGTGAAGTGATATTGCTTCGAAGATCTTGGAAATATGAAAGCAGCTGGAAAGCATAATGGAAATAAAACATGCAAGCCAACAGCCCTGACCACCAATACTAACACCAACCACATTCAATCCTGTTTAGTCAGCATGAAAACCAGGCAGAACAGCTGATGGAAAGCTGGAAAGTTTCCCTTTATTTGGAACAAGGGAGGACTATTCAAACGACTAAGGTGCTCAGGACTGTGTGTGTGTGTGTGTGTGTGTGTGTGTGTGTGTGTGTGTATCAGGACAACAATATCGTCGGTTATATGATAGGAAGAAAAAGGAGTAATTGTGCATTTTTAACTAATTGGCAAAGTTCTCAGCCTAAACTTCAAGACTATGATTTCATTAGAGCTGTGATTAGTCCGCTAGAGATGGCCACAGCTCTGTTTACTTTGGCTGTTTCGTGCCTTCTTGCAGTATCTTTATCATCATGGATGCTAACTGTTATTCACATTAAAAATAAGCACACCTTAAAGTCAAAGAAAATTATGCCAAAAGGGTGTAGAAGAAAACCAAAAAAAAAAAGTATGTGAAATACACACTAGCCAGGAAACAGACGAAGCAGTCCCTACTTAAAAGAATTATACTAGTTACATGGTGTAACCATTCTATTCCTGTAACCACACAGGACTTGGTATATTCTCCCTGTATACAGGAGAATCATTCAGGAATTGTCACTGTCACAAACTGATGAAGAAAACGTGTAGTTGATATCTTACAAATATTTTCAGCATCACTCTGCTTTTACCAGCTTTGATTTGCTAAGGATTGCCCTGATCCCAGCATCTACCTGGAGAGAGATATTAGAAAATCTCACCCACTCAAGCCACGGCCAAAGCACCTTCTATATTTATTTACAGGAGTAATAAATGCTGATAATAGATAATGACAGTCCAAAAACTACAGCCCTATAAAAGTTCTCCTGCTTATTTAAATGTCACCTGTGACTGAGTTTTGTTGGAGGTCACTCAGCTTGCTAAAGGATCACGGGGGATGAGACTTCATGGACTGGAACCAAAAGGTTAAGTCTGAAAAGTTACGAGTGCAAACAAAAAATGGTTTGGTTAAAGTCAACTTTTTCTCACGTTGTAAGAAGCATTTCAAGTCCACATTTGTTTCCTCAAAATCTATGTATAGCCAAGTCCTTATTAGCATTGCCTGGAGAAGATTACAACTTTAGTGCTCACCAATTTTCTAATTTCTTCAACCTTTTTCACAATTCTGTACTCACCTCAGCCCAGAGTAAACACACTCTGACTTCAACTATTTTGCTCTCCAAGCAATTAGAAGCAGAGAACATAATTCTTTAGCAAAATCTGTTTTCCCTTTATGAGAATGAAAATCACATTAATCTCAATATAAAAACAGGAGGAAAACAGGGAGGTCTTAACTTCTCACGTAAAGGTCTGCGATGCCCTTGTGGAAGTATCCTATGATGTTAAGAAATAGTCAATGAAATTACTTGTTTTTCTTCTTTCTATTTTCCCCCCTCTATCTGCTCTCATGTTTACTTAAAATAAGACTCTGGATACTCATGGTCGCTTTCATATTTTTGTTCTCTAAAATTTGAAGATTTTAATTTGGAATTTTGTTATAAACTAACTATATAACTGTGTTCTTATTAAAACTGCACTGTGTACTTCAGGTTGTAACTAAGTCAATGTACTGTGCAGCCCTGATCTGCAAATGAGGTTTCAACATATTCTTTTCTATCCTGGTCCCCGTTCCTTTCAGGCTGCTCAGCCAGACTTACTCCAGATCTTAGATCCTAGGCTTTTCTTCTTCCTCCTTTATACCCCTAAGTGACAGCTCTATCTAAAACTGTCAAGTGAATTATCTGAGTTTTTCAAAATAAGTAGGGTAAGTATGAATAGCACAAAACCGTTCAGCACAAACTAGCCGTTTCATTCCATTCTATGCTGCTTTTACAATGCCTTCCTGCGTGGGGTGGAGGGCAGAGAAGTGGTGACAGCAGTGACCTCAGGGGATTAGCTTACTTTCTTCTTTATTCATCTTTGCTTAGTCTGCCTGACGTTTCCTTGACAGAGCTTCTCCATTGTTTATCTCTTTGTACCTTTAAGAACTAATCTGCGTTTTACAAGCCCACTTTGTGTTCAGAGACTAAAGGAAAAGAAGTTTGTTTTGTGATGCGATTAGCAACTTTCTCATTGTAATAAGCAGGGGGTCAGAATTTAGTAAGGGTACAAATTTGCATCTCCTTTCGCCTCCCCTCCATGACCCATCCACTTAAAGAAGGAAAAAACTGAAGGGAAATATGTCTGGAACGGCATCTTTTTTTCCTCCCCAGTGAACGTCTAATAGTTATTTCTAAAGCCAAAAGATTTGAATCAAGCCTTTCTGTGACCATTACATTAATTGAAAGTAATGACGATATTAAGGCCAAGCTACCCTAATTCCTTGAAACAAGGAATAGCATCCGTGGGATCCGGCAGAAGGGAGGAAGGATGTCCTAAAAAGAGGTCAAACCACTTTCCTTCAGTTTCTGATTCATTACCTGGTGGGAGGAAGGAAGTAACTACGGGCAGGAATAAATTAAAAACATTTTACAGGGGGTGTTTGTTGTTTTGTTTTGGGGTGGAGATTTTTTCTTTCTTTCTTTCTTTTTTTTTTTTTTTTTAAGGATATTTCTTTGGAAATACCCTGACCAGTGTGCAAATATATACGTTAATTATATGTTATAACAAAAAATTGAGAACAACACAGGGGTGTACTTGTAAATGGCGGGGTGGAGGGGAAGGTGGGGAAAAGGAAGGTGATCCTCATGCAGTATTTGCCAATTTCCATGGTATACGTACCCCTACCATGGCTGGTTTCAAGCTACCAACACGATGTCAGCTGGGCACAGAGTTAGGAAGAGATGTGACCATAAGCTCTTACAAGCTGCTATAAACAACCTTCAACATACCACCGGGACTACAGTTAATGCCCACTGGGCAAGCTTTGTTTATAAAGTGAGGTACATGTATACAGTATTATAGTATTACTGGCAACGTGCAACCATTAAAAGAAATTGCTCATTATAATTGTTGAGGAGGAAGAAAACTTTCCTCTACCATTCTAGGTTCTTCTGGCTGGTCTAAGAATTAAATTAACAAGAGACAGATTAACAGGAGAAAATTAAATTTATTTTCATCCATATGGGAAACTCACCTACACGAGAGGTTTTGAAACAGAAAGGTAAAATGAGACATATATGCCATCCTGAGCTAAGGAATGGGATGGGGGCCTGGGGCTTCTAAGGGCAGGAGGTTCATTCACAGGATGATAAGAAGAGCAGATGTTGGGTTGTTAGATGTTTTCCCTGCCATATACATGGGGCCTCTTAGATAAAATATATCTCCCAAATAACTTTCTTCTGGGAAAAATCCCCAATTTAATTTCTTCTAGGTAGTTGAGGGAAGGACAGTAGTTTCTCTTGAACATGCCTTTAGCTCAAAATAATCCTCATGCAAAAGTGGCACATTTGGAGAATTCTCTTCTAAACGCCTACACTTAATATATATATATTATTGGGATATATAATATAGTTTCCCCTGCTATCTGAAAGTAGAGCATTCCTATGAAACTTTTCATAAGCCAAAATGGAGTAAAGTGAAGAAGCAATTACCTTAGGACACATCTTGCTAATGGGTGCACAAAATAAATCAAGTTAAAGCACAGATGCTCACAGACACAGTTCAAAGCTATGGCAGCTGGATGCTGAGATGCTGAGTGCATTTCCGGGGGAAGACCTTGGTGGTATCATTCCCACTGCTCAGGGTGCTTGCTGCCCTGGAAAGTCTCACTGCTGAACAAATGCTGACCGCTATTGTCACTTTTCTTCTCTTTTCATAAAAGCAAAAATCCTCTTCAGATTTCTTTTGGTTAGCAAAACAGCTGCTAATGTAGGTCTTTCGTAAAAGCTAAGTGATATAAAGCAAACTTTCAAAAAGTGGGGAATACCTGTAATAGGAAAAGAATTTCAAGGTGGATATGATTAAATAGGAAAAAATAAAATTCTCTATAATTCTCATATCTATCACATTGATATTGATGAGGAAAAATCACGAATTTCTCTACAGCAGAAAAATCAAAGTCAGAATTAAAACACACACAACAGGCCTCCACATGCCCTGCTTTGTGGTAGGCCTTTCCCAGTGTGCAATGTGCACCTGCATGTATATTAACCAGACCTCCTCAAGGCAGGAGGGTGTAAGCAACCTTGAGAAAAATGGTCCCTGTCTTCTCCTTAGGGAACTGTTGACCAAACCCACCCGCCTTGGCCAGGCATGACCATAACCACTTGCATGAGCTGTCTCGTGATAAGAGGGCCCGATAGGGAACACAGCGCTGCCTCTGAAAGCTGAGAGAATTTGGGAGGGCCTGAAAGGAGGGAGGACACGCCAGCCGGTAGTAAAACTCACCCAGAAGAATCCGGGAGGGGCCAAAAGGAGGAGGGAGGAGATGATATGCTCTGCCAACCTCCCAGAAGCCCTCACGCTGGAATCCATCTTGGCTGAGAGATGCACACGCCACCAGAAAGGACCATGAGTCAGACCAAATACGGGCCAAGGAAGATGATGGGCCAGAGACAACCTGGAAACTAACCCCATTACCATAAAACGTGAGACTGCAAGCCACATGACAGAGCAGTTCTCCTGGGTCCCCTTACCCTGCTGCTCTCTGCCCGGGTGCCCCTTCCCACTAAAGTCTTTTGCTTTGTCAGCAAGTGTGTCTCTTTGGACAATTCATTCCTGAGTGTTAGACAACAGCCCACTCTCAGGCCCTGGAAGGGGTCCCTCTTCCTGCAACATTCTGACACCAGCACTGTAATTTTAAGATTATTGTTTCTTTCTCATCCTATACAAGGTGTTGCATTGACCTAAAATCTCGCTCTATACGTGCATACCTGAACAAAACATCTCTGATGAACTTTAGGTATAATGTTAACCTGTCAATCTGATACATAATTCTTTGCCTCAAAAATGTATAAAATTGCATTTCTAACTCTTGACCAATGGGACAGTCCTCAGAGCTTCTGAGAGTCTGTCTCCCAGGTTATAATCCTTAGCTCGGCTCAAATAAAATTCTCTTTTTTTGTTCTTCTTAACTTGATTGTTAATTGAATTTTCATCGACAATACGTAACGCATATTACATAAGCATAAAAAGTGGCTAACTTTAAATGAAAACTTAATGTAAGCCATGTGTACAGAGCGTCTTATGTGTCATTTCATTGACTATTCCCAACACCTTGATATGGTAGGTATATTATTATCATCCCTTTAGAAATGAGGAAACAGAGCATCAGCTAGTGAATGGTAGAGTCAGAATTTAAGACCACCAGACTTCAAAGCCGAAGCTCTTAATGAGTCCTCTTCCTATATGTGCTACTAAATATAAATACATAGGAGAACACATCTGTAATGTTATATTTACCAGTTGTTTACACCGTTATGTGGAGGAGAGAGATTACAGACAAGTTCACATTCTAAATCAACATTTCTGTAATACTTGAATATTTACCACATGTGTTATTTATTTAATCAGAAAAAGTGAACTTTTAAAAATCAACTGCATCTTTGCCTCTTGCTGTTACCCCCAAACTGGGTTCACCTCTTGGTGGGTGTTGAGCCAATAGACACAAGCAAGCCAAAGACTGAGAGAAGGAAGGATTTATTATTACTTGCAGCAAGTAAGGAGAACACCAGGGATCTTTCCCAAAGCAGTGTCTCCCTGGACTGCTAAATTGGGGAAGTTTTAAGCTAAGGGTACATGCATATTCATGCAGGGGCTTCAGCAGAGGAGAATTCTGCATAGAATTGGGGCAAAGGTCAACAGAGTCCAAGCTTTAGTTGATTGAAGTCAGGAAGGTCAATATCATCATTCCATTCTCACTTGGGTGGAAGCCTTAGTTCCTACAGAACTCAAAGGTATATTATTACATATATCCCTTAAGGGGAAACTAGGACTCTGCTTTATCACTGCACTATTATTTGCCTTTTCTCCATTCCTGCATTCCTTTGTTCCCTTAAGATCATTAATTACTGACACCTGTTCAAGGGCAAGCATTGCAGCCAGGCTTAGATCACAAAATGCTTTAGGCCAAAATGGCTTCTCTTATGTCAAGAAAGCCATTCCTGGTTCTCTTTCTCCTGGCACCCCCTAACTTATCTGCTTACAATGCCGGACAGGAAAAGCAGAGATATTTACTTTGCTGGGGAGGAAGAAATTTTCCTCTACCTTTTTAGGTTCTTCTGACTGGTCTAAGAATTAAACGGATATGAGACAAATTGAACAGGAGAAAAATCAAACAAAAGTTTAATAACATGTAGACATGGTAAATACCCAGGAAAATTGAGTAAACTCACCAAAATGGCCAACGCCCTCACTTTCAATACCATCTTCAGCTAAAGACAAAAGAGGATGTCGGGTAAAGAAAGTCAGTTATGGGAAGTTACCAGAAAAGTCACAGTAAACAAGGGTGATTGTGATGCAGATTTAAGTCATTGCCTTCTCTTTTCATAAGAGTTTCTAGAGATTTGATCCTTCTCCTCTTCCTGGTATAGAGAGGGAGGCACCCTTACAAATGGAGATTTCCTTTACAAATGTAAATGTTTCTTACAAAAGAGCAACTCCTACTTTGTTCTCAGAGCCCTTCCCATGTCTGCCATCTCTCAGAAAATAACCAGCTTAAAATAATTAATATGCCAAAGAGACATGTTTCAGAGTGGCAAATTCAGTTCCCCTACAGCTTAGTGAAATTAGCAGGATAAAAATCAGTACTTGGCTGTATTAGATCAACTACTAATAAATATATCTGTAGTATACACAGACACACATATATGACAGCAACAAATATTTAATATTATTAAAGGCAATACAACAGGCCCAACATGAAGTCACTTATACTAAGCCCCACATCAGCAAACTGAAACTTAATTATAGTTTTAGCTCTCACAAAAATGGAATCTTAAACCAGTTAATCAGGAATCCCATGATCAGACTAGGAGGTACTCTGCTTGATAGACCCTTGTCATTCCCTATAAAGAAAGTAACTTTGCAATAACCAATCTGCTTTCTGCCTAGTGTAACTTCCTTGTTTCTGCTCCCTTCTGCCTATAAATTCTCTTACTTTATACAACTCTTTGGAACACCTTTCTCTCAGCTAACTTGAAAGATGCCCAATTCTTGAATCACAGAATAAAACCAATAACATCTTTAAAATTTACTTAGTTGAATTCTGTTTTTTAACGATATGATCCTGAATGAGTTCCTAGCTACTGTAAAAGCCTTGTTTTCTGGGTTTGACATTGAAACCGAGCAGGATCCTGTGGGGCTCCTGCATATGGAAGCCTTTCTGAGTCCCCCATTTCTTGTTTGTAGGGAATAGCCTTCAACCTCCATGACATTCCCTGAGTTCCAAAGGGCAGATTCAAACAGTTGATAATCAGGGAAGGGAGGGAATGCAGAAACAAGGGAGAAGCAGTCAACAAACAATAGTGCAGACTTGGGGCAGGGTCCTGGTTCCACCTCAAGGGATACACATAACAATATCTTTGAGCTCTTCTGCACAACTAAGACCCCCCAACAAATGAACTACTTGATGAAGCGTTCTTCATTCCAGAGAAAAGGTCATAGTTTGATAACCTCTAGAACCACACAAGCTTATCAGGAGATCACCTGAGGCCGGATTAAAGGAATGCAGGCCCTGCACACACCCTGATCCTTATCAACAACACTTCCCTTGAACCCTTGCTATGAAACTCCTCACCAAATCCCCCCAGGTTGGGACGCACAGTTTTTGAGGGGTTGAACCTGCTGTGTCCCCCTTTACCTGGAAAAGCAATAAAGCTATTCTTTTCTACTTCACCCAAAACTATCTTCAAGTTTTGATTCAGCACTAGTGCACAGAGGCTGAGTTTTCAGCATCAAAATTACATTAAAAAGGTACAGGAATAAACTAGGGCCCCTCAGAATGGCAAAGGACAACATAAGGAGATCATGTTATATAAAGGTTTCTTGAGGAAAATAGAGAAAGACTCAGGGAGAGGCAGAGTTTTTCCTCCAAATATTGAAAGATATTTTTAATAAAAAAAATTTTTTTTAAAGGACCTACATTTATTCTAGAACACCACAAAGTTCAAAACTAGAAACACTGGCTAGATATTTCAGAAAGGTATAACTCATTATCATCCTAGAAAAATTTTATTAAAATTTTGTAATTAAAAATACATTTAAAAAATGTAAATCTGTACAATGGGATTCTCCATGATGAAATAAATAAATAAGTTTCTCATTAGAAGAGTTGAGGATAACCATCTTGAGTTGGAGCAGGACCCTGTTGGGTCCTCCCAGGTACAAATCCTTTCTATGTCCCCTGTTTCTTGTTTGTAAGAAATAGGTTTCATTCAGCCTCCTTGACCTTCCCTGAGTTCCAAAGGGCTGATTCAAGCAGTTGCTCCTCAGGGAAGGGAGGGGATGCAGAGACAAGGGAGGAGCAGTCAAGAAACAGTAGTGCAGCCTTGGGGCAGGGTCCTGGTTCATCCTGAAGGAATATACATAACAATATATTTGAGTTCTTCTGTAGGAGCTAAGACTCCCAACTAGATGGAGGATGGTAACATCAGGCTGAGCACAAGATTTCTGGAGCAGCACCCTGTTACCTCACCACCAACCAATCAGGGGAAAGTCTGCACCCAGTAAAAAATAACGAAGACTCTCATCCTCCCCTCCCCCACCGCCATGATTCTCCCTTTAAAAACTTTCATGGTTGAGCAGAATCTTCACAGTTAGTTTTTGGAGATGAGTCCACCTTCTCCTCCTCTCCTCCTGAATAAAGCAGGCTTTCTTTTCCAACCAACACTTGTCTCTCGAGTATTGGTTTTTGAGCAGTAAGTAGCCAAACCCAAGTTCGGTAACAATCTCACTAGGATATTGCAAAATAAATTCTTCCACTGGGTGAAAAGAAGATTAATACTTCTAAAGTACCTACCAGCCCTATAATTCTATGAAAAGTTATGGCTTGGGACTCATTAGGTCCATCAGAAAGTTTCAATGATATGAGAACCAGTCCACTGTGACCCAGCATTTACCACCACAGCCATTCGTCTTCCCACCCAACCATGAAGTCAGTAGATTGACTAGGAGAATCCTAAGGTTGGCTGGGTCCTGATAACATCTAATCTAGGAAAATCCTCACCATTCCCCACAAAAAGCATTTTTTAGGGGATCAGACCAACTCCTCAGCTCGTATAAACTGAGCACTAAAGATTCACTGAACATCTTAGCTAAACCCCAGACTGAATCCAAAATCCATCTATCCCAAGAAGTTGAAACTCACATTATATCCTGAATTAAAGGAATTATTTCAAAATCAAAGCACACTAGGAGACAGAGAACCCAGTCCCACCAATTCTTACCTCCCTTACACTAAAATGTGATTTAAAAAAAACATGTAGGGGCTTCCCTGGTGGCGCAGTGGTTGAGAGTCCGCCTGCCGATGCATGGGACACGGGTTCGTGCCCTGGTCCGGGAAGATCCCACATGCCGCGGAGCGGCTGAGCCAATGAGCCATGGCCGCTGAGCCTGCGCGTCCGGAGCCTGTGCTCCGCAATGGGAGAGGCCACAACAGTGAGAGGCCCGTGTACCACAAAAAAAAAAAAAACAAAACATGTAGGCTGTCCCACTTTTAAAATGTTACTTAGGTATTGGAAATGACAGTGATGAGAGTGAAACAGTAATTTATTGGTGACTGATTTTTTTAAAGTTACTATTATCATTCAAACTACACTAATCAATGGCCCAGGTTAGTGTGACATTCTTCATTTCAAGAGGTTTCTCTGAAAGCAGATGGAAATGACTATCTGTGTAAACCCTGGGCAAATGTTCCCTTACTAGGCTCTACTTCTCAGAGGGTTAGACATAAGGCAGTGTTAAGGTTCTTTTCCACAATTTCAGACTTGAAGGTCATTTGAGAATTTAAGCTAGAGGAATGAACAGGCTCTGTGACAACTATTTATTTCCTCAGAAATGTAAGCGCTGCCTTCCTTTTAGTATTTTTAAATATAAAACACACTCACCTTAGATCTTGGTACTGAGATCCAGCTTCCTCTTCCTGAGTAAAATTAGTTTTTCCTTCCCCAAAGAAAAGTTCCCTAGATGGCTTCAACAGGTAACGGGTTATATTTCAAAGGCTCTTTGGAGAATGTCTTTTGGTGACCAGTCTTTTGGTCTTTGTTTTTATTTTACTTTTGTGGTATTAAAGTCTAGGGATTTTCTTTGAAGGTACTGTTGATATTTTCTCAAATCTTCTTTAGCCATTTTTTAAACTTGACTATATTCTTAAGAGCCCACAAGTAAAACAAATTATGACTAATTAGATTAATTTGAAAGTGAAATATGGAACTGAAAATCTGTTTCCTAAACTAGCTCATTCTCAGTTTTGTTTCTGATGTTCCATTCCCATTAGTCAAGTATACATCCTCAGCAAAGAGCCAGGAAGATTTCATGACCTGAAAAGCTGTCAGTTGGAGAATCTGAGGCTGCTTATAGATGAAGTTTATTCTGCTCTATTAGAGGCATATGGGATTTGGGGAAACTTCTAACTCAGGCCCATCAACCATTGACCATAGAGTCTTCTTTGTACATGGCAGAAGATTTGGAGAAGCACTGCATTTTCTCACACTTTCTTTGTATCCCCCCATGACCTCCTGTTACCAGTAAGAACACTTCTTTTGCAGCTAGCACCCTATAGATTAAATGCTTATACTTTTGAAAAAAACATTGCTTTGTAGCTTTAAAAATATGTACTACTGGGCCTCCCTGGTGGCGCAGTGGTTAAGAGTCCGCCTGCCAATGCAGGGGATACAGGTTCGTGCCCCGGTCTGGGAGGATCCCATATGCCGCGGAGTGGCTGGGCCCGTGAGCCATGGCCGCTGGGCCTGCGCATCCGGAGCCTGTGCTCCGCAACGGGAGAGGCCACAACAGTGAGAGGCCCACATACCGCAAAAAGAAAAAAAAAAAAAAAATATGTACTACTCAAAATTCCACTTCTGGGAATTTATCCTGAAGAAATACAGCACATGTGCACAAAAATGCTTTATAAGGATGATCATTAAAATACTGTATGTGAGAGTTAAAATTGGAATATAAAATGTACTAATACAGAGAGTTATTTGAATAAATTATAAAACAGGGACTTATTATAAAATGGGGACTTCCCTGGGGTTCCGGGGCTGGGACTCTGTGCTTCCAATTCAGGGGGTGTGGGTTCCATCCCTGGTCAGGGAACTAAGATCCCACATGCCACGCGGTGTGGCCAAAAAACAAACAAATGTAACAATGACAGACTGCTATAGAGCTTAAAAAATTATCTAGACCTATAATTTATTGAACACAAAAGGCATATCATAATTCATTAAAAATAAAAGATTGTTTAGGGCCTCCCTGGTGGCGCAAGTGGTTGGGAGTCCGCCTGCCGATGCAGGGGATACGGGTTCGTGCCCCGGTCTGGGAGGATCCCATGTGCCGCGGAGCGGCTGGGCCCGTGGGCCATGGCCGCTGAGCCTGCGCGTCCGGAGCCTGTGCTCCGCAACGGGGGAGGCCACGGCAGTGAGAGGCCCGCATACCGCAAAAAAAAAAAAAATAAATAAATAAAAAATAAAAAAAAATAAAAGATTGTTTAAAAGTATAATCTTATTTCTTAAAATACATATTAATATGCAGAACATAAAATCTGGGATTAAACTCACTAAAATGTCAGTAGTGATTACCTCTAAGTGGTAGAATTTCTGTTGATTTTTTTCCTGTGTTTTCCATTTTTAATAAATATGTATATTTTTCAATCCAAGCTATTGCTTTGTTTTCAGAACAATATATGTTTGTGTGTATTTTACTGCACAAAGTAACTAAGGTGAAGGTCATTGTTGACTTTGAAAAGAGCAGTTGGTGGGATGATGAGTCTGAAAGGCTGTTTAGAATATGCTCATATACCTGTTACTGCTATTGGTTTTGAAATAATCTGGTAGAAGCTGGATGATGGGTATACAGGTGTTCATTTCACAATTCTCTGTTTATTTTAAAATTTTCCATAATAAAGAGTCAAACAAATTTTAAAAAGAGAAAAAAAGAGAGAAATTGGAGACAAATCATCAATAAAGTATAGGCAACTCTTTGTGGGTTTTTTTGGTTTTCTTTTTGTTTTGGGGAGGTTTTTTTGGTCATGCCACACTGCTTATGGGATCTTAGTTCCCTGACCAGGGATTGAGCCCAGGCCCATGGCGGTGAAAGTATGGACCACCAGGGAATTCCCTAGGCAACTCCTTCAAAAAAAATTTGTTTTAAAGAAAAGGAGAGAAATAGGATGGTAGCTGGAGGGTATCTGAGATCCAGAGAGATTTTTTGAGATGGGAGAAAGTAAAGCATTTGCAAATGATCCAGGAAAGAGGGAAAAAAATCAATGTTACAGAAGAGATTGGGGGCCAGTTTCTGGAGGGATGAGTTTCAGTGGGTGAGGAAGGGAGAGGATTTATTATGCAGGTAGAATGGCAGGAAATAAGAGGGGGAAAGGTCCAGGCCAAGATGACAAAGACCTTAATGCCTCTAGAAAGAGAATGGATTTTACTCAGCAGATTACGGGGAATCTTCAAAGGATTTTAAACAGGAGTGGCATGTTAAGTTGGTGCTTTAGATAACAACCATGTATCCAAGATGGGATTTAGTTTACAATGTGAATTGACCCCTTGTGGTTCAATATTTGGTATTTCTTATAGTGCACCAAAACCTGCAATGTTCAAGTGAATTATTTTGGAAGAAATTTATTTTTGGAAAGACTTTAAGTGTCAAAAAATAAAGTTTGTCTCACAAAAGAGTATCAACATTTATTATGTCATTACCCAATGGTGAATATTAGAAAGTGTCATCTTTTTCTTTGTAATTTAATGTACGAAAAATGGTATTTTATCACTGTTTTAAGTTGGATTTATTTAACTTCTAATGAAGGTAAACATTTCTGTATGGGTATTTGTTTTGTGTATTTCCTTTTCACTGAGTTGTTAGTAAACTTTATGGAGTCAAAGGTGAAGTTGTACAATGTGTTTTAATAGCTCAAGAAATCTCTTTAAGTAAAACAAGAAACTTTCTTGACTATTTCTATTATCAGCATAGAACTTCCTTCTCAATGAACATTAAGCTTTTAAATCCATGTAAAATATTTAATTTTAACCATCTAGACATAGAGCATAACGAGTTTGAAACCCAGTAACTATTAAAAAAACACATCCTCCCTTGAAGACAATGTAGTGAGATCCCCGGGAGACTGGTCCCACTGTACCATTACAAATTATCTCAGTGCAGACCTTCTGCTGCTGGCTGTAGAAAGCTTTTATTTCTGCCAAATGTAAACACCTCTTGTAAGCTTTAGTTTTTTTGAGAAGAAGACTATACAGATATCAACACAGTATTAAGTAAGAAGAGAAAGTAAGGAAAAATCTGGGCCTAATTGGGGTTATGTGCAATTTAGGGATAAAGATTTCCATGTCCTCAAAGTTACTGAAATCATTGGCTCCTATTAAATAGCTATCTATATGTCCCACAAGCGTTGGGAGCAATAGGAAAGTACTATAGGATATTTGTTGCTGTAAGGCAGGGGTGAGTAAACTCTATCCATAAAGGGCCAGAGAGTAAATATTTTAAGCTTTGCAGGCCACATGGTCTCTGTTGCAATCATTCAGTTCTGATGTTGTATTGAGCAAGCAGCCATAGACATCACTTGAATGAGCATGGCTGTGTTCTGATAAAACTGTATTAATGAACAACTAAAATTTGGATTTCATATTATTTTCATGTCATGAAATACTATTCTTGTAATTTTTTCCATTTATTTAAAAATGTGAAAATCATTCTTTGCTCATAGACTGTACAAAAATAGGCATCAAGCCAGATTTGGCCCATGGTCTGCAGTGTGCCTACCTTTGCTATAACAGATTATCTTTCTTCTACTTACTGTTTATAATGCAACTCTGACTCAGTTCTTAAGTGTCCTTTATTCTGCAGTCATGATCTTCTTAACTTTGTGGCATTATAATATCATTTATTTTATTAAATGACTGTGATAGTCCTGGGGTTATGGGTTTGTTTGTTCTTAATAGCCTAGCTTAGCTCTTTGCTTCAGCAAATATTCAGTGAGTGTTCTAGTCAACTCAGGCTGCTGTAACAAAAATGTCATAGACAGAGTGACTTAAACAACAACAAATATTTATTTCTCACGGTTCTGGAGACTCTAAGTCTAAGATCACGATGTCAGCATAGTTGGGTTCTGGTGAGGACCTTCTCTGGTTTGCAGACAGCTGCCTTCTTGCTATGTCCTCACATGTCAGAGAGAGCAAGAGATCATCTGTCTTGTGTCTTTCCTTATAAGGACACTAATCCTATTTATGGGGATGCCACCCTCATGAACTAGTTACCTCCCAAAGGCCCCAACTCCTAATACCATCACACTGAGGATTAAGGATTCAACATATGAATTGAGGGGGACACAGATATTCAGTCCATAACAGTGAGATTCTGCTTTTTTGTCAGGTGCAGTGGTAAGTACTGGAGATACATCAGTGAAAAAAAGTTTTTAAAAAAATCTCCCTCTCCTCACAGAGCTACATTCTAGTGGGCAAGACAGATAATAAATAAGTAAACTAACAACAAACCAATATTCAAGATGATTATTGATTGAGATGTGAATTATGAAGTATACAACATAGGTGACATGACTGTGTTGGTTGGTGGCACCAGGAAAAGCTTGTCTGAAGGAATGAAATTGAAACTAAAAAACTCATTCTGGATGAAACACAATACCTGGTACAGGAACACTAATAGTCAGTGGCTGTCCTGCTTGTTGGTCCCCTACTGTCATGAGGCTCAATAGTCAATTATGTTGAAGCCACGTCTCAAAAGCACTAAGCTATAAAGATGTGATTATATTTTGGCTTTAGGAAGATATATTTGTCAGCAGCAAAGAGATTGAACTAGGGTAAGTTTAGCATGGAAACAAATTAGGAAACTATTATTAGGAACCAAGAAATAGGTAATGAAGGCTTGAAAAAAGTCAGAGATTGTGGTGATTAGATACTTTGAGGCAGAATCAAGGCAAAGGCTTAATTAGAAAGGCAAAGCCAATAGGACTTTCCAGCTTGGATACAGGAATTGAGCACGTGAGTGTCAGGGTAATTCTGAGGTCTCTGACTCTTGTAGGGCAGGATTGTGGTACCAATAACCAAAATAAAGCATCTAAGGACAATGCTGTTACGACTTGTTGACCACTTGCTGCACATCAGGTTAAGTGCTTCATAAACATGAGCAGCTGTACAAACTTGGGGATACACAAATGCTGGGTTTACTCATGGAACTATGAAGGAAAATGTACCTTACTGCCTGCTGTAGACTGAATGCTTGTGTCCCCAGAATTCATGTGTTGAAACCCAATTCACAATGTGAAGGTATTTGAGGTGGGGCCTGTGGGAGGTGATTAGATCATGAGGGTGGAGCCCTCACAAATGGGATTTAGTTCCCTTATGAAAAAGAACACTGAAAGCTCCCTCACCCCTTCCACTGCATGAGGACACTGCGAGAAGATGGCTGTCTGTGAAACAGGAAGTGAGTCCTCTCCAGACTTGGAATCTGCCAGAGCAGTGATCTTGGACTTCTCAGCCTCCATAACTGTGAGAAATAAATGGTTGTTGTTTAAGCTACTCAGTCTGTGGAATTTCTGTTATAGCAGCTCAAACCACTATGACACTGCCTTTATGACCATGAGCAATTTTATTATGAAAAATAATTTCAAATACAAATTTCTAGGGCCCTCCCATGATCTTAGAAGAGACTCGTGCAAGTGAAAAAATGTGAAGCTTCAGCTTCACTAGCTTCCTGGTAAATCCTCCTTTGCACAGCACAGAAGTTAATGAGTTTTATTTGCCTGCAAGATAATGCTGTGTGGAGAGTTGAAATGATGAGTCTGTATATTGAGAGAGATGGTCTTGGGAGTCATTGGTCATGGTTGAAACCTGGATAGAAGGGGAAATGTCCAAGTGAGAACATATAGAGTAAGGAGAAAATGGGGCCATGGGTGGAGCTCTGTCTTAATCTAAGGGTTTAGAAAAGAATTGATAAAGACACAGTATATTAGTTTTCTATTGCTGCTGTAGCTAATTACCACAAACTTACTGGCTTAAAATAACACACATTTATTCCTTATAGTTTTGCAGGTCAGAAGGCCAAAATCGGTTTTACTGGGTTACTGGGCTAGAGTTGAGATGAGGGCCAGTTTTTTTCGGAGGCTCTGAAGGGAGGCCGTTCCCCTGCCTCCTCAGCTTCTTGTGCTCCTGAGCTTTCAGCCCCTTCCTCCATCACTCCAATTTCTGCTTGCACCATCACATTGCCTTCCCCCACTCGAACTCTGACTGCTGCCGAATCCTTCTGAAGAGGACCATTGGGACAACATCTGGCCTGTGGGTTAATCCAATATAATCTCCTATCTCAAGACCCAGCTAATCACATCTACAAACTTTTTTTTTTCATATAAGGTAACATTCACAGGTTCTGGAGATGAGGACACGAATATATTTGGGGGCCATTATTCAGTCCACCTTACATGGCCACAAAGGAAACTAAAATGGAGGGGGTAATAAAAAATAATTTAAAAAATGGTAAATGCAAGGAAAGAGGAAACTCAAGGATGTCTTAGTCAACTGTGTCCATTGACTGAGTTAAATAGAGATGTACGTGGGAAAATACTGAGACAAAGGCACTAGATCTGTTAATAAAGAGCTTTGCCAGGTTGGTTTCAAGCAGAAACTATATCTCAGCAGATTGAAGAACAAACAAAGAGGAATACATAAAGTCAATAAGACAATTATTTCAAGAAGGGAAAGTGAAAGATTTGTTTAGGAAAGCAAGGGAACTCAGAGAAGATTTTTGCTTTATTTTAATTAAGAGTGAAAGAGACTTGAGCATGTTTATACCCTTAAGAAAGAAGCCAGTGGAGAAAAACTGAAGACAGCCATAGAGAGAGGACGCAGAGCAATTCATGGGTGCGTAGCTGCGGCACACCTAGCTGGTCATTGCTTTTTCAGTTAGTATTTCTGCTTCATTAATGAGAAAACAGCCTTGAATGGCTGAGTTGAGGAAAGAATGCGACATCAAGTATGATCACTCATACTGCAGTAAATAACTTGTGGACCGCACAGTCTTTAGTCTCCAAGATTATCCTTTGAGATGCTTTCCTAAAAACAATTAATCATGAATTAATATTTGCACTCCCATGATCATTGCAGTGCTATTCATAGTAGCCAATATGCGGCAACGACCTAAATCTTCATTATGGTGAATAAATAAAGAAAACGTGGCATACACATAAAATGAAATATTTTCAGCCTTAAAAAAGAAGGAAATTCTGCCATTCGTGACAACGTGGATGAACCCTGAGGACACCATGCTAAGTGACATAAGTCGGTCACCGTAGGACAAATAACTGCATGATTCCACTTATCTGAGGTATCTAAAATAGTCACCAAGTCTGCTCATGGGAGCAAAGACTAGAATTGTGGTTGCCAAGTGCTGGGAGGAGGGGAAAATAGGGATTTGCTACTTAACAGGTACAACGTTTTACTTATACAAGGTGAATAAACTCTAGAGATGCTATACAACATTACGCCCATACCCAGCAATGCTGTACTGTACACTTAAACATCAGTTAAGAGGGTAGATTGCATGTGAAGTGTACTTAACACAATAAAATTTTTAAATTCATCATGCCAAATACTCACTGCATTTTACTGCACATACTGCATTAAAGTTTTATTACATAACTAAAAATATGTTTTTGTGGGAAAAGTTCTAAAGTACATATAAAAACAAGGAGGAAAATCTACTGTTACCATTTAAAGATCAAATGTTGTTAAAATTTATATATACCATATATATATACCGTATGCCTTGTATGTACTTCTTTTATTCATCAACATGGGATTATACAGTAACCGGCTTGTTTCGATTTGCAATGTTTTATAAACTTTTTTTTTTTTTCGGTACACGGGCCTCTCACTGTTGTGGCCTCTCCCGCTGCGGAGCACAGGCTCCGGACGCGCAGGCTCAACGGCCATGGCTCACAGGCCTAGCCGCTCCGCGGCATGTGGGATCTTCCCGGACCGGGGCACGAACCCGTGTCCCCTGCATCGGCAGGCAGATTCTCAAACACTGCGCCACCAGGGAAGCCCTAAACATTAAAAAAATATAAATATAAACCTGTTAATAGCAGCCTAGCATACCGTTGTATTGC
Organism: Mesoplodon densirostris; assembly: GCF_025265405.1. Lineage (NCBI taxonomy): Eukaryota > Metazoa > Chordata > Mammalia > Artiodactyla > Ziphiidae > Mesoplodon > Mesoplodon densirostris. Next base: position 210,314,251 of record NC_082661.1, read on the forward strand.
TGAGCCATAACTTATTTAACCAGTCCTTTACTTATTGGGCATTTAGTTTTGATTTTTCAATACATACCCAGTGCTGGATTAATATTTTTGTAGAAACATCATTACACACTTGTCCTGTTTCCTTAGACGAATTCCTAGATAGGAAACACTGAGTCAAATGTTATGCACTGAGTCAAATGTTAAGACAATTGATGCATACATATTGTCAGATTGTCCCCCAGAAAGGGGATTAATGCGGTTTCTGTTAACACACCAGCTGCGAATGCCCACCCTCAGGGGCATCAGATCTCATGCAGCATTTACAAATAGAGCAGGGTCTAGACAGGGATGGTCTTAGTGTGAATCTTAATCTAATACTTACTAATATTTCCCCACTGTAGTCTTGGGCAAGGAATTTAACTTCTGCAGGTTCAGTTTCCTCTTCAGCAAAATAGAAATAATAATAGTTTCTCTATCATAGGACTTTTGCCAGAGTTAAATGTGAAAAGAGAGGGAAAATACTTGAATAATGCCCAACTCAGATTAACTGCCTGATAGCTATTATACGTCTTCTTATCTGCTTTAAATTATACTTTTATTGATAGTGAGATCGATATGCAATTATATAGTTTTCTGTATCTATTGTCCATTTTTGTTTTTCCTTTTGTGACTTGACTTCATTTCCTTTGCCTGTTTTTTACTGGACTGTTCATGTCTGTTCTCATTGATTCATAAGTGATTTATAATTTAATGATAATAACCCTATATATGACATATATTTAACAAATATTTCCCAAATTTGTCAGTTGAGTCTTAACTTAGCATTTTGTGATTATCAATAGAAGGGTTTTTTCAACTTTTTGTTATGAAAATTTACAAACACACAGAAACGTTGGAAGACCAATATATGTACACTCACCAATCAGGTTCAACAATATCTTAACAATGTGCCACATTTGCTTTATCTATCGCTTTACATTTTTGCTAAAACATTTCAAAATACGTTGCAGACAGCATACCAGTCCACATCTACATGCTTTAGCAGATACCTCCTAAGAATTGAGACGTTCTCATATATCTACACCAACATCATCATTACTTCAAGCTTCACGTACACCTAGTTTAGAGAAGTTTTTAGTTGTCTCATTAAAATTCTAAAAATAAGTAAATAAATAAGGCTGTTCGTCTTCAGAATCAAAGGAGATCTTTCAGTGACTCAGTTCTTCATTCCTGTAAAATTTCTAGCAAGCCTAGAAGAAATTATAGATATCACAAGTAAAAACCACAAGATTTTACTTTTTTTGCACCACAGCTGCAGGGAAGAACAGGAGAACAGAGAATTCTCCCCAGGATGTGAGAAGCCCAAGTCACCCTTGATCACCCCACTCTCTCTCTTTTCTAAATATTCCTCATAAAGTAATTCAAATGGGCCCAACAGCTCAACAAAAGACACCTGGGAATGAGGGCCTAAAAGGCGGCTGGGGCACTTGTTAGCCTCATATAAACGTGAGTAAACAGACTGAATAACAGCTTGGAATATTTAGTTGAACCTCCTTGAATCAGCCGGACATGCGAGTCATTTGTCTTCCGATTACCTGCCATCTCCCATGCACAAAGGTGTCTGTGTCAAACATTCGCCCACAGAGCAGCCCTCCTTTCAACACGTCTTGGTGCAGTTAAAAAAAAAAAAAAAAAAAAAAAAAAAAAGAAGGCTGGTGTTCCCAGAGTTATTTTGCAACCACATGTGTAATAAAGACAAATTTGTGGTTTTTTTTCCAACCATTTATGCCTACTCAATAATTCTACCAGAAGAGGAAAATGTTGTCATTGAAATCTAAACCTAACAGTGCAAAATAGAGATGATAAAATGTGTGCTCGTTTGAAGTGTCTCACTAATGGGACTATTGAAGTTTGGGAGGAATTCAAATATTTTACTTTTAACTGTGACTTAGAGGTTGGCAGTCATTAAAGCCTGCAGAACTCAGCAGCTGCTCAGTGATACTTAATGAAAAGCAGAAGCATCTCTCTTTTGCCATGAATTCAAACAATTTTAAATTATAACCAGTAATGGGCCTGAAACCCATTATGAAAAGTGTGGGCTTTTTGTGCCCTGGAATCTATATCATCAGCAACTCCTTGGAACCAGGAACTTTGGCCGTATCATCAGAGAGGGAAGCAGGCGTCCACAGTCACCCTGCATCCAACCAGGCAACCATGAGGGCCCGATCCAGCCAGCCCAGCACCCAAACTACAGTGGGAGGTGTCGGTGGGTTTCCTTCTGTACCTAGCCACACTCCTTCCTGACATTTAAAGTTCAAATTCTATTCCAACATACAGATGCTGTTTTCCACATCTTTTTTTTTTTTTTTTTTTTTGCGGTACGCGGGCCTCTCACCGCTGTGGCCTCTCCCGTTGCGGAGCATAGGCTCTGGACGCGCAGGCTCAGCGGCCATGGCTCACGAGCCCAGCCGCTCCGCGGCATGTGGGATCCTCCCGGACCGGGGCACGAACCCGTGTCCCCTGCATCGGCAGGCGGACTCTCAACCACTGCGCCACCAGGGAAGACCCTCCACATCTTACTGACTCATAAAAAAATGCACAAATAATAAAAGTACTAGCTAATATTTATTTATTTATTTTGAGTTTATGGGCTCCGTTGTGTAAACTGTCTTACTGCATGACATGCAATAAACACTCGACCGAGTTCTGTTCATCTATCTTCTCATTTTTCAGTATTTCACAGGGATCCTTTAAGAGACTATGGATAAGTAATAAACCCATTTCACAGGTAATGAAAGTGGGGCTTAAAGCACTTTCATGACTCTCTCAAGGTCGTACAGGAAAAGGATCCTAGGTCTCATCCTGTACGTGACAGGATTAAGACTGTTACCGAAATTCTCTGTTAATCTGGTGCTTGTGCCGCCATGCTCTTTAGGTTTGCCTTATGTTCGTTCTTACTCTGCATAGGTGGCAAGGCTCTGGGTATTTCTACCCTGGGCACCATCCACCCCCAGGAAAGGCAATCTGGAAGAGAAGGGCTGGAGGAAACGTAGGAACTGAGACGTTATGTGCTGTGGTCGAGAGTCCAATCTCTGCCCAGTGGAGAAGGCAGATTCGACGTCCCTGGCCACGGGAAGGAGCAAGAACACCCGGGTGACTCAGGGGAGAAGAGGACCGAGGAAATATGGAAGCTGCGCTGCTGAGTTTCAAGGACATGTCACCGCACTTCTGGTGGAGGACTGAGGCAGCGCTCTGGAAAGACGATCATTGATAGTATTAACAGTAAGATTGTTAAGAGCCCTGGAGCCATGAAAAGCTTCACATTACCCAGTTCAGTGTGTGATGCTATGTCCCCCAGGGCCTGCCACCAGATTAAAAGATGCCTCTGTTTTGCTCGTTCCTCTGGTTGTCAAATCTGTTCCTCCTCACAACTGCACACCACGACAGGTGACACAGGCAGCAGCCCTGAGGTTAATGGGTCATGTCATCAGGAATAAAGGGACTGTATGTCCTGCGGGTCCCACTCACACTAACTATGAGCTACTGTTGTCTCAACATGACGGTCATTTAAAATGTAATCGGTAGTAAAAGCTAGCATTTCGCTCACCACGCCCTGCACTGAGTGCTTGCTCTGCATTCTCACTTATGGCTCACTCCTTTCCAGTTAGACTTGATCTCTGCTTACCGAGAAGTAACTTAAGAGCACCCGGTCAATGTGTGGTGGAGCTAAGTTTCGCACCCAATCTTTCTGAGGCCAGATGATAGAGCTCTTTACTGTATTATACTGTCTTTATTGAAATAAATTGATATATCTAAAAATTAAAATAAATGAAAAGAGAGAGAGGAATAGAAAAGCAAGAAATGCATAAATGCATGAGGGGATGTTATCTGCATTCTTTTGTAAAGGCAAATTCCATTCCCATGTGAAATATGCAGATGATGTTTCCTGCCACATATACAAAATGTCACTGTAAATGACATCAATAAAACATTTTCTACACGACATGCATGTACGGCCAGCAGTTGGGTGAATGCCGTATCCAGCTGGGTCTGCTGACCCAGCTGGTCTGGAGGAGGTGATGACTCTTTAGTGCTCTCCCCTGACTTGACTTCCCCTGGAAAATAGGTATCTGCCCTCCCGCTGCAAGTTACAATGTCCTACTGCTTCTTTTTTTTTTTTTTTTTTTTTTTGCGGTATGTGGGCCTCTCACTGTTGTGGCCAGTTGCGGAGCACAGGCTCCAGACGTGCAGGCTCAGCGGCCATGGCTCATGGGCCCAGCCGCTCCGCGGCATGTGGGATCTTCCTGGACCGGGGCACAAACCCATGTCCCCTGCATCGGTAGGCGGACTCTCAACCACTGCGCCACCAGGGAAGCCCCCCTACTGCTTCTTGATTTAGTAGCAAGCATCAAAATCAGTAATACAAAGAAGGAATGAAAGGTACAAGCATCAGTCTCTGGGGGGACATTATAATATATATTACTATCCACATTCCAAAGCTGAGAAGTGATGCTTTTCAAAGAGTATTTATGGGTAAGTCTTCCCTGATGAGGACGATTTGAAGTCAGAGAGCGTGAGGAGGAATTACTGCCTGAAAAAAAGCAAAGATTATTTGTTTCTATTCCCTGGTTTGACCACTGCTGTTGGGTTACTGGGTACTGCTAGACTGATAGTTATAGCCCATTTAATCAGATGGAAATGTTTGGAAATAAAAACACAGACAAATGGCTAAATTTGTTTGGATTATTCTAAATCATGAAATGCTAATGTCTTTAAAACTTGACCTACTTCAAAGTACCTGATGCCAAAGTACTGCAGGCAGCCTTAATAAGAGAGCTATAAAGTTATCTGTTGGTTTCTAAAGTTAATGTTTGTTGACTATTTTGTGACAATAGCCACATCTATTTCAAAATGCTTTACTCAATACACTTATGGAAGACCCTTTGAAAAGAGAAATTATAGATCTATATGTTTAAGTACAACCCATGAAAACACTGAAAGGGTACTAAGGACTTCAGTATGAAAACACTTTGCAAGGTAGATCTTTGTCTGATATGTAACGTTAACATGCCCCAGGGTGAGAAGTTACCTAGGGAGATTAAAGAAAAAAAAACAAAAAAAAACCAACCTGGGCTTCCCTGGTAGTGCAGTGGTTGAGAGTCTGCCTGCCAATGCAGGGGACATGGGTTCGAGCCCCGGTCTGGGAAGATCCCACATGCCGCGGAGCAACTGGGCCCATGAGCCACAACTACTGAGCCTGCGCGTCTGGAGCCTGTGCTCCGCAACAAGAGAGGCCGCGATAGTGAGAGGCCCGCGCACCGCGATGAAGAGTGGACCCCGCTCGCCGCAACTAGAGGAAGCCCTCGCACAGAAACGAAGACCCAACACAGCCAAATAAATAAATAAATAAATAAATAAATTTAAAAAAAAAACCTTTCCTTCTCCATAAAAGTCTTGACTACCTCCCCTTCCCTTCAAATAATAGAAATAATATTGGCTCTTTTTCTTCTTGCATCTCTAGAAATTCATGCTGGTCCTAAAAAATGATGAGCACCCTATACTTTTAATTTTCTCTAAGTTACAAATTAATTTTCACATGTAAATTCCATAGAAGGAAATGTCTGAGAAACGTGATGGTCAAAGAGGAGGCAGGCAATTCAGTTAAGTCTGAATTTGTCCCTCACACACACACACACACACACACACACACACACTCACTCACACACACAGACACACACTCTCACACACTGCCGAGGCATGCCTGACTTGTCCATCTCACTATAATCCACACATTTTGATAAGATCAGGATAAATCCTTCTCTTTTAATGGAAATGAAACTAACACCAACTACACGAAAAGGCACTTACATTTATCTTAGAATATGCTAGGACAAAGAAAAACAAAAACAGCAACTGAACCATGTATATGGAGTTCAGCCATTCTGGTAGATTCTTGTTCAATGAATTAAGGTTTAATTCACAACTTTATTTTTTATACACAAATGAAAACTAGTGAGTAGTCCAAGCACCAACTTTAATTAGCTGGAAACCATTAACTGTTCTTTCCTAATTCTTTGACTATATATTCTACTCAAAACCTGGATTCTTTCCCAAAGGAACTCCATTAATTATGGGGAATCTTTTTTAAGTTTGCTCCTTTCCATTCCTAAGCTTTTGTTTCTCTCTCTAAAAATGCATAGAGCATATTATCCTAATTTGGAGGAATGCAATTTCATAGCAGAATATTTATTTTATAAATTATTCTGAGCTATCATTTAAAAAAAGAAAAACATCCAAAAGCCAGGCACAATTTTTTTATTTTTTGCGGTACGCGGGCCTCTCACTGTTGTGGCCTCTCCCGTTGAGGAGCACAGGCCCCGGACGCGCAGGCTCAGCGGCCATGGCTCACGGGCCCAGCCGCCCTGCGGCATGTGAGATCCTCCTGGACCGGGGCACGAACCCGCGTCCCCTGCATCGGCAGGCGGACTCTCAACCACTGCGCCACCAGGGAAGCCCCCAGGCACAATTTTTTAAGGCTATTTATTAAAGGACAAAAGTTAGTGAGACCAGCGCTCTCGTGTCTGACATGCTCTAAAGTACAAAACGATAGAACAAGTCAGTCATCAAATGTAGAGTGACATATTCATTAGAATGTGGGACAACGTGAGAATAAGAAGAATAGGGGAAAATAGTTTTAAAGAAAGGAAGGAATACTTCAAAATTTTAATAGCGACTGCCTCCAAATGTAGAATTATGAGTCATATTTTCTTCTTTCTCATATTGTTTCTACACTCAGCTTTATTAAATTTAGGGTGGCTACAGAAAGAGCTATGATTCAAAATTCCAAAATCAGAAAGGAAGAGGCTCAGATGTTTTTCATTGGGAATCATAAGGTAAGTTGCTATCCAACATCCTGTATTTGACATTTCTGTCGGTGCAGGCAGCTTCCATGACGAATAAGACAGGCGGTTTTGCCAACATGATAAAATACTAATTGAATTAAAATACTTGCTTGTGTTTAAACTCTAAGAATTCAGAGAAAGTAAAACTAAAATGTAAAGGCCTTTCCAACATCCCTTCTGTAGTTCGTTATCTGAAAACCTGGACACAGTTTTTAAACCAAAGTAATTGATTCCTTCAGACCAAAGTGTTTTAGTTTCTCAGGGCTTACAAAAATTCCTGAGATGGGTACTGTTAATCTAATGTGTAAAGCACATAGATTGAAGCTTTACACATTTGCATAAATTAAACCTACCAGTTATTAATCCAGGGGTGACTTCTGTCAGTTGGCGGTTGTTTTCTGACTCTCCGGATATAAAGGGAGGAGATGGCATGTTTGAACGGTTCCCTGGGTCTGGCATTTTGTAATCCCCCAGCCAGTTCTTCAGCACACAGTGAGTCAGCCCTGGGCTGTATTCTCTGCTCTGTGCAGACAGTGACAGAATACTCTTGTGGGATTTCACCCTTACATTTGTCTGCAGGCCGCGCAAGTTAGATGCTTTCACAAAGTAAGAAAAATAGCTTCCCAGCTACATTACAAAATAAACATTTTTCCCTGAACTTGAAGTAGTTGAGTCATAAAAATGGTTTGTAGCCTGGGTGGTCAGAATACAGAAGCATAGACAAGGAAGATGAAATTTATTCTGGAAAATATCATTTCCCAGTCTGGTAAAAGCCCTCAGAAATGTTAAATTATTATGAAATGTTGCAAAAATGTTAAATTATATTCTGCTTGTTCTTTGTCCTTTAACCTTTCTTTGCCTTATGATTATTAAAAATAAATTAGTTCCCTTATACGTATATATAATATTTATTTATTTATTTGTATTTTGTTACTTAGAGTTAGGTTTTTGAACTTATGAAGGTTAGTATTTATGAACACCGATGAAGGTATTTTCATGCCATATTATAGCAAAAGTCAAGGAGTTTCCTGCAGTGACAACAAAATCTTTACATCCTCCTTCTCCACACCCATAACGCACCCTGGTGTTCTTGTGGGGAAGCTTGGGTGTTCACGTCTGATTGACAGGGTGAATACAGAACAGCAGTTGGCAGAGCTCAAGCAGAGCCTCTTTGCATGCATTCAGTGATTCATCAAGTATTTATTGAGTGACTACTATGTACCATGAACTGTCCCAAGGTCTGTGAGTCAAAAGAGACAAGATCCCCACTTTCACAGAGTTTATATTCTAGCGGAGAGAGACTCACTAAACAAATATATTTTAAACATTTAAGAGCACATTTGAATATTCCAAAGATAAGAAAATAGGACAGTGCGAGAGCGTATAACTAGAGGGAGTAGCCAAGACCAGAAGGAAAAGCCACTGTAGGGAGGAAACCTCCACCCTCTTAGGATCCCTGGCTGGGTCTGCAAATGAAGCTGACAGAGTCACAGGAGAAAAGCATACACGTGTATTTCATGTAAGTTTTACATGACATGGGAGCCTGCTGAGGGAAATAGAGATGTGAGGAAACAGAGCAGTTCAGGGTAGTTCATGCTGGGTTTGATGCAGAACAGGCAGTGGCGGAGGAGTATAGCAGGTGAGAGAGTGTGGGCTCAGGGTCGTAAACTGGGGGAAACGGCAAGGTCTGTTTGTCAACATCCTTCTTGATGTCCCTTTGTCTTAGGAGATAAGGATGCTTCTTTCCTCCAGGTATAGGGAGGGCACCTCTCAGATGAGGGTTTTATAACCTGCTTCATGGGAGATGGGAAGAGGGAACGTCACAGTGACCTTCCTGCTGCCATTTTCTCAAATTCCTTCAGCTTAGAATATTCGACATGCCAGGTGCCATATTTTGGGGTACTGTGTCCAGAACCCCATCACTATGCATGTGAAGATCTGAGGAAGGGAATTCCAAGAAGTGGGGGGAAACAGGTGTAAAGACCCTGCAGCAGGAAAATGTGTGGGTTTCATAAGCCATGGAACACAGCAAGGGGAAGGGAGGAGAAGGAAGCAAGGACAGGCCACACGACACAGGGCGTGGAAGGAACTGGTGCCACGTTAGATTTCCTTCTGAGGGAAATCTATACCAAATGCCTCTCACCATTTATGACTTTGCTTCTGAGACTCAAAGGGATTTTTGTTCAAGAGGAGTCTCTTTTTTATAAGCATATTCTAGGCTGTTCCTTTGGCCACTGATAAAAGAAATTTTCCCATATTGTGGAGTGGAGAAGTCATTCTGGTTTATACATGAGTTAACTTGAATTTTATCCTAACTAGAACAGCCTGTTTGTGGCCTATCAAACATACATTGTACATCTGATTTAATTAGTAAAGAAAAGGGCATATTGAGCAGAAGTAAAGAATGTCCATGTTAAAAGTAAAGATAAAATGTCTCCCTTCCTGGGATGCCAGTGCTTGTTCTTCCACAATAAGACTCCCTTCCCAGGTACCAATGTCATAGTGACTCATTGTGTATGTGCTGATCTGGCTTTTTTTGAAATCTTGAAGGTATATATCCCTGACTTGTTCAATCTTCTTTGTTCTGAGAAGACATAAAACCGTACTGAAAACCATGCTTCCCTGGAGCAGTTCCTCCGAGTTATCTGAGAGGCCGTCTTCTGGGCTATAGTCCTCAGTTTGACTCAAATAAAACTCTGTTCTATTCCTACCATAGATTGTTCGTTGACTCTTTTTGTTGACACCACTCTTACCCAACAAGTCCCAGCAGTCACACAAAAGATTAGTCTGTGTTTTACATGATTATTTTCTAACTCCGTCTCTAAGCTCTTTAGTGTGAAAATTTTAAACATAAACAAAAGAAGAAAGAAGAGTATAACAAACCCCATTTTCCAACAATGATCAACTAATTTTTAATTGCACAAGCAATACATGCTTTTTGTAAATAATACAAAAAAAAAAAAAACCCTCAAAGAAGAAAAAACACTTACAATTCCTCTACGTAGAGAAAACCACTGATAACTACAGTATAATACTACATCTTTTTTTTTTTTCATATACATCCATAGGGTAGGGTTTTTGCTTGTTTCTTGTTTTTGTGGTCAAGATGAATCCATGTTGTACGTGCCATTTTGGAAGCTCAGGCAACCTTTAAGCTGTGTCTTCTACTCTCTCCTCACTGTTCCCATAGAAGTTTCCATTTGACCCCAGCATTTTTTTTTTTTTTCCTGGCGGTACGCGGGCCTCTCACTGTTGTGGCCTCTCCCATTGCGGAGCACAGGCTCCAGACGCGCAGGCTCAGCGGCCATGGCTCACGGGCCCAGCCGCTCCGCGGCACGTGGGATCTTCCTGGACCGGGGCACAAACCCACGTCCCCTGCATCGGCAGGCGGACTCTCAACCACTGTGCCACCAGGGAAGCCCATGACATGTTTATTTTGACATTCCTCCTGTTTATTCATTTTTGTACATGTCCAGCATAGCTGAACCATGTTGGTTGGGAATAATTTCCATGTTGGTAAACTATCTACATGGATGGAAGCTGAAGGTTAGGACAGTGGTTAGAAATGCAAGCTCTGGATTCTAATCCTGACTCGGCCTCTTAACCCTCTGAAGACAGGTAAGTCATTAGCCTCTCTGTGGCTCAATTTCACTGCTCATAAAATGGAGAAACAATCATTTCTGCCTCCTGGTGTTGCTATGGATAATGTAGAATAATGTATGTACTCAGGGCCCTTGCCATATATCATGAGCTCAGTAAATGGTTGCTATATTTATTATTAAAACACTGGTTATTGGTGAACTGAACTTTTATGCCAAATGATAATATATCAAGGATAGTGATTTAACTTCCCCCAAAGCTGTACACAGCACCTGTGGCAAGTCACTGTCTTATAATAATATAACAGAAAGCACTCTTGCTTTTTAGGTCCTTAGTTGAAGTTAGACTAGATATAACCAAGCAAAGAGCTCATGTGCCCGCAGTGCAGAAAGCCAAACTCTGGCAGGGGGAGTTCGCCCCAAGGTAAGGGTCTCTTGCAGGACACCAAGCAAGGGAGAGGGAGACAAGCCTCAGATCCACTCCCACTTGGTCTTTGGGTTGGGGGTGTTTTAAAACAAAGAGACTGGATTAATCATCATCTTGTGACATTTCTTAATCTAGTTCAGGAGTCAGAATGTCTCTGGTTTAGATTCTCTGGCCAAGTGGTCCACGGCTCAGGGTCTGTGAGCTCATCTTGCCCTGGAGAAACAGCCTGAGATTATATGTTAATGATGATATCCATAATAGCAGTTTTAGTACATTAACTATGTTATTGACAGCAGCCATTTAAGTCATCTGATTCTGGTTGATGAGAGTTCAGTTAGTAAAGGACTGAGGTCAGAGGGGACAAGAAAGGGATGACATTTTGGATAGAGAGATTAATCATAAACTTCGTAAGGGAACTTGGTTTTAGGGGGACTCGGTTTCAACGTGCCACGATGGCATCTTATTTATTAATTAGTGTATCCTATGTAATATGCTACTTAGTATATAGAATAGCACCACTTGGTAATACTGTATTTATGCTGAAAATATTTGGTCTTGGTCTGTGTTCAAGAGGGGCTGGCTAGTATATGATCAGCTCTTCCAGGTAAGGGAAGGAAAAGCCAGTAGTGTGGGAATAAAAAACATATTACCTGTCATTAATAAACAATAGTGAGGCTATGAGGGCAGGAGGAATCTTGCTACCACAGACCCCCATGCCCATTTGAGGGATAGTTTATGTGGGCTCCAGCTTGCAATTATCTGTGTGTGCTTCATTCCTCACCAGTAGGTAGCACTGAAAAATCATTAAAAAGTAAAGGAATATGTTCTCCAAAAGGGTGAAGGAGAAAGCCATCTCCTTAGTAATTCTGCCTTGCAATTTTCCTTCCACCCTATTTTGCTGACATCAATCTTCCTGCATTCGATTTTTAAAAAGAATGAGACTAAAAAGGAATCAGAGAAACAGAGCACAGATTCAGCAGAAAACTTAAAGTGAAGAGGTTGATCACCTTTGTCAATTTTAGTTTTAAGACGAGATTTTATGGAAAATGACACTGTATTGTCCCAGTGCTATACTCAGGAGGAGACCAGCCTCTTTACCTCTCATGCTGAGGTGTGATTAGATGCCTAGCAAAGTATTTTCAAAATGTAAAGTTGTTTCCATAAGATTGCAATTCCAGCTCTACAACTTCCTTAAGTTCATTTAACATGGTATGGCCTTAGTGTTACATTTTACTAGGAGCACTCCTGCTGTGTGGTGATTAAATTTGTGAAACAGCTTTTCCTAAAAGTAAACAAAGAAAGACTCCATTGAAATTCCTTAACATGCAAGCTCTCTCCCTTTGTCTCCCTCCATCCCCTTCTGTCTCTCTTTCTCTCCCATTTTTCCCTTTTGCTTGGCACTTTATTCCTTTCCCTTTCAAATGACTAGCTTACCATAAACATTTTTCCTTTCCACACACACACATACACAGACACAGACACACACACACACACACACACACATAGGTACACCTGGCACCACTCACCCAACAGTGTCTGCTACTGATTGGCTTCCTCCAAAAAGGACAAAGGGTCAGTTAGAGGAGCCATCCTTCAGTTTGCAGTGGAAATCTGGCAAAATTGCTGAAATTGGTAGAAGTAACTGCCCTTACAACTCTGCAGACAATTAAGTAATTGGATCCATATCTGCTGGCTTAAAGAATATTTCAATGATGTTAACTTCAGCGTGGGGCTCTGATTTCAGTAAGAAAAAGAGCAGAAATAAAAAGACACACCTACAATGATCCACCTGGTTTATTTCTTGGCAAGTGAGTATCACATCTTCTACAGAGACGGGCTTGTGTTACAGGGGAAGTGGGTGCCTTAAAGCTGTCCGCAAGAAAGCAGTAGCCTAACCTAAATTATTAAATGTCTCTAAGCACATAATGCATGCATACATACTCTATAACTCCATAACCATTCAATTTCTGAAAAATAACATTTGACTGGGAGTTCATCAGTCAGAGATCTAATATGATTCGTTCATTTGAAGACAAGAGCATGAATAAAACTTAAATTCAAATAAAGCTTTATTAAAAATGCAAATCACTTTCACTATAAATATTAAGGAAGGCTCCACATAAAACTTTATGTGTTAAACTTTTAAGTTTAACACATAAAAAAGATTGTTTTGGGCTTCCCTGGTGGCGCAGTGGTTGAGAGTCCGCCTGCCAATGCAGGGGACACGGGTTCGTGCCCCGGTCCAGGAAGATCCCACATGCTGCAGAGCGGCTGGGCCCGTGAGCCATGGCCGCTGAGCCTGCGTGTCCGGAGCCTGTGCTCCGCAACGGGAGAGGACACAACAGTGAGAGGCCCGCGTACCACACACCCAAAAAAGATTGTTTTATTTCTGCAGCTGTGGAGAGGTAGCTAGCAACTCAGAAGAGGAACTCCAGGGTCTCACTGTCTGGGTTCACATATTTCATCCTTTCAATCCTGAACTCTATCTCACTCCCTGGTAGCATCCTGCAAAATATCATTTCTCTTTCCCAGAGAATCCAGTCTGGATTCTAGCTATGTAACCTTGGAAAACTCTCTGTTTCTCTACACCTAAGTTGCCTAATTTGTAAAACAGACATAAGAGGGTTGTTAATTAAACTAGTTAATTCAAGTAAAGTTCTTACAATAATGCTTGGTATATAGGAGGTGACAAACAGAAGATCTTTCACACTTAACTTGTCTCTAACAAGAACTATTATGGTTCATGCTTATTCTATCACTAACTTGCCTTGGCCTCTGCAAGCCAGTTAATGCTAGTTTTCTTGTTTGTATGAAGGAAGAGATAGGACTTCATTTCTAACATTCTCTCTATATAGAATACACATAGAATATTTACATTTCTAGGACATTTATTGGACTTCAATAGCACATAAACTAGTTTAAATATTGTTGTGTGTGATATGGGCTCAACAAATCTAAAACAGTCACAGTAATTGAGTAAATTGATCACAAACATTTCTAGTTCAGGTGCCAAGTTTCGGGAAGGCAGAGGTAGCACCATGATAATAAATAATAATAAAATTCTTCTTCCAGCCAGGTCATGAGACATGACAGAGAACTGTACCCAACATCCTTGTCAAATAGCTCATGAGGGCACTCACTGTATAAAAGAGAGAGTTGAAAATTTTTCTTGACTGATTATTGGGAAGAAAGTCAGGCAAACTGCAGCAACGCTAGACAGCTCACCGGAGCACCCAGGGATAACATTAATTGGAGGGGATTCTCTGGGAAAGAGAAATGACATTTTGCAGGATGTTACTAGGGGGTGAAATAAAGGTCAAGATTGAAAGGATGACGTGCTTAGAAATTGATCAACAAAGTTTTCTGTACTTTGTCAACCACACATCAGTTAGCATGTTACCACCCAGAGGTTGTGACTTTAAGACATGGATGCTTTGGGTTTATATTTTTCTTTCTTATAAAATGCAACAAAACCCCTGCATATACCAACTGTTCACTTCATCTTTGTTAAATCAATTAGTGATCCCTCTTACATTTTCAGCCAGAGGAAACTGGAGTAGAGACAAACAGGGTTTCAGAGAACTTAAGAATGTGTAAATTTAAAGACTAAATACCTCACATTTTAAATGAAGGATAGGATAAAACAACTTGACCAAAGCCATATGACTTAGTGACAGAAGCCAGGACTAAAAATTCAAGTTGCCTGACTCTAAGGTCATGCTAGTCCCATTACACCAAACTGCCTTCACTTTTGGAGATGAACAAAATCTTCACAAGCCAAGATTCAAATATCAAGTTTCTGTTCTATCAGTTAAACTCTAGACCATTCAAGCTCTGTGGTTCAAAAGAGAGTCAAAATTCCATGACTCTCAAAGTCTTAAATAGACCCTCAAAGAATTCCAATACAAGGTTTACTAGCAGCTTTATAGCATATATATCTTGGGTTGGCCAAAAAGTTTGTTTGGGTTTTCCCATTATGGAAAAACCCAAACAAACTTTTTGGCCAACCCAGTAATTCATCCAATAAACAATAATTGTTGTCTTGGAATCATTTGGATTTATTATGAAAATTCTTGAGACTGTTTTTTATAAAAATAAGCATATAAACAAGGTTAAAAATAGGGTAGCGAAGGACCTCCCTGGTGGCGCAAGTGGTTGAGAGTCCGCCTGCCGATGCAGGGGATACAGGTTCGTGCCCCGGTCTGGGAGGATCCCATATGCCGCGGAGCAGCTGGGCCCGTGAGCCATGGCCGCTGAGCCTGCGCATCCGGAGCCTGTGCTCCACAACGGGGGAGGCCACGACAGTGAGAGGCCCGCATGCCGCAAAAAAAAAAAAAAAAAAAAATAGGGTAGCGAAGATAAATCCAAAATATCTCACTTCTTTCTTTCTTTTCCTTTTTTTTTTAAAGAGAGAAATATTACTATTTGGGATTTCTCCTATGTCAGTTGAATGATTTTTACCTAATTCACTCTTCATTACAAAAATATGTAAAGATTACAAATATCCCTTTTTAACCTACCACAATGACAAAAGTTTTCTTGATGCCATTTGGTCAATCACTTTAACCCAGTAGCCTGGGTAAGAATCATCACAATGTAGGGGGTGTCTGAATGTTCCACACATGTTGCAACTTCTATTATTTTTGTACTTGATATAATTGAGAGTCTAGTAAACCCATGACTGTGTTAATTTTTTTTTTCAGGTTTGCCAGGCATATGAGGGCTAGAAAACTATCCATACTCTCAATAGTGTGCGCCTTTTTTGGAGTTATGGTTTCTTGTGAAAATATATGTTTTGGCTCAGATATTAGCTTGATGCAGCATTTATGATCAGTAATGTTTTTTCAACTAGCACATGTGCCCGAGAAGATCCTGGGAAAATTTTTGAGTGAGCATCGTACTGAATAAATGCTTTAGTATACTCAGTGTTCTAATTGTATACAATTGATATCTCTAACATGTCTAATTCACCATTTCCTCTAAGCAGGGAGAATGCCAATTTTGGTCACATCTGTTTTCAAAAACCAATAGTTTTTTTAATTTGCTAAGAGTCTGTTTTCTATAACTTCTGTTGTTAGTTTCTTCTTCAGTGTTAATTTGGGACCCAAGAATAGCAGTAGATAAATAACGGAGGCCTAGGAGAACTAATGTAGGGAATGAAAACTGAAAAGCATGGGATTGGTCTAGACCCAGAAGTGGTCACAATGGAACCAAGGATCAAAGGAAAGATGCATACCAAACCAGAGGTCAGTCAATGTCCTGGTGTGAAGTCCAGAGAGTTGGAAAGCAGAGAAAGGGAAGAAATGGGAAGCCAGGAGGAAATGAGGTCTCAGGCAGAAAACTGAAGTCAGAGCAAGATTGGGAAGGGGAAGTTAACACACCACCCATCCTAGCAATCAAGAATCAAAGAGGAAACATTCTTGGGAAGGGAGATTCTAAACCCAAAGTCTGTCTCCACCAGGATTAGTTTTTTTTTGCTTTTTTTTTTGCAGTACGCAGGCCTGTCACTGCTGTGGCCTCTCCCGTTGCGGAGCACAGGCTCCGGACGCACAGGCTCAGCGGCCATGGCTCACGGGCCCAGCCGCTCCGCGGCATGTGGGATCTTCCCATATTGGGGCATGAACCCGTGTCCCCTGCATTGGCAGGCGGACTCTCAACCACTGTGCCACCAGGGAAGCCCTCAGGATTAGTTTTAAATGTTTCCATCTATGGGCAGGAGCTAAGCCCACTACAGAGACAGGTGGTTAACCAGGAATCACAAGCAGATCCTGACAACATTAAGATCTGCTTTACTAGGATACTTAGAGTGGAATTTTATTCAACAATAAGTTAGATAACAAAGATATAATAATGAAGAAAACAGATAACATTTCCTACCCTCATGAAGCTTACATTTTATAGAGGTAGGTAAATACAGGTTATGGAGCATAGTTACAGAACACAACTTTTCAGACTTGAAAGGTAACCTAATTTCTATCCTTATCTAGGTCCACTTCCATAAACAGCTATCCTAGCATTTGCTCTAATTAATTCCTGAACTTGTCTCTTTTTTTTTCTTGTTCACTTTTTCTAGGAATTTTTTTTTTCACATATTCCTTTTCTTTGTTCCTATATTCACTTCTGGAGCCATTCTGGTTTTAAGTTCTCATTCATTTTTTTAATATCTCATGATTCCCATATCCAATTCAAGTCAATATGAATTCAATATTTCTAGGCTCCAGAGAAGACATCAAAAGGAGAAAGGGCAAGTCTCTCCACTCAAGGAGATTTTATTTCTGCAGGAGTCCATATGTCCTCAAGAAGCTGTCAGACCAGGATGAATGTACGATGGCCCACACGGGAGGCATTATGTACTGCAGTGGTAAAAAGGCTATGATAACAGAGGACAGTTTCCAGATTCCCAGAACAGAACTGAAATCACTTTCAGTTGGCAGGCATCAGGAAATGCTTATAGAGGAAATCTAATGAATTTATAAGAAAATTAAAT